>NC_080672.1:344723429-345323429 GCF_030247195.1 Topomyia yanbarensis
CTGGAACTTTGTTACAGGCTACCCGCCGTAACTTTATTTCATAATCCCCACTCGAAGTTCATCCAAATGGTGTAAAAGTATGGAGAATCAAGGTAAAATAGGACAGGGGAATACATAGTAAAATGGGCAGTTCGAGGAATTTTTGATTTTTTCAATAGTTAGCGACACCAAATTAACGTGACAGTATTCAGAATCGATCCAGCGATGAAAACAGAAGCTGTTCTGCATATAAAATTTTTTGACGAGAAAGGTCTATGATGAAAAAAGCAATTAAACTGCTCAAAAATGCCGAGCAATCGCTTTGATCCAAATTTCTGTCTAGTTCCACCCAAAATCCACCCCCACCCCTTCGGTGGTCTGTGAAAATCTCCGGGTCAAAGTCTCTCCAGAGGCGGCAACCCTAGTTATGTCTCTGTCTTAACTATATCGTCATTTTGAACTTTTATTCAATTTGTTTGAGATGTTGATGTGTATGAAAAATAGTCAGAATAGATTCAGGAGCACTGTTTTTCAACGACCAATCAGAAACTGGTTCAATATTGATGTTAGGACTATAGTTACTATATTCATAGTCAGGTGGAGATACTGAGCGGAGCCAATTGAACATGTCATATGCCGGAGCCAATCGAGCATGACGTCACACAACATGATCTCTTTGGGTGTATATGGAAAAGGTATTTGTATTTGTATAAAAAAATCCAACTGACAATTTGTCTTAATGAACTATACTAAACTAAGGCAAACTAAGAATAATTAAAATAGTGACAATACACGACGACGTAACTGCGAAGAGTTCATGACGAAGTCAAAAATTTCAGCAAACTCGTTGAAGCGACGACTCATTGCTAAAATTGGACTACACTGAAGTTTTTTTTATGCGGGGGCTACGTACCGCATAAAAAAAATCCGCATAAAAAAACCGCATAACTTTGAAAATCCTCATAAAAAAAACCGCATAACTTTGAAAATCCGCATAAAAAACCGCGTAACTTTGAAAATCCGCATAAAATAAAACCGCATAACTTTGAAAATCCGCATAAAAAAAACACATAAGGTGTGAAATATTTTTCAATATTAAGAGCCATAGTACTCAAGGAAAAGCAAGGATTTGAAGTAAGAAAGTTTAGAAAAAAGCGTGGAGTAGGGTCATATGAGCAAGCTTAGAGTTTTCCGGCTACTTAGCTCTTTTTCTTCTGCAACGCAGGAGTCAGGATCTTTTGGCATTAAATGCGAATCACCTGAGTCAGCGGCATGTCCAGACAAGCGTAAAGTCACTTAATGACTTATGCTGTCGGAACCGTGACTTCTTGGAATCGCAAGACTGACCTCGGCACCTAACCGACCAGCATCGAGATAACGATTTCGAGAGAAATTTCAACGTCGGGAAATTTCTCCGTCGGAGTAGACTAGGCCCCCGCCGGGGACTAATTCGAATAGATCGGGAAGTAGCGCCGGCAGATGCTCGTCGGGGCGCCTGACAACTGGAAGTCACTCCACCCCGAATCGCAGTTCGTATCGGTTTCGGAAGATCTTCCACTGCCGGGGAACTTTTCGTCGGAGTAGGAAAGATCCACCGTCGGGGACTATTCCGAGTAGTCCGTAGCGAATCGCCGGCTTGAATCATCGGGGCGCCAGTGAACCGGACGCAATCCTCCACCGGGAATCGCTGGACTAACCTCGGCATTCTGCCGGACTGCATCTAAGGAAGAATAACGTGTCCGTCAACGGTTGCAGGAGACATTCTTTCGTCGGGGAACTCTCCGCCGAGGTAGGCTAGCTCCACCGTCGGGAGCTACGCCGAGTAGCACCGAACGCGACAGACCCTGGTCGTTGGGGCACCAGTGAACCGGAAGCCACCCTCCAACCGGAATCGCCTGGTCAACGTAGAGAGGAAGGCATGTAGAATATCATGCCGTGCAGGACTGATATGGCGGTTACGAGACAAGCGAAATCTAGCACGACCAGCTAGACCTGGAATCAAGTGAAGTGCATTAACACGCCTCCACCCAAAGTAGTCATTTCAAATGGAATCCGGGGGATCAGGCAAATGTCGGACTTCTTGGTGGAGTTTAGAGGAATAGAGAGTTATCTTCTCTGTTCAGAGTCCCTCACTCTGGCACATGATGGACGAAATCGGTAGTATGGTCTAACTACTGAACGTGTGCCGGGTCGGCGTAAAAGCTTTATCACCAAGTAAAAAAAAGATACACGCTCAGAGACTTTTTTCCGATCTCGCCGAACTGAGTCGAATGGTATAAGAGATTCGGCTCTGCGGGCCTCGGTTAAAAAGTGTAAATTCCGACCGATTGCATAAGTTTTATTATGAGAAAGGTAAAAAGGTATTCAGTCATTTTCTGTTTTTATTTTCACTGCATCAAGAATACTTCTCATATCCTTAACCCAAAGACTAGTAATTTATAACCTAAAATAAAAATATAAACATTTTGTGTCTTTTGTTTAAGCATGTGCATTCACGAGGATCTATCTTTCGATAAAAGTCACTTCAGGTGATGCCCTAGAAATTAAAAGGAAGCTGCATAAAAAGAATCGCATAACTTTGAAAATTCGCATAAAAAACCGCATAACTTTGAAAATCCGCATAAAAAAACCGCATAACTTTGAAAATCCGCATAAAAAAACCGCATAACTTTGAAAATCCGCATAAAAAAAGTCGCATAAAAAAATCCGCATAAAAAAAAACCGCATAAAAAAAGACTTCAGTGTATTGGTAGCGTAGTTAGTGCTGCGCATTTCAGAATGCAGCAGGGCTCGAGGGCGAAGAGAACGAGGGCGTAGAGGTTGATTTGCGCTAGAAGCTCCGGATCATCATATTCAGCCAGCAGAATCTTTGACACGAAGGTAGCTTGCGCTGCATGTCTCCGGCGTGTTAAAGTATTAAGTCTTAAAAAACGACAACGGTCCTCGTACGGTGGCAGGTTTAATGGATCGTTCCACGGCAATTCACGTAACGCATATCGTATGAATTTACGCTGGACTGCTTCGATCGTAAGGCTCCACGTAGCTTGATACGGGCACCAAACGACGTTTGCAAATTCCAACTGCGGGCGCACCAATGAGCAATAAAGAGCCTTGAAGCATAGAGGATCCCGAAATTCGTTGGATATTTTGAAAATAAATCCCAGCAAACGATTGGCTCTGTCGATGGTCGCTGAGACGTGATGAGTATACGTTAGCTTATCATCAAGAATGACTCCTAGATCCTTCACGTGGTCAACGCGTTGTAGTAGAGTTCCTGCGATGTTATAGTTGAAGTTGAATATTTATCGTTCGATAATAGCTGATGACAAAACATTTTGCAACGCTAAGGACCATCATGTTTCTTACACACCAGCTATAAAAGGTGTCAATAAGATGCTGTAGCTCACGGCAATCGGCTTCATTCCGTATAACAAGAAAAAAATTTTAAGTCGTCGGCAAAAAACAGCTTTCCTCCACGGCTTAGAACGAAAACCACATCGTTCACGAACAGTGAAAAAAGTAGTGGACCTAGCGTACTACCTCGAGGAACTCCGGAAATGTTGAAAAAGGATTCTGAAACAATATCGCCAATTTGAACAACGATTTCACGGTGCACAAGGTAGGATCGAAGCCAATGGCAGAATCTAGTAGAAAACCCTAGCTTATCAAGCTTTGTTATCAGTATCTCATGATTAACTCTATCAAAAGCTGCCTTTAGATCAGTGTAAATAGTATCCACCTGCAATTTCTTAGACATTTGTTTTGTGCAAAATGACGTAAAGCAGACGAGATTCGTCTCGACTGAACGTCCTGGGAAAAATCCGTGCTGGGATGTACTAATGTAGTGTCGACAAGCAGAAAATAACTCCTCGTTGATAATTGATTCAAACACTTTAGATTCGACTCCTAGCGAAGTGATTCCGCGATAGTTCGCTATGTTGCGTTTGTCACCTTTCTTAAATACCGGGAACATTACTGAACATTTCCAATCCTCAGGAAACGTTTGCTGCTGAAGCGATAGGTTAAAAATATATGCAAGTGGTGTTACAAGTAAGTCCGAACATTTTTTCAATACAGTTGAAGGTATAGCACTGAGCCCGGGTGCATAAGATGACTTGGTTTTCCGTATTGCAGATATAACCATTTGTTCAGAGACCGTAAACACATCCAAATCAACAGCACAAGCAGGAACGTCGCGAGAGGCATTTTCGAGTTCGATTGCGGTTGGCGAGTCAGTTGAAAAAACACTCGAGAAGAATCTGGCAAACAGCGTACATTTCGCCACAGTTGTCGTAGCTTCTTCGCCGTCGTAAAGCATCCTTGATGGAAGTCCAGTTTCTTTTCGCTTCGTGTTGACAAATGACCAAAAGCCCTTCGGGTTTCGTCGTAGATTATTCTGCATGCGGTTTACATAGCGTTTGTACAGAAGCTTGTTGTAACAACGATACTCATTACTGGCTAAAGTGAACATGCGCTTAGAAAGAGGACACCGTCGATTCGTGTACGCACGTAGGGTTTTTGCTCGAGTACGTTTTAGCTTTCGAAGAGTGCTGTTTGACCAGGGCGGTTTGCTAGGAGGCTGACATATAGGCACTGAGGTCTCAACACAGTTCAGTAGTAGTCGCTTGTAGATGGCAACTGCTGCACCATATACACTCACTTGGGCATGCAGTACACTCCAATCAATTTGCGACAGAGAACTGCGCAGCTTTACAAAATAAGTTTTGCTAAAGTTGAGACGGTCGACAGAAAGAGTTTCTATATACTGAACTGATCGAATAGTGCCAATTGAGATTTCAAGCGCGGGATGAAAGTTGTCAAGTGGAACAATCACGCTGGATGCTTCATTGACGGAACATACAGGTATAATAGTTTCACTAACAAAGACGAGATCCAGAAAGCGTGACTGGTGGTTGGAAATCATGCTTACTTGACTTAGTCCGTTGAAAGCAAATCCGTCCAGTAGCAAACGACTGGCGATGTTGGTTGTCGAAGCAATCGGGTCTGGGTAAGCGTATCCGTGTCGTGACGGCACCCAAATGAGCCCTAGCTGATTGAAATCACCAAGGACAATCATCACGCCATCCGCGCCAGCTTGTGAAGAAGCGTTATTCACAGCATTCATGTGAAGTTACATGATATTGCAGTCGAGTCGCTTTTCAGGAGGAATATAGACAGCACCAATATAAAAGTTCCTCGATGGAGTTGTAATTCTAACCCAAACAGCCTCAACACTGGTTAAACTATCTACATCAATCTCACATGAGGCAAATGCGGTGGAAACAGCAATCAAAACTCCTCCTCCACGTCCGCGAATACTGTTGCCACTATTTCGGTCCGCACGGTATACGGTGTAAGCATCGCCGAAAAGCTGCACTGATGTTATACGCGCATCGAGCCATGTTTCGGTGAAGACGCAAACATCGTAGTCACCGTCCACAGCAGCTAAATACACGTCATCAATTTTCGTCTTAAGCCCTCTCGCGTTCTGATAGTAAATCCGCAAACCATCAGTGTCATGTGAGAGGTGTCGTGCTGCATACCAAGTTTCAGGACTGCGGGCTCGATGATCACTATCACCGCAAATAGCGCGGGGAGAGCAGGATGTACTGTTGTCAGGAAGGGGAACAAGCTGCGATGCGGAGGGAATGACTGCGTCATAACTGTTGTGTCCAACGGCTGAGTAGACAGATGCGATGCGATCGAAATTATCATTTTGACATTGAAGGCTCGCTGGAGCGGTAGAGTCGATTGAGTTGTGTTCATCAGCAGACTGTAAGTGAAATTTACGTTGAGGGTGTGTAGCATCTTGAAGTGCTTCGGAAGGACATATACCCTTCTTGGCTTTACCTGACACAGAAGTTGCCGATTCGTCAGGTAGTCCGATGTCGCTCACCGAGGAACATGAAGTTAGACAGACGAGTTTATCTGGGATAGCTTGGCGCTACTGTCCACCACCAGATGGATTCTTCTCCGCAGCAATCCTGATGATAGGCCGTTGAATTTTTGAATTGGTCACAAACTCACGAAAGTAAATGTTCTCCGGCCAAGAGTCTTTGGACAGAGCCTTATCTCTGCATGATTTGCTAACGCCAACTTTGAAGGTGATGAAGCTCAGAGATGAGAGATCCTTGTCCTTTGGAACTAGGCGAACTATTTTTGGTTGCATATCCTTTCCCAGACAATCTTTCACAAGTGTAGAAACTTCATCGTCCGTCGTGCTGGGATCAAATGCAGACAAGTAGACCCATAACAGCTCCTCAGGTGGTGATACTGTTTTTATCGTTTCAAACGCAGCTTTTGCTCCACGAATATTAGTAATTTTTGCTTTGAGCGGATCATCTTCACGCTTGCGCTTAGGAGTGTTTGGAACGGGATTGTATGCAGCAATCTTTGTCCAAGGTGTATTTACGGTTGGAGATAGCGATTTTGTGTCGACTTTAACCGAGAGAGCTTTAACGACATCTTTTAAATCAGCTATGTCGTCCTTTAATGATTTCAGAGAATTATCGTCGGGCATTGCATTGTCGCAACAACGCGAAGCCATTCCACTATGGTCCCAAAGCTGTATTTAGGAAGACAAAACTGCGCCTAAACCGTTAGTTTTAGATATATAGTATCTTCGGCAAACTTTCTTAGAACTTTCTTACCGATTTTTTTTATATTAGTTGAATTAGGGTGGTCCTTGCGGTTAGGGTGTTCAAAATATCAACTTCTTAGATATGTAAAATTCAGCTACATAATGTTCTACAAAGTTATAAATCAATCAAATTGAAGCAACTTTTCTGAAGAAACTATGTGGCTATCTCTAATGGTTCATGTGCTATGATTTTTGCAATATTTAAGGTAGGGTGGCTCTTTAAAAATTGGTTTTCTATTAATATCTTTTTATGTGTTAATTTCTCGTCAATACTTTGTTCTAGAGGTTTTTAGAACTTTTGTAAATACACATTTTTGCCGAAGCAATAAAGTTTCTATCTCTTTTGTTTGCATAGTTACAGGCGATTTTCAAAACAAAAATGGTTTTTTTCAAAGCTATATATCTTCCAACATTGCAAATGGATTTTCAATATTTTACTTTAAGTTGAAAGATCGAAACTTTTCTAGTTTTTGGTAAAAAAAACTGCGGAAGCGTTATTTTTGTAAAAAAAATTATTAATTTTTAAAAATGGTGTATTTTTCAACAAAAATCGTTCATAACTTTTCAAAAAGATTGAGTGTAATGTCAACCCTACATAAACGCTACATAACTATGTTATGATATGTTCTGGCTGAATAGAGAGGGGAAAATGCACACGCACTCCATGCCACTTTCTGGAGCTACTATGATCATCTGTTCGATTATCATTCACTAGTTTGCTCAATTGTTTGACTGTGAGTTTATTCGATTATTTGTTTATTTGTTTGTTTATTTTCATAACCTAAAAAATTCCGTAATGAACTTGCACGAACAACTAATAACAACCATTCAGTTCCTAGTCAATGCACCTAGACGCATATAGTTGAGCTGATTCCGCGGGCAACTGCAAATAACAATTAATTCAAACAGACCAGTTTTCTGTCATTTGTCTCCCCAATCTCCAAAACCCCATTGATGTTTGTCCCATCATTCTCGGTACCCGGTTTTGCCTTTTGTGGTGCTCAGAAGCCGAACTTGTTCACAGGATGAGCGATGCTACTATAGCTATCATGGTCGTTGCTGCTGTCGGAACTGTCCCACAACATTCAGCAGGATATAATTCAAAGATCTGAGATTTAATTTTAGATAGCGCCGAGTCGGAAAGTGTGGGCTTCGACCCTCCCGAGCAACGAAAGCAGGGAAAGCTGCGGATGTAGAAGTCGGTTGATGGAGATGAGTTGAGATGATGAGAAAATTGCTGCTTTTCGTTGCACAGCGCATATAAAAGTCGATCTCGCGGAGTTTTCACCGACGGAGGTGGCCGACAATCACGGTGGAAGTTGTTTAGATCAAACGACGGCGAAAATTGCGACCTCCTTGTGCTGTTCGGAAGACGAACGATGGGGATGGGGGGCTACGGAGCTAATAAGAAGATGGCTGCCTCAGAATCACTATAAATTGCAGCAAAATTGTTTGCCAACACATGGTGCAACGTGTAGGAGGCAGAGGGAAATTGTTGATTGTAGTGATAGTATTGTTGGGGCTGATGAGTTCCTTTCGGTGTCACTTTAGGTAGGGCGGCATCCGAAAGGCCAACGTGCGACTCGACTAGGAGGATTACTCTCGCATTTCGGTTTGCTGCAATGTTTGAAAAGAGACGACACTGCGATAGAGAATTGTTTTCTTTCAACCATTTCGCCCTAGACCCGGGACGATTTTCATCATCAAAGCCATTTCGGCGTTGAGTACAAGATGAAGCGTTCCGTTCCGTCGCATGGGATGGGAAATCGTCTAGCAACAGTATGGTGTCAGTTAACCCCGTCAGTTGAAGCCTTCTGTACACGACTGTTCATTCATGGCACCCGGTGAGTGCAAGTCTCCTTTTGTACAGACGGTCGTTTTCATTAGATGCGAAATTAAAAGTACTTGCATAGTCTAATGCCAACGTCGTACAGTCAACTGCATCTCAAGAGTGTTCTAACGAACTTTTGAAGTGCAATTGCCAGAACGCAGAAGGTGGGGTATCGAGGGAAAAGCTGATTGACCGGCTTGTTCCGCAGAGTTGAAGTTATTGGAAGAAGGAGGTTATATGAAAAGAATTAAAAGACGAACACAAAATTATAGTCATATTTCAATAGTCGGAGATTTATGCATCGCCGTGCCTTCTCATCATTTCCCCGATTGAGATAGGGTTGACAAAGAAATAGCATAAAAACAAACAACAGGTAATTCTAGTGTGACTATATCAAGCAAGTGTACACCCAGGACAGTCGAAAGAAGACTTTAACATCCCCGTCCCAACATCTCGCTCGAACGTGCCTGGCAAAATTTTCCTCAGGTTACTGGCGGTGATAAAATGTCTGGGATCTGACAGGCAAAGCCAAAATGTGTTTGATAAGAATTACATTACCAAGCACTTCTTCGGATTTATACACACGCGGTCCTTGCTAAACCACAATCAGTGTGGCTTACAAACTATTGCTGGAGAAATCTACAATACTCAAGCGGGTGAGACGAAATATTTTGAGATCGTCGGCGAAGAATCAATGAGGAATTTTCAGCACTAAATACAAGTTATTCATGTAGATAAAAATACATCAACGGTCACAAGTAGCCCTCCTGGGCTATTCCAGACGTAGAAGTCAATGTGGATGCCTTGCAATCAACAATGACAACCATTATCACCGGATCTGTAAGCTAGGATCGAAACAACTGCAAAACTACCGTTGATTTCAAATTTTTCAATTTTATCAAAAGCGTCATCTGTGTTAAATTTTCTGTTTAAAAATGGTTTTATTTATATAACTTTTGCAGTTTTAATTTTTCATTAAGATTACTTTGGAAATATTTTCAGATATTTTTAAGCATAACAGTTTGGCTCATAATACCGAACCTCTAGTTTTCGTTAGATACTTTTATATATTTTTGACTAAAAATAAACTATTTTTGAGTAAATATTGCAAGATTGCAAACATATATCGCACACGCAGAAAAAAGATTTGTAGGTTCAATAAAAATATGGATTAAATTCAATAAACAAAATTATTGGTCGGGAGACAATAAATTTATTTATTGAATTCAATAAAATTTATTTATTGTTTCAATAAACAAAAGTTTATCGTTTTGCTTTCTAATAATTTTTTTCATTGAAAATAAAAGAAAATTATTGAAATTAAAAATGTTTTTATTGAAAGCAAAAATACATTGTTTTTCTAATAAAAAAATATTGTGAAATTAATAATTTTGTTGGTTAAAGTGATAAACAATAATTGATTGAATTCAATAACACATATTTTTGGTTAAAATATGCTAAATTTTTCTGCGTGCATGTGCTATTTTTTGGAAATCAATACTACAAAGCATGATATTTTCTATGATAGTAATGATTTTTAATGTTAAGTGCCCTAATCGAAAATATTGCTATTCGAAAAAGTTATATTGTTTATATAACAGTTCTCTTAACTTTCAAATGAAAAAAGTTTAGTAGTTGGTGTATGAAAGCAAATTATGCGCCCTAAAATAATCTTCAAGTTGTCCGAACGGTACTTTAGTTTCATATAAATACTGCAAAAGTTATAGAAATTAAACAATTTTTAGAAGGAACAACCTAAAACTTAAATGTATATTTCTCGTACAATGGAAAATATAAAAGATAGAGCTTTCGTGTGTTCAACAATTTTTTTCCAAAAAGTTTTGTTCTACGACTTTATCGAAGACAGCCAAGCTTTATCTTGAACTTTTAAAAAGTTAAATCTTAAAACCTTGCTAAAACTAAAGCCACCCTAGCTTCTATTTAACCCTAGAACGTTGCACTTGCGTTTTCCACCTTAAAACGTTGCACTGGGGTACAAATGTACCCCACGCGTTTGATCGCAATTTTCGCAGGTAGAAATGCAAACAAAACAAATGTATAATACATCATTTTCTGCGAAAACAGCTGTGTAAGTGAAAGTACGGAATTTATTGAATCAATGATACATAAATTGGTTTGAGCAGAAAAAATTTGAAAAAATCGCTGTTCTGACTTTTTCACAAAAATTGCTATAACTTTGCAAATTTTCAACCGATTTGAAAAAAAAATAAAATGATTCTAAAACTTGAAAGAATGATCTAGAAACGGTATGAAATAGAATTTTGTTTTTTTTTTTTTTTTGAAAATGTGCGATTATTTTGAAGATTGAAAATTTAAAAATCAGGTTTTGGAAAAACCACGAAATGGGGTGGAAATTAAATTGAAAAAAATATTTCTTACCAGTAATACATTGATAACACGCAACCTTTCTGTTATAGCAGTTACTGTGCGCAAATTATACTTGCAAGTTATCGTTTTGAAAAACTATTAAAAATAAACAACAAATCAATAAAAATCAGAAAAAATGCGAATGATTTTTTTTTCTACTTCAAAATTATGTTAAATTAATTGAATAAATGATTAAAAACGATTATATAATACTAATTGTTACTTACGTAGTAAAACCATAGACTAACAGACATAACACTATGAGGGAATTCCCTAAAAAAACATCGATCCGACAATTTTCCCAGAACACTAGATCCACCTTTTATTCACAGTCTCAATCACTCATTTACTGGTGGGTTACCCCTCAGGTTTGGGTACAATTTTTCACTAGTGGTCTATCCCCCATATGCTTGTTCATATGTCAGTGGCGCCATAATTTCAAATGTGGCCACAGTCCCAACTACAAATATATTTAAAATGACCGTTGAAGCGGGCGAAGCTTTGTTTTTGAGTGTTATGTCTGTTAGTCTGTGGTAAAACAACCAGTATTTAAACTGGTATTGTCACGAATCATATTTCCACTGACAACACGAAACCTGACGAAACACTAACGGCAACCGTACACTGGGGTACAAATGTACCCCACGTCAACTTTGACACCTGCTTCCACGAAGGCTATAGACAAACTGGCTATTCCACCTTTTCCTACTCTTACCAAGAACTCTAAATTGAATTATGGTTAGGGTCCCAGGTCGATAAATGCCCAATTTTCGTCTTCACACGGCTCCATGAAATACTTTCAGTAGGATTTTGATCTGAGAGCAACATTATGTACTCTCTTCTCACTGAACTGATTTTATGATAAATAATCTAATTATGGAACTTGTTTGAAGCGCCATTGAGAGTTTTCAGAACTTCATATTAGTATTTCGATTGTGAAAATCCAGCAGTGCATTGGCTACTTTTAATTTGAAATATTACACACCGTCATTTCTTTTGTGAACCAGAATATTCAGTATGGTGATAAAAATTGCACGACAGAGGCATTTGAAAAGTGTCCCATGCAAAATAACAATTGTTTTCAAATGAAGCGATTGTTACTGTTAAACTACGACAGATTTCTCCGAAATGTTTAAATTAGGGCAGACTTCTCGATGAGTAAATTGATATTACAGCAGGTGTGTTCCCTTAGTAGCGTATGTAGTGGTAATATGCTTCAAAATAGTATATTTAGTATTTCAGTATTAATTGAAAATGTATTTATTCTGTTAATAGTGCATACATAAGATAATACAAAGCTGGAAGAGCGATTTTTAACATCAACCTGGTACAACGCCGATTTACTTTGAGTTTTGCGTACTGTTGTTTTATCGACGAAAACTTTCACGTAAACCATTACACAGATGCCGCTAGTGTTACAAAGTTTTTTTTTGTTCCATGTGGCATGTCGGTGATAATACTTCGTTCCTATAGCTCCAAAACAAGAAGCTGGGCTCGTTTTGATACATCAAATTTTCGCTCGTTTGAATACGTCAAATTTGTCTTGTACACACTCTACCTAGAGTTTTTTATGGCGATTTCGCTTGAACCCGAAACTGAGTCAGGTTCTAACCCCAACCGCTGTCAGTTCATACATTTTGACAGCAGTTGTGCTTAGAAACTGACTCAGTTTCGCTTCAAACAAAAACCACATTAGTCACGTCTTGTCTTATGACGTTTTCGATTGGGAACCTGGAAACTAACCTAGGTTAGTTGCTTCAAACCACGTATATGGCCAATGTCGTATATACAGGTATGGCGAAGATGGCACTTTGGTATTCGTAAGATGAATCTTATATGCGTGGTGTGAGTGATCACAGAATAAATCGACTTGCTTTCGTCATACCGTCCGTTCCGCTCCCATTGAATCGTGTGAACGCTATGACGTCGACCCGTTGTGCTTCTGGATTGTTTACATATTTTTGGTTGCCAACACTACACCCAAAACGAATCGTTGAGAGCGGAATTGATTCTGTTTTTTTCGCTCTCAAACTGTGAGCGAAATGCTCCCAAACGATGCATTAGTGTTCAACCAACCTCATACTTGTGGAATACAATATCCTACCCCATAGCTACACACTGTTGGCTCATGTAGTGCAGGGATAACTTGAATAACACATACCATCGTCTACATGCTGTCCCATTTGTGATCGCTGCTGCAATAATGCGAAGTTTATATATCCCATTCGATCAACTACACATTATGTGTCGTTATGGCATAAGGTGTAAAGCAGGCGTTTTAGCGAGTGGATGTTTGTCGGTTCCAGTCTTGATGCTACCCGTTAATCTTTTTTTCTAGTAAGGCTTAGTTCCCAACACATACATACAAACAAAATATTAATAACAGCGGGGAAATGGTACAAAGCAAAATGCGTCAATGACGATGCTGAAATACCGACGCGGCGGCGGGATGCAAACGATATTATCTCACTCATCATAAGTGTGAAGCTTTATATACGCCATTATACTACTCCACCAGTGTGTCGTCATGGTACGGGAAATAAAGAGGTGTTTTTACCGATTAGAAGTTTGTCGGTTCTAATCTTGAATCTGATATAAGATTTTTTTTACTAGAAGTTTCAGGTCACGAGCTATTTATAGCAGCGAAGAAAAGAATGAAACAAAACAAAATACAATGCAGCAGCAATGGTGATGAGATTGCTTGTGGTGGTTAGGTGGGGGGAATGTAAGGTGTAGAAGAAAGATACGAAACTAAATACTAACAAAGTTTCCTTGTGTGTGAGTGTGTGTCATCGTTTTTTTTTTGCGTGAGCGTTGCGCTCATCCCGAATTGTGCGCGAACAGCTCAATGTTCAAAAAGGATTGCTTTTGGGAATGAGATTGTGAGCCCAAAAACAGAAAATCTGAGCTCACCGTTTTGGGTGTAGCAAACCGTGTGTTCTGCCACACCTATATATACCACATTGGTATATGGCATCCCATTTGTATTGAACAAGTCAACATCTCAGCGGGCACACAAATTATGGACCGAATGACAGTTCAATTTGTTCTGCTAGTTTTGCTCGAAGCTCGATCTTCACTAGTCAGACATGGTACGGCATGACTCAATCTTTGGATGTTTGTTAATGATATTATACATGCGAGCCACAACATAGCTTCTACGCCGCACACACCCCTCTTCCCTGTCTAACCATGTATCAGACATGAGTAAATATAAAAATACGTTTTTCAATACACTAACCTTGCCGGTGTACCACGAAACTGCTACTTGAGGAAGCTAGAACATTTTCCTATACAATCAACCCGAGTTTTTGACGGAATTCAATCTATAGCTCTTATTTTGTGCGAAAATATCACCCCTCTTCACTTGGGGGTTTCTTTTTGAAACGCTTTTATTTTTCTTCTCATTTTCAGAACACTTTTTCAAATTCACTTTAATCACAAACCACTGAAAAAAAAACACCCGCGAAACTTTAATCGTTTACTAACTAAACTTTAAATTTTCTGCCAATGTGCAGATTTCCGAAGGAAAATGTCCGAAAACTATTATTTGTGCGTTTGAATTTTCACTTCGAATTCCATTTTTTCGTCGTCGGTGCTTAGCAACAAGCGTGGCTTCCAGATATCTTCACCTTAAACAGCGAAAATATTGGACCGCTAATTGATGAAAAGTGTTGTTTTGGACATGCCGGTGGATAGCAAAAACTTTACACCATGATGCGTACACAAATTAAACGAACTCGACTACAGTTGTGATTCGCTTGTTGGACAAGGCTATGGTCCAACTAACGAATTTGATTCGCTAGTTGAACCGACTGACAAATGTCAAAAACTCTCAAAAGGAGATGTTGGCTGTGTAAATGCATCTGTTCACATCTCTAAATATTGTCAGATTGATTGTTAAAGTAATTTTGACATGAGATGTTGGCGTTCAGATGCTTTTCAGTTGGACAATGGTCCAACCAGCGGAGGGCCAACTAAAAAGCGGTCCAGTTAAAGTGTCCAACCAGCGAATCACGACTGTATTACAAAGTTGTGTCGAATGGAATCGCTTTTGTTCATTGTAGATCGACAATAACGCGACGTTGTAGATCTTAGCTTTGGAATCATGGCGGCATAGCACATACCTGCTTCAAACGTTTTTAATGAAACTGAGTTGGGTTCTCGCAAAACAGCGGTGGAGTAAGCGAACCCGAAATATATTTCAGGTTAGAACCAAACCCAGTTCAGTGGCGCAAAACCTATGCTCAAAACTGCCCGGTCAAACCATTCGGAATTTGATTCGGAATCCTGAATGGAGTCAGTATGGATTCCAAATCAAATGCAACAACCGATTCTGAGTCGGAATCGGTTGTTGCATTTGATTTGGAATCCATAATGGCTCCATTTAGAAATCCAAACCGGTTCCGGAATGAGTTTAATTGGGTGGCTCTAAACAAACGGTTTGACAGCAGTTGGATCCGACACTGCATCAAGCGACAACGACATCATATTTTCACTATTCGTCTCTCTCCCTATTTTCTCTGGTCAAAACAAAAACATAAGGTTTGTTCCAGTACACGTAAGTCACTCTGGAGTAAACAGGAGCAAAAAATCTTTGCTCCTTTTTACTCCGGTTTGCTACCAGAAGAAGAAAAA
Source organism: Topomyia yanbarensis (assembly GCF_030247195.1). Taxonomy (NCBI): domain Eukaryota; kingdom Metazoa; phylum Arthropoda; class Insecta; order Diptera; family Culicidae; genus Topomyia; species Topomyia yanbarensis. The sequence goes on from NC_080672.1 coordinate 344,738,906, forward strand.
AGAGAAGAAGAGAGTACAGGAACGATTTTCTCCGGAATACTTCCAGTTTCTCCTGGTACTGGAACAGACCTATAAATTTTGATGCCAGAATTATTGCGAATCTTTTCTAAAATCCACATCGTGACCAGCGTTGCCAATGTTCCAGATTTATCTGGAATCTTCCAGATTTTTCCAAACTGAACAGACATTTGTTCAAGCCAGACATGTTGTCAGATTTTTTAAATTTTGCCAGATTTTTCCAGATATTCTGAAATCTACTTCACACCCCAGAGGGAATGCCACTATGCCTGATTTATCTGGCACAGCTAGAGCTCATTCTACCAGATTTTTATATTATAGAGATTGTCATACACAATTTTTGAAAATCTGGGTCATATTTTCCAAAACAAAAATCGAATAATGTTCTATGAAGACCAATATGTATGCCAAATTTCGATGATTTATAGGTCGCAGTCAAGTGACAGATTTTTCCAGACATTTTTATTTGAACTGCCAGATTTTCTTTGAAAAATAGTGGCAACCCTGATCGTGACATATCAGCCATGCGCCGAATATTGAAGGATTCGAACAGAGAGTTTGCAGAGTTGCCAGGTACATCAAATTGGTTGGAATTCGAGCAAAATTGAATTGAGTTTGGATAAGTTCGTTGTAATTTCTTTAATTTTTTTTAGCAATACTCGATTTGTTAGAAAATTGTTCAACTTTTCTAAAATTACCGGAAAAATATCAATTCATGCAAAACTGAAGGGAATACAACAATCACTCTGAAGTGACGTTCCCCGCGAGTTGCAACCTGCCACTGCTGTTAACATAGTTTAATCAATCTTGCTGTAATTTTTCCCGCTGTATGCTTTAAAATTTCTGGTAGTATTCTGCCATCAATTAACATGGAAAGGGTCAAAAGAAATATTTAATAAATTTTGGAAATTAAACGTAATAATTCAACACAAACCAAATAAAGGTATACATACAAGAGCTTTTGTACTAGATTGGCCAAGATCAGTTCAGCAAGGATAATGAGCAAACAAAATTGAGTTAATACACAAACACCGACATCGCACCAATTCGTTGACCTGATGCTATTTGTTTATAAGAAAGTCCCTTTCTCCTCGAGGGTTGCAGATCTGCATTTCAACATTCGAGAAACGAAGATATTGCAGACTGATAGCAGATAGTTTTATTGTACTATTTCAAACAGGGATCAACTCCAACAGAAGGCCTGACTCTAGTGTGCTCTTTAAAAGAAAGGCGTCTTCAAATTGCGTCAGTGACAATAACCGAAATGTACACACAGTTTAAACTGGACTGCTCATGTTCAACAGCAGGAATGGTTTTCTGTAATGTAGTAATAATTAAGGAAGTGAATTTTCTTGAAGCTTTTCTACGTCATTGCAATCTTGTGCATTCATTGGAATCCGAAAAGATTCATTACGTTCCAACTATCATAGATCTGTTTAAAAGATAAAATCATATCCAACAGAAAAGAATAACACATTCAGATTTATCACTTATTATCAAGTGACCCTTTATCCCTTATACCACGTTCACTCTGCGAGTTCAAACGTGTTTTAACGCTATCTTGATGACATTTTTCTTGTTGCTAATTATTATAACGTGTTTTAACTCGATAGTGTGAACATGGTATTATACTATGTTCACACTACAGAGTTATAATAATTAGCAACAAGAAAAATGTCATCAAGATAGCGTTAAAACACGCTTTAACTCATAGAGTGAACGTGGTATTAGACATATTGCGCTGATGCTATTTCTTGTTCTGCAACATATATGTCTCACTTGGCTGCCTCTCAATGGAAGTAATAATAACGTTTTTCACTGCACATTATCGGAAATAAATTTTACGCTCATGACCATCATTATGACCCATGTTACGTCATTATGTTAAAAACTCTACCGAGCGATCTCTTCTGACACATTACATTGCAACCCTCTCTCATGGGGTTATTTCATGGATGTTTAATCGTGAATAGCCATAAAACATACACAATAAAGATAAAGTCCGTTATTCCCGTTTTATGTGTGCACCCCGGCGCCATCTGAGTCCTCCTACAAGTGGCAGATTGAGGCAGTCATTTGTGTCACATCGTAAGCTAGATCAGATATGAACCATGTAAGGTACGGTACCATCCCGTCACGATGCGGACGGTGGTTCCTGCTTTGTGGTTCGTCCTCCAGTGTAGTACTACTGCTTCGGATGAATGATAAGCTGGCGAATCTTGATGGGTGCCAGAAGGGCAACGTGTGAACGTCTATCGATGGACGGCTTGGACCAATCCGTAATGACGATGATGAGGATGAGCAGGAAGACTGCAAGGATATCTTGCCGACTAGGATCCATTCGCTCAACTTTTGTTATTTCACATTTCTTGTTAATCGATAAAAGCCAATTACTTTGTCGATTTCAACAACCTTTTGTAATCTCAAATACTCATCTTATTCATAACATTGTAACCGAGGCCGAACAAACATTGTCTCAGTAATGAAAATGTAAACTTGTCATCAACCTATTTCTGCTTATTCCCGCTGAACCAAGTTTAGTAAATAGTCAGTGGCTTGCAGTTCAGAAAAGTACACAATCCGCCCAACCGACCCATTACTGGAAATGTTAGCCAGCACAGAACTGCTCGGAACCAACTTTAATTTGTGTATACTTAAGCAAAACATAGCAACTCTCATTTCCGGAAACCACTTTCCGACGGGGGATTTTATATTCATTCCACTTGTAGCACATTTGTCACCCCATCCCGAATATGTAGGTCTAAGACTATTTTTTACCCGACGTGCGTCGTCTGTCGGTTCATGTAGAGTAGTATCTTGAATTTTTCAAATTGCGTCATTTGTGTCATTTCTCTTCCGCGTGCTGCGAGTTGAAAATCTAACCTTTTTTCGATTCACCTAGCGGTGCGTTTGCTTTTGTTCTAGTGTTCCACATAATTTAATAACGACATTAATGTTGAATATGGTTAGATTTATTTTCCTATCACACGAAAAATAAGCTCTCAGAATTCACAGCTTTTTTCCATGGTTGGCAAAAGGAACACAAATCGGAACAAAATCTTTCCTCAGTTGCCATCAACATTTGTTCATCTATGTTGTGGCAAAGACGAGCGGCATACGGTCGTATCGTTCAGAACCTTTCCAATTTTCATCCATGTGGAATACAAGCTCTCGAGTTCTCGAGCAGCTTTGAAGGAAATTGTAGACAAACATATGTAGGAACGTTTGTGCGCACATACCCACATATTAGGCATTCGAAGTGGGGCAGCCATGAGAAAGAACATCAGCATTCGGCATGCTGCCGATCTAAATAAATGTCAAGATCGTTGTCTGTCCTGCAGGATGCCGGATAATGTGCTATTCGCCTGGGAATGAAAATGGTTTTCGTTGAAGAAAATTGCCGTCTCAGAAAAAAACGAATAGAAGCTGGAAAAGGGTTTCTTCACGCTAGCTTACTCGGTCAGTAGGGCAGTGGTAGGAAAATGCATGTAAGAGACGTGATTACAAGGAACTGGATAATATTGAAATGTTCTTTTTCGCTTTGCTGCTACGAAGTGTGCTAGTTATATACTGTTCATATCAATTTTCCATCCATTGTGGAGATAGCAGATAAGATGTTTTGCACTGGGTTATATGTATTTCGAAAGCCAATTCGATAAAAATACGAAAGAAGGATCAATTTCAACAGCAGTTGTGCAAACATGCTCTTTTAGAGTGGGCAACGTAACCCCGATTCCGCATCAGTAGGCCAAAAGAAGTAATGAATCTTATAGCCTAAGGTTATAGCAGAAGGTCATGTTTATAGAAAGTAGCTACAGCCAGAGAGGTAGCGTGGTCTTCTGGCGCCCTTGGCGGAGTCTCAGTGTTGCACCCCTTTGGTGCTTTCTTTGGCTTTCTTTTTCAGTTCGACCTCCAAATAATAATTTGTGTACATGGAAATGTCCCACCTACTCCCTACTTAATTTTTGTTTGACTGTCCTTCATCTCATGTAAGCTCCTGCCACAAATCTTTTACTGTATATTTAGAAAATCAGTTGACACTTGGTGTTTGAAGGCGACGAAGGGATCTAATCAGACAAGGCATCTAATCAGACAACTGTATATTAGAGTGCTAATCGAATTTAATAACTGGATGCACCTCAACAAAAAAGTTTAGCTCAATCGGACGCGATTGAGGGGTTGCGCAAAACGGCCAAAGAAAAATTTTCACTTTTAGAATATAAAAAAATTGAATTCGAACTGTTTATGCTAAAGCTGACCAACTCTGATAAAAAAATCCATGCACCATTCGGCAACGAAACACGATCGTTCACCACGGTCAGGCTCACAGTCCGCTATTTATGCTAAATGGCTTAGGATGTAATAAAAGGTCGAGATCTACTGCCACCCTGAATTTCGTTTTAGGATAGCTTTTATGAATCTTGGAAAATGATGGATTTGAGATGATACTGGGGTTTGAAAAGGCTGCTTTTAATTTATTATCTATGCCAAATACCTTAGAATTTCATGAAACAACGGATCTTGTATCTTCTCATGAAAAAGTTGTTTTGGCAAAAGTTTCCCCAACAAACAACGAAAGCTGAACAAGCCTTTATTAAGAGGGAACAAGCTGTCCAAGAACTGGACAAGGCATTATTCAGCATAATTGTTTGTTGGATCCTCTCTGGTACTTTTAATTTTTAAACTGAGATTTTGAAATAAAAATCAAAAAACTTGTTTCTTTTCGAATTGACAACAGATTTCGACATTTCATTTATTTCTTAAACATTTCGCATACAAAAAAATAAAAACTACATTTCCAAACACGAGTCCCATCTCATTCAAAAATGTACCTTGTATGTGCCACAAAGACATTTTTTCAACATTATACCAGATCTCGACGTTTCATGACATTGTTTTTTGATTACGCTCAAATTGTGCGTGGGGACTTTTTTCGAAGTACCAATACTTTTGAGGTGTGTCTGATTTGAATAGGAAGACCATAAATATTGGCACTCTACCGTATATAAAGTATACTCCTCAATTGACCCAAATTATCCTTAAATGGATGTCGAAAAAGATTCGTCGCCAAAGATCCGAGCTTCCATTTAAAATAAAACATACTGGGTTCGACCGTATCCGATCTTCTTTCGGATCAAAGGTAGTCCGCGAAGTATTCTAATATTCCGCAAGACGCAGAAATATTCAGCTATTCCAGATGTCTCGAAAGTGTTCGCCTAGATAAGGATTGTGATATTTTGTCTAAAGCAAACAAATGACGTTACTGGCGATAAAACATTCATGAAAAACTAACGCGTTTACATGCCCGCTCACAAAGTTGCGATCGATAGTGTAGTTATCGATACGAATTTGACATGCGTGAATCTACTGAAGGACGGGATTGTCTGTTTCCAAGACCCCTTGTTCCAGTGAGCGAATATTTTGAGTAACAATCGCACCGAACCCTCAAACTAGTGTTGGCGAGATTGCTTTGCGTCTTTTTCGACAAGGATCGTCTGCATGATCGGTTGTTTGTGCCGCGCGTCTTACATGCAGCATTGCACTAATTACAAGGAGATGAGTCTTCGTAACAAATTTTTTTCTCTTTTGAAATATTTGCCTTGTTTGTTGTTTATTCTGGACTAACAGGACCGTAGCGTAGTCTTCTGACGCCTTTGGTAGAGTCTCAGTTGTGCGCCTTCTGGCTCTCTGCTTTGACTTTCTTTTTCAGTTCGAGTTTTAAACAATAATTTTGTGTGTATCTGGGAATGACACTCTTATCCTCACTAATTTCATGACCCAACCTAACTTATTTTAAAAGCAGATCATTAGCGCCCCCTAAGGTTGGCGCCCTTGGCGGGGGCCTACCAGGCCACCCGCTTGCTACGGCTCTGTCTACAGCAATGGTTTCGAAGAGACTTCTCCTTCTACTGTATCAACTCAAAACCTTTTTTGAATCCGTTACGAGCAGCAGACATGGACTTGCATTTTCATCACACTTTCCTAGATAAGTGCTTTAAACTGGTCCATATTTAGAAATTTGGAGTCATTTACCATAGAGCTTATAGGACAAAACTCAAAAAATTGAAACCTGAAAAAATGAGAATAAATTCGAGCGAACTGGGATGCCAACTGGAATACTCGTCCAATTGGTTTCAAACCAAATTCGCTGTGAACTTTTGGCTTGGGCAAGAGACCAAGTCATTGTTACTCATGATGCCACTCATAATTATCGGTACTATGTAATTCCGATTTGCCCAGCTCAAGATGGTGGGATGAGCTCACAATAATATGAAGTAAATTGTGTTCTTTGCTCGATAGCGTAAATAGCTCAATTGGATAAAACGGCAGTACCACTGATGTCAACATTCAACTCGACACGTTCCAGATGGCAGGTAAACAAATCCCAAATATTATTTATCGACCGAGTTGAAACCATACGCGAGCCAGGGCAGGAAAATTTCGAAAAATGAATTGATTGCTGTTCGAAGCTTCACGAAGCACCTTCTCAAGCATACCACATGCAATCGATGAGTTTGACACAATCGCTGCGAACATTTAGGGGTAAAACTTATCTCTGCTCGGACGAAGCGAGCTTCCATTCTAGTTCGCTCTTTACAATGTTCGAAAAAGTTCACATTAACCTTAGAAGCACACATCGTCGAACACGAGGTAAGCTCTTGGCTCGTGGTTTTTGCGTTTTTGGAACATTTCCACAGAGTTTCGAAGCGATATTCGGTGAACACATATAAAGCGAATGCCTCGTTTATTTGAGAATCGCGAACATCGAAGTTTTATATCGCTTCAAGCATCAGCATCATGAGGCCACCGCGAACATGTTCGCTACGTGACTACCTGTCTTAAAATCATAAACTGTAAATCTTATTTTGAGTATAAATAAAATGGATTATTTTAGGATTATGATTTAGGATTTAGGGATTAGGTGCGTCGCATACCTTACCAATTTATGAGCCACGAGTTTGAATGAGCGTAGTGGTAGTGAAATTCAAATTCTTTTTCTCGGAATACAATTATGTTTACTAGCTACTTTGATTGCAAACTCGTCTTTTCTTCTTCAATCGGAGTATATTTTCCCTGCCAAGGAGTTTAGGTGAAGATGTATAAAGTATGTTTAAGGGGGTAAGGGTTTCAGCGTGAAAAAATGTTTTTTGGTGTAATGACTCTTTTGGATGAAATGATACATTATAATGTACAAAAGTTTTGATCAATTCGCTTCGCCCAAATTTCTAAAAAAATCGCAAATAGTGTTTTTTAACGCTAAAACCATTACCCCTCTCTTAATAATCTCCCTATCTAAAACAAATTCTTCCTAAAAAGAACAATTTTCGGATGGAATCTCACTGCTGACGTCCGAGTTCAGTTAGACGGCGAACTTCAGTTATTTGCATCCACTGAGGGGTAGTTAGGCGTAGTCCGTTGGCCTTTGTTTTCAACTTGTTGCGGTTTCTAACGTTCTTGCGCAACATTCCTAAATCGGCTAGTCATATTCACTCAATAATATGCGATGGTTTGTGTGTTAAACGTTATTTTTAATTTTACCAAATGAATTTATTAACACATACCTACATACTTGAATTTATTATTATTGTCATTAATTGAATTATAATTTCTTGGCATCTGTACCAAACCAAGAGGAAAGTTTCCAAATGATTTTTATAATATTGTTTTATAAGTTTATTGGTTGATTACCTAATCACAAGAGACAAAATATTTATTTTCAAACATTTTCGACAGAATCTGTTCACTTAATAAATGAAGTGTCAAACTTATTACATGTTCCACTTTTATGAAATTTATTTCCTGACTCCTATACATGTGTTTTGTGATAAATAATGAGAAGGATATTCCAACTTGTTTGTATTGTATTTGTTAACTAATTACTGATGGAGAAACGCAAAGAACTTACAAACAATGTTATAGTGATTTTTTTTGTTGGAAATCCAAAAACAATTCTGAAAAGGACAAAAATTGGTTTATCTTCTCCATGATGTAATCTTCCCATATTTGACTTTTACTAATAAAAAATAAAAGAATGAAATCTTTAGGGCCCCCCGTATTTTTTTTGAATCAGTTATAGCCGAAATGCTTTATGTAAGGGAAATCTCGGAAAATGAGAAGCGAAATAAATAACTCCAAGTAGAATGAAAGTCGTTCTAAACTCGAACTTTTTCGAATACTGTCTTTCCATTATTATTCGCTTTTTTCGCATTCCATATTTTGATATATTATTTTGAAGACCCATATATAAGATCAATACAATAGTAATTCTTCAAAAGGGCTTCGATTTTTCGATTTTTTTTTAATTTTGCGGTGGTGTAATCCCTTAAGTGGTTGATTTAACGGCTTCTTTCAAAATTTATCGAACCTACTCCCATTCGTTCATTCGTTAGAGTAGTTTATGTTAAAGAGAGTGTACTAAATTAATAGGAACACTTAAATTTAGGAAGTTATGACCCTCGCTCCACAATGCAGTTTGCGACAGAATTACTCAACTGAAAATTATTAAATGAAATAAATGAAAACAAACATTAGACTATAGCATTTTGTACGCATGCACTTCAGAGGTTACAATTTCTGTTCTAGTTCTCGGATCGCCAACACATTTTTTTCGATTTTTTGGACCAGTTCTCAAGGGAAATCCAGTTTTTAACATTTTGCATACATATTGCATTGAATGCAGAACTTAGATAATGTATTCATAAAGTATTAGTAATAATTCGATTGTCCGTTCATTTTAAAAAGCTATTTTCTATAACTTTACAACTGATTTAATTTCACTTTCAAAATTTCTCGAAATATCATGTTCTAAAAGTTCTCAACCGATATAATATTCGAAAACAGTTATAAAAATGTCTCATCACACTGGTAGATGGATTCAAAGCGTTTTTTTAAATAAGTGCACGAAAAAACATGCGCCCTTCTAAAACATACTTCTGAATCAATACTGTTAGTCGAAAACAAGATTTACAAAACGACCAGAACTGCCAAATATGAATCGGGAATGGTCGAGTTTATTGACATTCCCTATTTATTTCTAGGATTCATCATACACATCATGACGTTATTTATTTAACTGATAATCGATTTTTTCCTTTGAATGGATATCGATATCTTTATCCTCAAGAAACTGACATAACTGGATCCTCAAGAAACTGACATAGGAACATGACTAAGATAAGCGAGCCACTCAATACGTTGTGTACATTGTGTTTAACTTCATTTTCTAGCCCTAATTTATTTCATTTGAAAATTTATCCCCGCCCTGTCACGAAATCTTGATTTTATCCCTACTGGTAATATATCAGTAGGGTATCTTAAATAAACTTGTTACGTCACTTTTCAGTTAACCCCAGCATCCATAAGCTACAAATTGTCACAATTATTTTTCACCTATTCCACCCTTAATACAAGGCCTCTGTCTAGAATATACTTTTTTTGCATAACTAGTAGGTAGGTATTTGAATAAAGAAAACTAATATCGTCCGGCGAACATGTTAGCGATGGCCCTCGCGATGCTAAATTGATATAATCCTTCGGTGTTCGCGAAGGATTATATCAATTTAGCATCGGTATTACTTCGAGGTAATATTTTTTCTGTGTTCGCGAACATTGCTTCGAAGCTCCGTGTAACTGTTTCAAAAATATCGATCACACGAACCAAGAGCTTAGCTCGTGTTCGTCGAAAACTACGCAAAAGCTTTTACATATCTTTCCGAACATCAATGAAATGAACAAGAAGCTTCATTTGTCCTCGCCGAAGAGCATGCAAAAGTATCGCCCAAATGTCCGCAATTACGATGGTAAGCGATTGTGATGCGAAGCTTGTGAATACGAACCAGTAACGCAAAGCTTCGCGCTTTGAAAGTATTCGAACATAGGTTCGGTTCGAATATTTCCTGCCCTGACGCGAGCATTACAAATGTGATAAACTATGCGAGAGATACCAACATTGCAAGGTTTTTTACTTCTTTAATTCTGGACTGTCAAATAATGGGCAATGTTCGGAATCGATTTTTTCTTCAAATGCGGTTGGTGCTCCAGTTATTGTAGCAACTCAAATGCAACAACCGATTCCGCAACGGTTCAGCCTGAATAGGTAATCACATTTCACTCGGAAATAAATTCAAAATCGTTCAGAATTCCGGATAGAATACTTCCAACTACTGGTTGTTACGATTCTTTTCGATATCGTGAAGATTGTATCGATATCAGTAAAGTATCGGAAACAGAAGCATCGATTCCGTACTAGTATCGAAAATATCGCGACGTCCCTATGGGGATCCATCAAGCAGCTTTGGGTGAAAGATATCGACACCGTTCAATCTACACACAGTGACAATATGACACAGACTGCTGAGGTAAACATAAAAGTCGATCAAATAAAACACCTCGGCAGGCAATTAGTGAGGGCAAAAACTAGCTCATTCAAGACTTTCTACGTCGCAAAATGCTTAGTGTGGAAGTTTTTCGTGACTTAGCTTTTTGTTGGTTCCGATAGCATAAGTCACTAAAGGCCGATTTCTTCACCCTCGCTTAGCGCTTAAGCCAGGTTAACTTTTAAACCAGGTTTATCAATACGTTTAAACCTGGCTTAAGCGTTAAGCCAGAGTGAAGAAATCGGCCCTAAGTGACTTAACGTTTGTCTGGACATGCCGCAGACTCAGGTGATTCGCATATAATGTCAACATATCCTGACTCCTGCGTGTAGAAGATAAAAGGTTAGATCGCCGAGAAACTCCAATGTGGTTTTTGTTTGAGGCGAAACTGAGTCAGTTTCTAACTTCAACTGCTGTCAAAGTGTATGAAGTGACAGCGGTTGGGGTTGACTCAGGTTCAAGCAAAAACGCCATAAGCTTGCTCATATGACCTTTTCCACGCTTTTTTAGACTTTCTTCCTTCGACTTCTTGCCCATTCTTGAGTACTATGGCGCTTAAAGCTAGTTTACAGTTCGGAAAACGTGTCACGGGATTTGGGTCCCTGTGTATTTTAAATGGAGCTCGGGATTTCAAATCCCGTGACGGGAAATGAGTACACAAAAATGACAGTTTTCCTGAAGTGTAAACCCAACCGCGGGAAACATCACGGGATTTTAAAACTCTCCACACAGAAATCCGGCCGGGAACAATTCAACACAAATTGTTTCCGACGGGAAAAAGAGTATTTTTATAAGGTTTGCAATTCCCTGCAAGTTTGATACTGTTTGTATTTTTAAGAAACAGCAGAGTTTTTGGTTTGACAGTTTGGAGAGATCTCGGCGGAAAATTTTCCCTGATCAAATCCCGACGCAAATCCCGTGCGAAATCCCGTCATCCATTTCCCGAACTGTAAACTAGCCTTTAAGGCTAGTTTACAGTTCGGAAAACGTGTCACGGGATTTGGGTCACTGTGTATTTTAAATGGAGCTCGGGATTTCAAATCCCGTGGCGGGAAATGAGTCTACACAAAAGTGACAGTTTTTCTGAAGTGTAAACCCAACCGCGGGATTTGCTCAGGGAAGTAAAACGAATCTCTACACACTACTTTTTCGGCGGAAACAAATCGTTTCAAATTGTTCCCGAGCGGGATTTGCATCTGTTGCTGATTAAAAATATTGTTGTTTTAAAGATTGTTTAAAATATGTCTGAACCGGAAAAATTGTATACAGAGATTGACTATCTCGAGGTTGTCTATGATCAGGAGGATGTTTTTTGTGAAGAACTAAATCAGGAAGACATTCTAGAACAGGAAAATACGGAGCCACCGCCTAAAAAACGAAAACGTACATTTAAACCAACAAAAAGAAACTATGAGACTGAAATTAAACTTGCTCTTTGTGCGGAAATTCGAAAATATCCTTGTTTATATCAAATAACAAACAAGGATTATTCGAACAAAATCGCCAAAGATGCTATTTGGCATCAAATTAGCTCTACTGTCTCGTCATCCTTGAATAGATCCGTCACCGTTCTAGAGTGCCGGAAACATTGGGATGCTTTGAGGGAATCGACCAGGTAATATAACAAACATTTAATTCGAACATAAATTAAAGTTTTATTTTTAGAATTTATTTGGATAAGGCAAAAATTAATAAGATTGCGGATAAATCCGGTGCTCCAGCAGATATGTTGGATCTTTATCAGGCGGACGGATCTCAACGTTTCGATATATACCAAGAACGATGGCCGTTGGCGGAAGCCATGAGCTTCTTTTTGCCTTCCTGTGCGCGAAATGCTTTTACGATTTCTATTGGGGACTGCAATTCAAAGACAACTCTGAAGAAATCCCTAGAGCTTGAAGAAGAAGTGTTATTGGAAGAAAATGAGGTTTTATTTCTATTACAAACTTGAGAATTTCAAATAAATAAACTGTTTAAATAAATTTCAGAGCTTCACAGTTCCGGCGACTCCAACGAGCCGAAATCGAAATCGCTCTTACAAGAATGGCAACTCCGACGAGCTCTTGGATGAAACGTTGTGCTCAGTAGCGTCATCGTTGTCCAAGCTTGTGGATTCTAGGAGTTCCACTGAAGATGGGACTCAACTGAAATTTAAAGAATTTCACGTTGAGTTAGATAAAATACTGCGTCAGATGCCATTCATGCATGGCATGCAGTTTTGCATGGATATGGTGAAACGAGCGAATGAAACTATAGACAATCTAAAACACCCATAGAATGTGAAAATTTAACATTATTATCGTTTTTGCCTTGTGCTACACCGGTGTAGTGTAGTGAGAGATAGGCTGATTACACCCAAGTTAGAGTGAAGTGAGTGAAGTACCTACTACACCGGTGTAGTGCACTGTCAACATGAAAATGACATAAAACAGCAATAAACTGTGCACTGAATTCTATGATTCGAAGGTTATGATTTTGCAACAAGTTATCACAAATTCAAACGACCAAGCAGGAAACAATATCCAAACTCACTAGTCATCAAAGTCCTCAAGCAAACAGAATGGTATTGAAGAAGTCCAATTTCAGTATTTGAGCTATTTATTTAAGACGGACTGCTGGAGATACCATGACGAAAGGTTTGCTTAAGCGAATAACCCGCAAATCACATTCTAGGCGAACTAACCTTAACAATTGTTAAGGTTGGTATTTAACGGACTCATCGCGGTAGTTAAGATATACGCATTCGATATTAAGATATAACGAAGCAGATGCACTTCATTATAAAGTCCTAGATTCAATGGCGCACTGATAGTTTTGAACATTTTGACACATAAGAACTACGTCATAACGTCCTGGGTTAAAAGGTTTCAAAAAGAGGCACTTCGGCGACTGATGTTCTGGACACTGTGACGCACTGATTGTTTCGGATATTATGCAGCATAATGTCCCAGGGTTGTCACAACGTCCGAAGGGAACACCCTTGCAGATCGTAATATCCGAAAACGGGTGTGCGTCATGATGTTCCAGAACTTTATGACCTGGAACGACACTATGCAATACCAGTGCGTCATAATGTCCGAAATTATGAGTGCGCCCTATAATCCAATTTTATGACGCATTACCACTGCATCATAACATACCAATATTAGTTTGCGCCATAAGCTCCCGAACATTATGATGCAGGATTGTTTTCGAACGATGTGACACAAGAATGATTTCGGAATTTTTGACGCACTCTTGTGCGTCATAATGTTCCGGATGTTGTGACGCTCACAGTTTTGGGACGATATGACCTGGAACGTTATGTCGCGGTTGGCAAAGCTGTATTATCGTGCAACATGAAGCCAATCTACGCCGCCATTCACCTCTGATACAGAACTCCTATCCCTTACCTCCCCGCGGTGCCAACCGGGGTTACAGGCCACCTTTTGCCGGGTTCTGTCCACTATCAGTTCATTCATTTCGATAGGTTGACGGATTGGAGCCTGTCAGTTTCGTTTCGAGCGGAAGTGGCATTAGTGAAGATCGGCTAGGATCTGTGGTCGTATGCTGACAGGGTAGGGGAACAAACGACGCGCGCGTGAGACTGCTAGTTCATCCGTCTTGCAGAGTGAATCTTTCGGTGCAGTTAATGGTTATTTTGAGCAGCTAAAATTATTTCTTCGTTTTCTTTTGTAGGATCGGTTTGTATACAACACTCGATTAATATTTTTATCAGTAAATTGTTTTTTTATTCAGTTTGTTTTTTAATAGGTACAAATGCGTTAGCTTTGCGGAGCTAAATTCTTTTTTTACATTTGGAATATCTTAAATCTAAGATGATACAATGCACAAATATTTTTGTAATAATTTTGAGAGGATCACTTTTTACAACTATCCTAAGACTAAAAATACGATTCGATTGAACAATAGTTTTTTTACGAGAAAAAATGCAGCTATCTTAAGACTAGGAATGCAGATTAATATACAAGAAGGGGACCCAAACAAAGGTAATCTGGTAAGATTTTGCAAATAACTTGCGCAGAGACTCCCGTATCTTCACCAGAAAATACGGGAATTGTTTTTTAGGCTTCACCGCACGAAGAGCCTCGATAGAGCTGAGGCTGTTCGAAATGATGAAGTAGCGATCTGTGGGCAGAGTCTCGACGATGCCAAGGGTGTACTGAATAGCAGCTCTGCGACGTAAACTGAAGCGGGATCATTGAGCTTGAAGGAAGCGGTGATAGTATTATTGAAGATACCGAAGCTAGTGGACCCATCGAGATTTGATCCGTCAGTGTAAAACATTTTGTCGCAGTCGACTTCTCGGAATTTGTTAAAAAATATATTGGGGATCACTTGCGGGCGTAAATGATCCGGGTTTCCATAAATCTCTTCCTTCGTGGAAGTGTCAAAGAACACAGTAGAGTCAGAAATATCTATGAAACAGACACGGTTGGGATTATACGAAGAAGGATTGATGCTTTGTCGTAGTCGAAGTACAAGGATATAAATCGGGTTTGAGAATTAAGCTCGACGAGCCTCTCGAAGTTTTCAATCACCAACGTGTTCAATATGTCGCATCGGATGAGCAATCGATATGAGAGTTCCCAAAATCGATTTTTCAGCGGGAGAACGCCCACCAGCACTTCGAGACTCATCGTATGGGTCGAGTGCATACAACCCAAGGCAATGCGCAAGTAACGATACTGAATTCTCCCCAGTTTGATGAAGTGTATGTTCGCAGTGGAGCGGAAACAGAAACACCCGTACTCCATCACCGACAATATCGTTGTTTGGTACAACCTGATCAGATCTCCTGGGTGGGCCCCCCACCATGTTCCAGTTATTGTTCGGAGAAAATTGATCCTTTGTTGGCATTTCTGTTTCAGATACCTAATGTGATATCCCTAGGTACCTTTAGAGTCGAACCAGACCTCGAGATATTCAAATGTGAAGACCTGATTGATCGTTACACCCATTAATAAAAAAGAGTTGGAGTTGCGCCAGCTCACACTTCCTAGAAAAACCAACTCAGTTTTCTCCATGGAGAACTCGATACCCAGCTGAAGAGCCCAAGCAGACAAATTGTCCAAAGTATCTTGTAATGGTCCTTGCAAATCAGCAGCTTTGGGCCCTGTAATAGAGACCATCCCGTCGTTTGCAAGTTGCCTTAACGTGCATGAATTGGAAAGACAATCGTCAATGTCATTCACGTAAAAATTGTAGAGCAGGGGACTTAAACATGAACCCTGGGGATGACCCATTTAGCTAAATCGCGATGTTGTTAAATAGCCATGCGAAAAGTACATGTGATTTTCAGATAACAGGTTTAGCAAAAAGTTATGTAAAATCGGTGAAAGACAGCTTTTCTAACAAAATGTTGATAGAAACTGAGTCAAAAGCCTCCTTAATATCCAAGAACACTGATGCCATCTGCTCTTTGTTAGCATAGGCCAGTTGGATTTCTGTAGAAAGCAACGCAAGGTAATCGTTCGTCCCTTTGCCTTTGAGGAAACCAAATTGTGTATCTGACAGTAAGCCATTTGCTTCGACCCAATTATCGAGGCGAACCAGCATCATTTTTTCGAACAACTTCCGAATACATGACAGCACTGCAATCGGTCGATACGAGTTGTGATCGGAGCCTGGTTTTCCTGGTTTTTGGATGGCGATGACCTTCACTTGCCTCCAGTCATGAGGGACAAAGTTACCCTCAAGAAACATGTTAAATAAGTTCAACAAGCGCTTTTTTGCAGTGTCAGGCAGATTCTTCAGCTAGTTGAATTTGGTGCTGTTCAACCCTGGGGTATTATGGTTGCGTGACAAGAGAGCAAGTGAGAACTCCACCATCGAAAACGGTGTTTCGTTCGCGGTATCGTGAGGAGACGCAGCGCGGTACGTTTTTTGATCCGGGACAGAGTCCGGACAGATCTTATTGGCGAAAGCGAATCTCCGCTTACAGCTCTGAGCACTCTTTATCCCACCACAGGGTGGGAGAACATCCATGGGTATTTGCGCTGGGTACTGGTTTAGTCTGAGCTTGATTCGCGCTGTCGAGAATCAAGTCAGCCAAAAACCTGTACTCTTCCTCCGGAGGAAGCTCCTGAGTGGATTCGATTTTAACAGATAACGCGGTAGCGTAACTCTTCCAATCAATGTTCCGTGTGAGGTCATACGAGATATTGATTGTTTCTGATGGTCTTTCTTTCCACAATAGGTGGCTGTGTGGCCCTACTGCTTGCAATTGGGAACAGAAGACCCGGTGAAGGTCACCCCAAGCGAGCCTGATAGAGAGTAGATAGTCTTGCCTCCCTTTTGTTTGCGGTATACAATTGTTTAGATTCTAGGATCTTAATCTGTTGAAGTGAGGGGTCCTTAAAGCAGCCAACCCCGTGCTCCAACAGTTCTTTGCTCTTCAGACCCGGTTCTGACACTGCCCCATCGATTTTCACGGCCACACAAGGCACGTAGGCTTTAAATTCCCACGTGAAGCGCTCACAGCGAGTAATCCCGTTTGCCTGACCGAGATCATTCACAAAAACTCGTATCTTGTTTGCCCGAACACGTGAGATTAGAGTTACCACCGGAAACTGAGAGTCCCGAGACAGTTTCAATATATTAACCGGTTCGCCGCGTCTGTTTTTCTGAATCTAATTTCAAACTCCGTTATTGCTCGTGCATCAGGTTAATGACCCTTTGTATTTCCCTTCAAAGTTCGATATTATCGTTCGTATACGTGTATTTCATAAACAATCCGATATGGAAAATAGGAAATATTTTCCTTGATTTAGAATATCTCGAACTATCACAACTCTTTTTCTGTACAACATGTTATCACTCGGTAGGTTTCAACCCAATAAATATATCGTAGAGAAGGAATAGCAAAATTTATCTGAATACTGTCGCAATAAATAGTGATCCGGTCCAATATGCAGATAATATTAACTTTTCTAGGCAATACTCCTACGGTCGGCTGTGTGGAGTTCAAATCGCTTTTGTTCAGAAAACATAGGATACTCTCAGTAGCCGGCTATCCAGAGTTGAAAAAGAATCATAAACTAAACAAGATCTTTTCTTTTTCGAGTATCGTATACTCGAAAACAAATTAAACTACTACCTAATAAACCATACTTTACAGGTCGCATTGCTTGCTTGCAGCAAATCCAAGACCTTATATCCTTCCAAACCACCAACTCTGCGACACCTATGGAAGAGTCCGATCGTCTACCTTCCGTTGAATAAGTGGAGCATCAACACTTCCCGTCTACCTTATCCTTCCCCGTGAACGATGAAGATAGGGGCAGGCGGCAATGATGACTATCATGCTGTTGACGTTTTAATATGAGTAGAATTGGTATGAATTCCTACTTACCACTTCCTACGCAACTCATATTAGATAATCTGCAGTCAAACATGATGAAGTCAGTGTGCAATCCGCCAAAATCATCGTCACAACGCAACGCAACGATATGACCTGGGACGTTATGACGCAGTACCTGGGCGGCATATTATCCCAAAGTATGAGTGCGTTTCAGTGTCCAGCATGTCTATTGCGACACATTATCCAAAAAATGGCTGCTTTATTAGGTCCGGGATTTTATGACACAAAGTGGTGCGTCATGAGGTTAAAAAACAAATGGACGCATTAAGATTCCAGACCTTATGAGACAGTCCCATTTTGGACGTTGTCACAAGAATGATTTTGGATTTTTGACGCGTTATACTATCGTACACGAACAGAGTTCGTCATAACGTCCAGAACATTATGACGCACAATCCAAGCTACCAACAAAGGTTCCAATTGCATTTAAAAACTACACTTCCACACTGCAACTCATAATAATATTTATGATGTATTGAAGCAGTGAGACAAGATTGGTTTAGCATATTGTTTATGAGAAATGGTCATATTGATCCTTTCTCATGAAGCAATCTGGTGTATGTTGGTTTTTCCAGCATCCTCAGGTTAAATGTTTCAAGTGCGTAATATGAAGAGTCTAATAGAAACTAAAGAATACATCAAACAAAAAGTCTAAGCATAAAAAGTTGTTGCCAATTACCGTTACTTCTGTAATCATATCCACTTTTACTTTTGATAAAAAACGAAGATGTATAGAAATATACATACACTGTGTTAGCTTCAATGTAGTTTCTAGAAAAAGGAACATTTTGTGGCTTATAACGTAGAAGACGAAATCCTCACTAACTTGCCTCGGTCTCTCCTACTTCTGGATCTCATACATTAATATACTTTACAAAAATCATAATCTGCATTTAATATATATTTATTAGGTAATAATATTAAGATTCATATTAAAAACTCAGTTCTCTAATATTGTTTAAATACAATTTGCCCGAGTATACTGGAACGGCAATATGTCGATGTTGTTGAAATACTCGGTTAATTTACGTCGAATAAAACTTCCGGATTCATTTGGACGTCCACGCCTTTGGCCATCAATTTGGTCAAACTGTTGTAACATACGCCACTCTCCTTCGATAAGCTGCCCATCTTTATCATAACGGTCTGCCGTCCTGCCATATGCAGCATCTCTACTCAATAAAAAATTATGAAGTGCGCAGCATGCAGCAACGATGACTTTCACCTTGTCAGGAGCACAAAGAAACTCTGATCGAAGACATCCCCACCGCATCGTCATAATACCAAATGCGTTTTCAACAGTACGACGCGCTCGTGAGAGTCTATAATTGAAGATCCTTTGGTCATTAGTAAGTGCGTTTGCTGTTCCATAAGGTTTTATAATTCGATGAGATAGGGGAAAAGCATCATCTGCAATAAAGAAATATGACAGGTCTGCACCGTTGATGGGAGCATCTTGCGGTAAATCCAAAAATGAAGTGTCCTCCAAAATTTGCTTTCCGAATTCAGTCCTGGAAAAAACATTTACATCACCATCTGCGCCAGGAGACCCAACGTCGATAAATGTGAACCGGTAGTTTGCATCACTGGCTGCCATCAATATGATGCTATGGTAGCGCTGCAAAATGAAAACAAACATTTTTAGAAAATGTCTAAGAAAACCAGGACTTTTCCTGCTTTTTAATGGAGCAGCTCCGAAATAATATATAATTTAATATATTATGCTAGTTCTGTAGAACTCTTGCCATTCATTCGTGAAGCACACTATAGTCATGGAATTAAGACGATCTGAAATATTTCTGCTTAGCATTCCAGACAGTTTAGAGAAGTATTAAAATAACATTATGGATATATTCTAAGAGTAAGACGATGTAACTAGTGTACTTCTCGAAAGAATGCCAAACGTAGAGCATACGAAACACACAAACATTCATTATGATATGCGGAAATTACTCATAAAATATAGATATACTCAATTCACCAGAACACTAACTTTTCCTGTACTCAAACCAAATCAATTTAAAACTGGCGAAGTGTTCGAGTACTTGTTACAATTGTGAAAATAGAAAATTAAATCATTTACCTTGTAATTGTAGTACAAGGATCCTGCATTGGCTGGACACTTGATGCGAACATGTTTGCCATCCAATGAGCCAAGGCAGTTGGGCATGTTCCATTTGTTCCTGAACCCATCCGCTACTGTCAACCAGTTTTCTTTCGTGTATGACATGAACTCCGTTTTTGCCAGCTCTTCGTAAATAATCTGACATGTGTCCTTTATAATGATGCAGCTTGTAGCCTTGCTGAAACGGTAGTTGCTTGCCGCATATCTTTCAAAAAAAGGCCCACCAGCGAGATACCTTAAAATAAAATTTGAATGTATAGTTCCCGCTGAGTGTGAAGATTGCGGCATCTACTTACTCTAAAGTGTAAGCAAAACGTTGTTTTGCGCTTATTCCATCTGGACGAGTACATCTCTTCGGTTCCAGCCGATGTTTAACTCTTTGGAACAGCTCCTGAAATTGCTTCTCTTCCATGTGGAAGTTTTGAGCGAATTCACTCTTCCATGCCCGCAAATCATCGAACTATTAAGTACATTATAATGTGGTAAGTTGTCAGATAAAAATTCAAATAAGCTATAGATAATACTTACATCTTCAGCAAATCGTCCCTTTAAATTTCTCTGCCACAAATAAGGATTCACCCAGCAACTCCTCTTATTTTTCCTTGTATTCCTCTTCTTTTTAATAATAAGCCTATCGTCAGTATTGAAGCAGCCACCAGCAATAAATTTTCTTCAAAGCTTTCCATAGTTTTAATAAATAACACTGTTGTTTCACAAAGGTAAACAACTTGCAAAATAGGTTTCTTTTTGCGTGTGGAGAATTGTGGAGAAACGTCATTGAAAAATTTTCCCGAGGCAAATCCCGCTTCAAATCCCGCGAAAAATCCCGTGACACGTTTTCCGAACTGTAAACTAGCCTTTAAGGCTAGTTTACAGTTCGGAAAACGTGTCACGGAATTTGGGTCCCTGTGTATTTTAAATGGAGCTCGGGATTTCAAATCCCGGGACGGGAAATGAGTCTACACAAAAATGTCAGTTTTCCTGAAGTGTAAACCTAACCGCGGGAAACATCACGGGATTTTAAAACTCTCCACACAGAAATCCGGCCGGGAACAATTCAACACAAATTGTTTCCGACGGGGAAAATAGTATTTTTATAAGGTTTGCAATTCGCTGCAAGTTTGATACTGTCTGTATTTTTAAGAAGCAGCAGAGTTTTTGGTTTGACAGTTTGGAGAGATCTCGGCGGGAAATTTTCCCTGATCAAATTCCGACGAAAATCCCGTGCGAAATCCCGTGATCCATTTCCCGAACTGTAAACTAGCCTTTAAATGGAGCTCGGGATTTCAAATCCCGTGACGGGAAATGAGCCTACACAAAAATGAGTTTTCATTAAGTGTGAACCCAACCGCGGGAAACATCACGGGAATTTAAAACTCTCCACACTGGTACACCGAGGAAAAATAACTATTGAAATCCATAAGAACTACTAATGATTTTTCGCCACAAGTTTCCCATATGGAAATCATAAGTTTTACTTATGACTGGAGGAAATATTGGCCATCAAGCCGCTATTGAATTTCAATAGCGGTACTTATGAAATTTTTAGACTTTTATTATGACTTTCATATGATTTTACTTTTGTATATCATGGTATTTTAATATGAATTTAATGTGTTAGTTTTTATGAAACTCATAACTATATTATATAAAATTGAGTCGCAAAAAAGACATAAATATCATTTATTTTCCATTTTTTCAATATTTAAAGAAAATTGAAATAACATTACATAATCTGTTATTTTACTGGGTCCAGGATTGTCTAGAGAAAACTCGATACTTTGAAAAACGGCTATGTGGAAGCTATGCTTCTGCTGCGTATCAATATTTGTGTAACTGCAAAACAAATGAATTTTTGAAGCAAAAAGAATGAATAAACAAAGAAAAAACACTTACATTTCTTCTACTGGCTTGAACAGGTCGTAGTATAGAATCTGATTCCAACAAATGGTGTTCTCTGCTTACACTTTTACATAATTCCACAATTGAAGTTATGAAATTTTCACAATAATACGGTTATGAAAATCATAAAACACATTAACGGATTCCATTAGGCAGACTTATGAAATGCTTATACATAACTTATGGAATTCATAAATGTCTAATGAAATCAAAAGTGCACAGGTTCATAAGCTGTGACTTATGAAATTCTTAAGAACTTTTTCCTCAGTGATATACTACCGGGAACAATTGAACACAATATGTTTCCGACGGGGAAAATTGTACTTTTATTAGGTTTAAAATTAAGTGCTGTTTTGCTACTGTTGGTTAGAAGCAGAACTTTTGTTCTGCTGCTTTTGTTGGCAAAAATTAAGCGCAACGTAAAAAATTGAGAAATATGCATTGTAGAAGAAAGCTGTCGAAATCTATGCATTAAAACAGAAAACTGTGGAAATCGATGCAGTTTTTGAAATCTGTTCAGCTTATTGAAAATCTGTGAAACACACATAAATCTGTGCACCTGGCATCCCTGCTCCAAATTCACGTTTTGACAGTTTGTATCCGATGAAATCAAAACAAAACATTGCCAGCAGCATATTGTGCTTCTCAACAAAGATTAGCATGCGGCGGAATCAATTCAAAATAGCGAAAGAATTGAAAATATATTTTGTTAGCTCCATCCGCCCAGTTTAGAACAATATATAGGGCCTGTTGCTCAGGAATCGGACGGTCATGAATTGACAGTTCATGGATTTATTCACCCCTTCACTACCTGTAGAGCGAAAATTGGAATTATTTGTTACTATTTTTTGGCACCCATTTAATTTATTATTTAGTGTGCCTTTTTGATCCCTCTTCGATTCCTTTGCATCGTCCTAAGTTTTTCCTTGGTTCAAGACCAATAGTCGCTCGAACGCTTCATATAAAAAAACAATTCAAATTATATTTTTGTAGCTTTGCGGAATTGAATAGGTTAAATCTTAAAAATGGCGGTTTCGCAATCTTATCGCGATCTTGTTTTTTTCGCTATTTTTGCTAATTTCCAGTGATAACCACAATAACTGCAGGAACAAAATTAATTCTGGCAACAAAATTTATGTTTGTGATTTAATCTAAACAAAAACAAAAATTTTGTTGCCTAAATTCTAGGATAGGATCCGCCAGCTGGCTTCTTCTTATATTTTACTAATCCCTGTTGAAAACGACATACCCCACTCGACCAATGTTGCCAAAATATTTGTTTTGTTTCGGTCATATATTTGTTCTGATTAAAATCTCGACAAACATATGATTACGGCCTAAAAGCCAACTGTCAAAATCCACTTTGAATGGAAATTCCGGACAAACCGTTACTAGTCGAACACAGTTCACAACAGTTTATGAAAGAGAAAACTTTTCTCTTTCGTTTACTACCAACATCTGTGATTGGCGCGTAACGGTTTGTCCGGAATTTCCATTCAAAGTGAATTTTGACAGTTGGCTTTTAGGCCGTAATCATATGTTTGTCGAGAAATATTCTATATTATGTACCAATTTCATGCTTCTGGAAAAATCAAAGATTTATTCTTTATATCCGCATTTAAACGGTCATAACGTTTTTTTCCATCGGAATACAGAAAAACAAAATAATATGTATTCGTTGTTGGACATTACGAAAAATATCTTCATGCCTCTTCATTTTTGTAAGTTGCTTTCTGAGTCAAGCAACCTCTGTCACAAGAATAATCTTCTCTGTTCGGATTTATTTTAAATATTCTAAAACTACACTCAAAAAAATTTAAACGTTATGCCTATTGATTTTACACATAGATTTTTGCAATTAGCGGAGGCAGATAGACACTATTTTCTGGAACATAAACCTAATGTGTGTATTCACAAGACATAATAATCTTATATTCACATTTCATAACTATAAGGCGCATAAAATCCAATTCTATAACAATACGCACATATAATTTATGTGTGCGCATACATAGTTTATACAGTTGACACATAGAAGGTATGTGTACGCGCGATAACATTAGCATTTCTTCTTCATATGGATTTTAAGTGGTTTGAAGCAAATAGAATTAACGTTTGGATTTTTATCAGTGTACTTTTCTGCAAGGTTTAATTTTTGTTTTGGAGCATAGGTTGTAGTATAGGTTTGTTCCAGTACTACATGTGATCGTTTCGGAGAAAACAGCAGTAGAAAATACACGCTCCTATTTACACCGATGATCGATTCAGTTGAAAACTGTAAAATTCAACTGTATCGATAATACCAAAGGAAGAACAAGAAGCGACTTCCGGGATAACTTTCTCCCTGTTTGCTCAGTACTTCCAATTTACTCGGTACTGGAACAAAGACAATTTTTACATGAAGTTCAAAATATTGTCATACTTACGCTACGCCTGTTGATTTCGAAAAGCGGCATTTTTGCATTATTCCGCACACAGAACAGAATCCACGATAAAGGCTAGTTTACAGTTCGGAAAACGTGTCACGGGATTTTTCGCGGGATTTGAAGCGGGATTTGCCTCGGGAAAATTTTTCAATGACGTTTCTCCACAATTCTCCACACGCAAAAAGAAACCTATTTTGCAAGTTGTTTACCTTTGTGAAACAACAGTGTTATTTATTAAAACTATGGAAAGCTTTGAAGAAAATTTATTGCTGGTGGCTGCTTCAATACTGACGATAGGCTTATTATTAAAAAGAAGAGGAATACAAGGAAAAATAAGAGGAGTTGCTGGGTGAATCCTTATTTGTGGCAGAGAAATTTAAAGGGACGATTTGCTGAAGATGTAAGTATTATCTATAGCTTATTTGAATTTTTATCTGACAACTTACCACATTATAATGTACTTAATAGTTCGATGATTTGCGGGCATGGAAGAGTGAATTCGCTCAAAACTTCCACATGGAAGAGAAGCAATTTCAGGAGCTGTTCCAAAGAGTTAAACATCGGCTGGAACCGAAGAGATGTACTCGTCCAGATGGAATAAGCGCAAAACAACGTTTTGCTTACACTTTAGAGTAAGTAGATGCCGCAATCTTCACACTCAGCGGGAACTATACATTCAAATTTTATTTTAAGGTATCTCGCTGGTGGGCCTTTTTTTGAAAGATATGCGGCAAGCAACTACCGTTTCAGCAAGGCTACAAGCTGCATCATTATAAAGGACACATGTCAGATTATTTACGAAGAGCTGGCAAAAACGGAGTTCATGTCATACACGAAAGAAAACTGGTTGACAGTAGCGGATGGGTTCAGGAACAAATGGAACATGCCCAACTGCCTTGGCTCATTGGATGGCAAACATGTTCGCATCAAGTGTCCAGCCAATGCAGGATCCTTGTACTACAATTACAAGGTAAATGATTTAATTTTCTATTTTCACAATTGTAACAAGTACTCGAACACTTCGCCAGTTTTAAATTGATTTGGTTTGAGTACAGGAAAAGTTAGTGTTCTGGTGAATTGAGTATATCTATATTTTATGAGTAATTTCCGCATATCATAATGAATGTTTGTGTGTTTCGTATGCTCTACGTTTGGCATTCTTTCGAGAAGTACACTAGTTACATCGTCTTACTCTTAGAATATATCCATAATGTTATTTTAATACTTCTCTAAACTGTCTGGAATGCTAAGCAGAAATATTTCAGATCGTCTTAATTCCATGACTATAGTGTGCTTCACGAATGAATGGCAAGAGTTCTACAGAACTAGCATAATATATTAAATTATATATTATTTCGGAGCTGCTCCATTAAAAAGCAGGAAAAGTCCTGGTTTTCTTAGACATTTTCTAAAAATGTTTGTTTTCATTTTGCAGCGCTACCATAGCATCATATTGATGGCAGCCAGTGATGCAAACTACCGGTTCACATTTATCGACGTTGGGTCTCCTGGCGCAGATGGTGATGTAAATGTTTTTTCCAGGACTGAATTCGGAAAGCAAATTTTGGAGGACACTTCATTTTTGGATTTACCGCAAGATGCTCCCATCAACGGTGCAGACCTGTCATATTTCTTTATTGCAGATGATGCTTTTCCCCTATCTCATCGAATTATAAAACCTTATGGAACAGCAAACGCACTTACTAATGACCAAAGGATCTTCAATTATAGACTCTCACGAGCGCGTCGTACTGTTGAAAACGCATTTGGTATTATGACGATGCGGTGGGGATGTCTTCGATCAGAGTTTCTTTGTGCTCCTGACAAGGTGAAAGTCATCGTTGCTGCATGCTGCGCACTTCATAATTTTTTATTGAGTAGAGATGCTGCATATGGCAGGACGGCAGACCGTTATGATAAAGATGGGCAGCTTATCGAAGGAGAGTGGCGTATGTTACAACAGTTTGACCAAATTGATGGCCAAAGGCGTGGACGTCCAAATGAATCCGGAAGTTTTATTCGACGTAAATTAACCGAGTATTTCAACAACATCGACATATTGCCGTTCCAGTATACTCGGGCAAATTGTATTTAAACAATATTAGAGAACTGAGTTTTTAATATGAATCTTAATATTATTACCTAATAAATATATATTAAATGCAGATTATGATTTTTGTAAAGTATATTAATGTATGAGATCCAGAAGTAGGAGAGACCGAGGCAAGTTAGTGAGGATTTCGTCTTCTACGTTATAAGCCACAAAATGTTCCTTTTTCTAGAAACTACATTGAAGCTAACACAGTGTATGTATATTTCTATACATCTTCGTTTTTTATCAAAAGTAAAAGTGGATATGATTACAGAAGTAACGGTAATTGGCAACAACTTTTTATGCTTAGACTTTTTGTTTGATGTATTCTTTAGTTTCTATTAGACTCTTCATATTACGCACTTGAAACATTTAACCTGAGGATGCTGGAAAAACCAACATACACCAGATTGCTTCATGAGAAAGGATCAATATGACCATTTCTCATAAACAATATGCTAAACCAATCTTGTCTCACTGCTTCAATACATCATAAATATTATTATGAGTTGCAGTGTGGAAGTGTAGTTTTTAAATGCAATTGGAACCTTTGTTGGTAGCTTGGATTGTGCGTCATAATGTTCTGGACGTTATGACGAACTCTGTTCGTGTACGATAGTATAACGCGTCAAAAATCCAAAATCATTCTTGTGACAACGTCCAAAATGGGACTGTCTCATAAGGTCTGGAATCTTAATGCGTCCATTTGTTTTTTAACCTCATGACGCACCACTTTGTGTCATAAAATCCCGGACCTAATAAAGCAGCCATTTTTTGGATAATGTGTCGCAATAGACATGCTGGACACTGAAACGCACTCATACTTTGGGATAATATGCCGCCCAGGTACTGCGTCATAACGTCCCAGGTCATATCGTTGCGTTGCGTTGTGACGATGATTTTGGCGGATTGCACACTGACTTCATCATGTTTGACTGCAGATTATCTAATATGAGTTGCGTAGGAAGTGGTAAGTAGGAATTCATACCAATTCTACTCATATTAAAACGTCAACAGCATGATAGTCATCATTGCCGCCTGCCCCTATCTTCATCGTTCACGGGGAAGGATAAGGTAGACGGGAAGTGTTGATGCTCCACTTATTCAACGGAAGGTAGACGATCGGACTCTTCCATAGGTGTCGCAGAGTTGGTGGTTTGGAAGGATATAAGGTCTTGGATTTGCTGCAAGCAAGCAATGCGACCTGTAAAGTATGGTTTATTAGGTAGTAGTTTAATTTGTTTTCGAGTATACGATACTCGAAAAAGAAAAGATCTTGTTTAGTTTATGATTCTTTTTCAACTCTGGATAGCCGGCTACTGAGAGTATCCTATGTTTTCTGAACAAAAGCGATTTGAACTCCACACAGCCGACCGTAGGAGTATTGCCTAGAAAAGTTAATATTATCTGCATATTGGACCGGATCACTATTTATTGCGACAGTATTCAGATAAATTTTGCTATTCCTTCTCTACGATATATTTATTGGGTTGAAACCTACCGAGTGATAACATGTTGTACAGAAAAAGAGTTGTGATAGTTCGAGATATTCTAAATCAAGGAAAATATTTCCTATTTTCCATATCGGATTGTTTATGAAATACACGTATACGAACGATAATATCGAACTTTGAAGGGAAATACAAAGGGTCATTAACCTGATGCACGAGCAATAACGGAGTTTGAAATTAGATTCAGAAAAACAGACGCGGCGAACCGGTTAATATATTGAAACTGTCTCGGGACTCTCAGTTTCCGGTGGTAACTCTAATCTCACGTGTTCGGGCAAACAAGATACGAGTTTTTGTGAATGATCTCGGTCAGGCAAACGGGATTACTCGCTGTGAGCGCTTCACGTGGGAATTTAAAGCCTACGTGCCTTGTGTGGCCGTGAAAATCGATGGGGCAGTGTCAGAACCGGGTCTGAAGAGCAAAGAACTGTTGGAGCACGGGGTTGGCTGCTTTAAGGACCCCTCACTTCAACAGATTAAGATCCTAGAATCTAAACAATTGTATACCGCAAACAAAAGGGAGGCAAGACTATCTACTCTCTATCAGGCTCGCTTGGGGTGACCTTCACCGGGTCTTCTGTTCCCAATTGCAAGCAGTAGGGCCACACAGCCACCTATTGTGGAAAGAAAGACCATCAGAAACAATCAATATCTCGTATGACCTCACACGGAACATTGATTGGAAGAGTTACGCTACCGCGTTATCTGTTAAAATCGAATCCACTCAGGAGCTTCCTCCGGAGGAAGAGTACAGGTTTTTGGCTGACTTGATTCTCGACAGCGCGAATCAAGCTCAGACTAAACCAGTACCCAGCGCAAATACCCATGGATGTTCTCCCACCCTGTGGTGGGATAAAGAGTGCTCAGAGCTGTAAGCGGAGATTCGCTTTCGCCAATAAGATCTGTCCGGACTCTGTCCCGGATCAAAAAACGTACCGCGCTGCGTCTCCTCACGATACCGCGAACGAAACACCGTTTTCGATGGTGGAGTTCTCACTTGCTCTCTTGTCACGCAACCATAATACCCCAGGGTTGAACAGCACCAAATTCAACTAGCTGAAGAATCTGCCTGACACTGCAAAAAAGCGCTTGTTGAACTTATTTAACATGTTTCTTGAGGGTAACTTTGTCCCTCATGACTGGAGGCAAGTGAAGGTCATCGCCATCCAAAAACCAGGAAAACCAGGCTCCGATCACAACTCGTATCGACCGATTGCAGTGCTGTCATGTATTCGGAAGTTGTTCGAAAAAATGATGCTGGTTCGCCTCGATAATTGGGTCGAAGCAAATGGCTTACTGTCAGATACACAATTTGGTTTCCTCAAAGGCAAAGGGACGAACGATTACCTTGCGTTGCTTTCTACAGAAATCCAACTGGCCTATGCTAACAAAGAGCAGATGGCATCAGTGTTCTTGGATATTAAGGAGGCTTTTGACTCAGTTTCTATCAACATTTTGTTAGAAAAGCTGTCTTTCACCGATTTTACATAACTTTTTGCTAAACCTGTTATCTGAAAATCACATGTACTTTTCGCATGGCTATTTAACAACATCGCGATTTAGCTAAATGGGTCATCCCCAGGGTTCATGTTTAAGTCCCCTGCTCTACAATTTTTACGTGAATGACATTGACGATTGTCTTTCCAATTCATGCACGTTAAGGCAACTTGCAAACGACGGGATGGTCTCTATTACAGGGCCCAAAGCTGCTGATTTGCAAGGACCATTACAAGATACTTTGGACAATTTGTCTGCTTGGGCTCTTCAGCTGGGTATCGAGTTCTCCATGGAGAAAACTGAGTTGGTTTTTCTAGGAAGTGTGAGCTGGCGCAACTCCAACTCTTTTTTATTAATGGGTGTAACGATCAATCAGGTCTTCACATTTGAATATCTCGAGGTCTGGTTCGACTCTAAAGGTACCTAGGGATATCACATTAGGTATCTGAAACAGAAATGCCAACAAAGGATCAATTTTCTCCGAACAATAACTGGAACATGGTGGGGGGCCCACCCAGGAGATCTGATCAGGTTGTACCAAACAACGATATTGTCGGTGATGGAGTACGGGTGTTTCTGTTTCCGCTCCACTGCGAACATACACTTCATCAAACTGGGGAGAATTCAGTATCGTTACTTGCGCATTGCCTTGGGTTGTATGCACTCGACCCATACGATGAGTCTCGAAGTGCTGGTGGGCGTTCTCCCGCTGAAAAATCGATTTTGGGAACTCTCATATCGATTGCTCATCCGATGCGACATATTGAACACGTTGGTGATTGAAAACTTCGAGAGGCTCGTCGAGCTTAATTCTCAAACCCGATTTATATCCTTGTACTTCGACTACGACAAAGCATCAATCCTTCTTCGTATAATCCCAACCGTGTCTGTTTCATAGATATTTCTGACTCTACTGTGTTCTTTGACACTTCCACGAAGGAAGAGATTTATGGAAACCCGGATCATTTACGCCCGCAAGTGATCCCCAATATATTTTTTAACAAATTCCGAGAAGTCGACTGCGACAAAATGTTTTACACTGACGGATCAAATCTCGATGGGTCCACTAGCTTCGGTATCTTCAATAATACTATCACCGCTTCCTTCAAGCTCAATGATCCCGCTTCAGTTTACGTCGCAGAGCTGCTATTCAGTACACCCTTGGCATCGTCGAGACTCTGCCCACAGATCGCTACTTCATCATTTCGAACAGCCTCAGCTCTATCGAGGCTCTTCGTGCGGTGAAGCCTAAAAAACAATTCCCGTATTTTCTGGTGAAGATACGGGAGTCTCTGCGCAAGTTATTTGCAAAATCTTACCAGATTACCTTTGTTTGGGTCCCCTTCTTGTATATTAATCTGCATTCCTAGTCTTAAGATAGCTGCATTTTTTCTCGTAAAAAAACTATTGTTCAATCGAATCGTATTTTTAGTCTTAGGATAGTTGTAAAAAGTGATCCTCTCAAAATTATTACAAAAATATTTGTGCATTGTATCATCTTAGATTTAAGATATTCCAAATGTAAAAAAAGAATTTAGCTCCGCAAAGCTAACGCATTTGTACCTATTAAAAAACAAACTGAATAAAAAAACAATTTACTGATAAAAATATTAATCGAGTGTTGTATACAAACCGATCCTACAAAAGAAAACGAAGAAATAATTTTAGCTGCTCAAAATAACCATTAACTGCACCGAAAGATTCACTCTGCAAGACGGATGAACTAGCAGTCTCACGCGCGCGTCGTTTGTTCCCCTACCCTGTCAGCATACGACCACAGATCCTAGCCGATCTTCACTAATGCCACTTCCGCTCGAAACGAAACTGACAGGCTCCAATCCGTCAACCTATCGAAATGAATGAACTGATAGTGGACAGAACCCGGCAAAAGGTGGCCTGTAACCCCGGTTGGCACCGCGGGGAGGTAAGGGATAGGAGTTCTGTATCAGAGGTGAATGGCGGCGTAGATTGGCTTCATGTTGCACGATAATACAGCTTTGCCAACCGCGACATAACGTTCCAGGTCATATCGTCCCAAAACTGTGAGCGTCACAACATCCGGAACATTATGACGCACAAGAGTGCGTCAAAAATTCCGAAATCATTCTTGTGTCACATCGTTCGAAAACAATCCTGCATCATAATGTTCGGGAGCTTATGGCGCAAACTAATATTGGTATGTTATGATGCAGTGGTAATGCGTCATAAAATTGGATTATAGGGCGCACTCATAATTTCGGACATTATGACGCACTGGTATTGCATAGTGTCGTTCCAGGTCATAAAGTTCTGGAACATCATGACGCACACCCGTTTTCGGATATTACGATCTGCAAGGGTGTTCCCTTCGGACGTTGTGACAACCCTGGGACATTATGCTGCATAATATCCGAAACAATCAGTGCGTCACAGTGTCCAGAACATCAGTCGCCGAAGTGCCTCTTTTTGAAACCTTTTAACCCAGGACGTTATGACGTAGTTCTTATGTGTCAAAATGTTCAAAACTATCAGTGCGCCATTGAATCTAGGACTTTATAATGAAGTGCATCTGCTTCGTTATATCTTAATATCGAATGCGTATATCTTAACTACCGCGATGAGTCCGTTAAATACCAACCTTAACAATTGTTAAGGTTAGTTCGCCTAGAATGTGATTTGCGGGTTATTCGCTTAAGCAAACCTTTCGTCATGGTATCTCCAGCAGTCCGTCTTAAATAAATAGCTCAAATACTGAAATTGGACTTCTTCAATACCATTCTGTTTGCTTGAGGACTTTGATGACTAGTGAGTTTGGATATTGTTTCCTGCTTGGTCGTTTGAATTTGTGATAACTTGTTGCAAAATCATAACCTTCGAATCATAGAATTCAGTGCACAGTTTATTGCTGTTTTATGTCATTTTCATGTTGACAGTGCACTACACCGGTGTAGTAGGTACTTCACTCACTTCACTCTAACTTGGGTGTAATCAGCCTATCTCTCACTACACTACACCGGTGTAGCACAAGGCAAAAACGATAATAATGTTAAATTTTCACATTCTATGGGTGTTTTAGATTGTCTATAGTTTCATTCGCTCGTTTCACCATATCCATGCAAAACTGCATGCCATGCATGAATGGCATCTGACGCAGTATTTTATCTAACTCAACGTGAAATTCTTTAAATTTCAGTTGAGTCCCATCTTCAGTGGAACTCCTAGAATCCACAAGCTTGGACAACGATGACGCTACTGAGCACAACGTTTCATCCAAGAGCTCGTCGGAGTTGCCATTCTTGTAAGAGCGATTTCGATTTCGGCTCGTTGGAGTCGCCGGAACTGTGAAGCTCTGAAATTTATTTAAACAGTTTATTTATTTGAAATTCTCAAGTTTGTAATAGAAATAAAACCTCATTTTCTTCCAATAACACTTCTTCTTCAAGCTCTAGGGATTTCTTCAGAGTTGTCTTTGAATTGCAGTCCCCAATAGAAATCGTAAAAGCATTTCGCGCACAGGAAGGCAAAAAGAAGCTCATGGCTTCCGCCAACGGCCATCGTTCTTGGTATATATCGAAACGTTGAGATCCGTCCGCCTGATAAAGATCCAACATATCTGCTGGAGCACCGGATTTATCCGCAATCTTATTAATTTTTGCCTTATCCAAATAAATTCTAAAAATAAAACTTTAATTTATGTTCGAATTAAATGTTTGTTATATTACCTGGTCGATTCCCTCAAAGCATCCCAATGTTTCCGGCACTCTAGAACGGTGACGGATCTATTCAAGGATGACGAGACAGTAGAGCTAATTTGATGCCAAATAGCATCTTTGGCGATTTTGTTCGAATAATCCTTGTTTGTTATTTGATATAAACAAGGATATTTTCGAATTTCCGCACAAAGAGCAAGTTTAATTTCAGTCTCATAGTTTCTTTTTGTTGGTTTAAATGTACGTTTTCGTTTTTTAGGCGGTGGCTCCGTATTTTCCTGTTCTAGAATGTCTTCCTGATTTAGTTCTTCACAAAAAACATCCTCCTGATCATAGACAACCTCGAGATAGTCAATCTCTGTATACAATTTTTCCGGTTCAGACATATTTTAAACAATCTTTAAAACAACAATATTTTTAATCAGCAACAGATGCAAATCCCGCTCGGGAACAATTTGAAACGATTTGTTTCCGCCGAAAAAGTAGTGTGTAGAGATTCGTTTTACTTCCCTGAGCAAATCCCGCGGTTGGGTTTACACTTCAGAAAAACTGTCACTTTTGTGTAGACTCATTTCCCGCCACGGGATTTGAAATCCCGAGCTCCATTTAAAATACACAGTGACCCAAATCCCGTGACACGTTTTCCGAACTGTAAACTAGCCTTAACCGCGCTACCGGATCTCTCGGGAACTTCAGTTCTGGATAATATGTTTGATTTCGTCTGCCAAATAATGCCTGCACTCTAGGGGCAGATCACTTGTGATGCATTTTTAAAAATCAGCGAAATTAAATGCATTTATTTCCATCAAAATAGAAATTCATAATGTAAATTTGTGTTGCGTGCAATATTTTTGCGTTGCGTGCAATGTTGTTTGCGTTGCGTGTAAGACGTCAAAACCCTACAGAAAAACTAGCCCTACATTTAACAACACGTCGAACAACAGCCCCCCTCTGAATATCTTGACCAAGCATAAGGCTCCGCTAAAAAAGTTCAAATTTGTATTCTGTATTCCTAGTTTTTAAATAGTTGTAATTTTACCTCTTTGTTAAAACTATTGTCCCCCATCTTGTAAATAGAATTGTATCCCTAGTCTTAAAACACCTGCGAATTTTCTCATAAATATTTGTTCCCCCTTTTGTGTACCAAACTATATGTTAGTTTTAAGATAACTGTAAATATTTCCTAAAAATTATTACTATTGAATTCCTTGTTTTAAAATTTTTTCATAAAAAAAATCTTTTGCCCCCTCTCTTGTATATAGAATCTTATTTCTAGTCTTAAGACAGCTGTAAAATTTTTCTCCTTTATAAAAAAATATTTCAACATTGTAACCTCCTAGTTTTAAAATATCCAAAATGTACAAAACAAAAGAATTTGGCACCGCCAAGCTAACGCATTTGTGCCTATCAAATAAACGAAATGAATAAAAAAAAAACACGTCGAACAAAGTGGATCAGCGTAGGACGTTTGTTAAACAAACTTTTTTGCGAGGGGGTGCAAAGCTGATGCAAAAATGGAAATTAAATGCATTTTTTTCAATTTGATGCAAATTTGTTATACATTCTTAGAGTGATCTGCCCTAGAAAAACTCTAGTAAGAGAACTGCGGAGAGAAAAACAGCATTTTTGACAACGTATACTTCGGCATTGTATGGCAACACGTCCAATGTTATAAGGATAGGCAATGTTCGATTGGATTCGTTTTTTGACAGCTAAACGCGAATCCAATCGATCCAAAATGGAGTCTCCGCAGTTCTCTTTCTAGAGTTTTTCTAATCTGCCCCTAGCCTGCACTTCATAAAGCGGTATCTCGAGAAAACAAAAAAAATCAACACAGTTAACAATCGTCGTTTTATGTTTGATATCACAATATGACAACACTTCCAAGCAGCCCTTTAGTACTTTTAGTTTCCAAGCCGAAGGTTTGCCTATGTCACTTTCATCCAATCACGAGCTGGTTCAGAATTGGTTCAAAAACAGGGGACAGAGCTGGCGGATCCTATCCTAGCCTAAATTATTGAAAAGCTCGAAAATAAATCATGCAGAGTTGCCAGATACATCAAACTGGTCGTAGTTCGAGAAAACTTGGATTGAGATTGGATAAATTTGTTATAATATTTTAGTAATACCACTGAGAACTGACATACAAGTAATGTTTTCAACTTGTGTAAGAAATAAAACTGTCGCTTTGAAATGACAACAACAAGTAGCAACTTGCCACTGGTGGGCGCTTCGATCGGCCAGCAATCGCTATACGGAACTTGTGTTTAAACTTGGATACAGTGGTGACTCACGCATGCGAACATGTATGCGATGATGATTTTCAACGTATTTTCATTTAAATGTTTACACAGGTTTTTCGGGAAAGTTTGTTCCAGCTTATATGTCTGTTCTCTGTGGTCCTATGATCCAAGAGCCTAACGACCTGTTCAGGGTATCATCCAAACAATAAGTGGAATCGTTGGACTATATGGGTTAAAGTTCATGTATAATTTTTTTTATTACGGATACTCGACTTGATAGAAAATTGTTTATACTTTCTAAAATTGCCGAAAAAAAGAGTCCATGCAAAGTCGAACGGAACACAACAATTATTTTGAAGTGACGTTCCCCTCGCATCACCTAGCGGATACATGTTCACTTTCAATGCCATCAAATAAAAGAACACTTAAAATTACATATTACTAAATATGTGTGATTATGAAATATAACAAAATAAAGAATATTTAGTTATTTGCAATAAAATAAGATTGGAATTAGTTGCATCCAAGGTGGTTCATTTTCAAAGGCTGTTTAACATTGTTCATCGCAGAGTATCCACAAAAGATTTACAATAAAATTTCATGTAACAATCAATTTTACTGTACAGCAAAGAACTGATACAGCAAATTCACATTAAAGTTTACTGTTTTCGAGAAAAAATGTATGGAGAAAATCGATTTTTTTAATGTTAAGATGCATAACCACCCCTTTCCACTGTAAAAGTCGTGTTTACATTAAAATTTAGTGTGAAACGTTGAAGTGTATTGTTTCTGTATTGTAGCATAACAGTAGAACTTACTGTAAAATATTGTAAAAAAACTGTACTGTCACAGTGAAAATGATGGTTGTGTTACTGTACATTTCTATTCGGGAGGTGAAAAGAGACGCAGACGAAAATAGCTGTCCACCGCCTCAAAGTTCTTACAGTAGATTTACGGTAAAATAATTCAGTAAATTAACATCAGAAATGTATGAACAATATCTATTTATTTCGTTATTTAATATTGCTGCTATTTTGAAGCATTCATCTGTAATTCATATTGTCTCTCCCGAGATAAACTAGCGTTTCGTCGATTTGTTGCTATATGTGACACACATGAGTGCGAACGAAACAAAATCTCGACAAACATATGATTACGGCCTAAAAGCCAACTGTCAAAATCCAATTTGAATGGAAATTTTGGACAAACCGTTACACGCCAATCACAGATGTTGGTAGTAAATGAAAGAGAAAAGTTTTCTCTTTCATAAACTGTTGTGAACTGTGTTCGACTAGTAACGGTTTGTCTGGAATTTCCATTCAAAGTGGATTTTGACAGTTTGCTTTTAGGCCGTAATCATATGTTTGTCGAGAAATAAACGTAAAACCACTGAGAACTGACATACAAGTAAAGTTTTCAACTTGTGTTAGAAATTAAACTGTCGCTTTGAAATGACAAGAGCAAGTAGCAACTTGCCACTGGTCGGCGCTTCAATCGGCCAGCAATCGCTATACGGGACTTGTTTGCAAACTTGGATGCAATGGTGACTCACGCATGCGATTGCGAACATGTATGCGAAGATGATTTTCAACGTATTTTCATTTAAATGTTTACACAGGTTTTCCGGGAAAGTTTGTTCTAGCTTATTTGTCTGTTCTCTGAGGTAAAACCGTTTTTTCGCTTGCAGTAATGCAAAGTAAACATGCACGTAATTCGGCGCACGGCTGAAATGTCACGATGTGGATTTTAGAAAAGATTCGCAATATTTCAGACAATGCAATCAAAAACAAGCCCTTGGTCTGGCATCCCTGGACCTAACATTATCGGCTCGATTTCGACAGCTGCGTTTGTTTATTTATATTGTACATAGGGATGTCCGATTTTTCCAATTAATCGATTAGTAGCTAATCGATTATTTTTTACATCGCTATTAATCGTAATCGATTAAAACCAAGAAATAATCGATTAATCGAAGTAATCGATTAGTTTATAAGTTTTTTTGAGAGCAGTAATAAAAAATACAAAACATCCATATCAATCTGATTATGATGATCGTTCACTTCGGTATATAGTAAAATTTCGGTGAATGGCTAATGCTGGCTTAACAATCTTCTACCCAGGGCCGTCTTTAGACTACTCGGGGCACTTGGGCACTATTGAGCTAAGGGCCCCTTTAATTGAACAGGTATAAACAGCTGTCGAGGATGAGTATGATCCAAAACTGATTCCCAGCATCAAGGAACCACTTCTACCTCATGCCATGCTGAGATACTCTTTCAACCGTGTCGAACATATTTAACAAAATACAAAGTGGGACTCAAAATATATGGAGAACAAAGACTATTCCAGATTTTCACAACCTGATGTCCAAATATCGTCGAAAAAGAAAGATAATCTGAGTGCATCTTAAAAAGTTATTTGTTTTCCTGGCCGGTAGTAGCAAACGGCCTAACACACTATTTGTGGCGGTGGGAGTTCGAACTCAGGTGAGCCGCGTGCAGTGTAGCTGACCTACCAAATACGCTATAGTCTTCCCAGATGGTGTAATCTGACCACCCAACCAGTATTCCACTTTACTTACAGATGGCAGAATTTTATATAATAATAACAAAATCCCTATTCAACAAACTGTTGTGTCGAAGACAGCCATAACACGATCGCTATTCAATATTAGAAGAGGTTGTCGCGTAAAGTTTGTTTAAAATTACTTTTAAAGAGGAACATAAAAATTACTCGAATCCCTCAGTATGATCGGTATCATTCCCTTCAATGCCAGTAATGTAAAACAGTCGGAATATAAGAGATGCCGAGTGTTCATCAACGAAAGTTTTGAATTAAACAAGGAAAAACTGAATTTTAAAATTTAATATATTTTATTTCAGCACTGCAAGAATATTCTGCTTGTGTGAAGCATACTTTGAATATTTATAAAAATATTTACGCTACCAAATAGCCGAGGTTCTTCAAATATCCTCAAAATGCACGCACATTTGTCATGACCTCTTTAGTCAAATCTAGGGTAAAGCTAAGGTAGATACGTGGAGACACTTTCACAATAGCTCTATTTAACTTCTTTTTTGGGATTTCACGAACGTTTACGTTCATGACATTTTTTTAGTACGGCAGAGTGTAGTACAAAAATAACATTATTGGTTCTTTACTAGAAAAACTCTAGAAAGAGAACTGCAGAGACTCCATTTTGGATCGATTGGATTCGCGTTTAGCTGTCAAAAAACGAATACAATCGAACATTGCCTATCCTTATAACATTGGACGTGTTGCCATACAATACCGGGGCATACGTTGCCAAAAATGCTGTTTTTCTATCCGCAGTCTCTTACTAGAGTTTTTCTATTCTGTACCAGTCTAAGACTGACCGGGCAGAGTGAAACATGCCAAATCCGACCAACAAGTGTCGAGTCTTCGTACGTTTGGACGCAAGGTGGATTTGTCCGTTGAAAGACCAAGATGCGATTGAAAAATGAATATTTTGCTACATCCGCAGTTCGCTTGCCAAGCAAGGTTTTTGGTTGGTTGGCTATGGCTCGGAGACATTCAAACTTTGTATACGTGGTGTACCAAACGTTGCACTGTTATTAAAAATAAATTAAAACTTGAATGGAAATGTTGGATTGACGTTTGAATTGGTTCAATAGTGATGCAATGCTTCGTTTCCAGCCGCTCTGATGCTCTTTAAACATTTCGATCACACGAGATACGGTGCAATGTATGATTTCGAGCTGCTACTGATCTAAGTGAAGCAATTTTTTGAAATATATCTTTAGAATGATTTTATATTTATGCTAAGTGTGGGCCCCCAAAATCCCGGGGCCCCTGGTCTTGACCCAGTCTGCCCATGCATAAAGACGGAATTGCTTCTACCAAGTTTAATTTAAAGGACCCTTAATCAGAATTCAAAGAACTTCTCATGGATTTAGTGTCTGTTGGAGAGACGCATATAGTGTACCTAAAACTCTCCTTCTCTTCAGACCGTTTGCGGCCGGTACTATTTTAAGCCTTTTCTTGCTTGAACTCAAGACAACCTAAGAGTATTTATAGAGCGAATCCGGAACGAATGACAACGTTCAATTCGTAATCCCGCGATTGATCTAATCTTTCCAACCGATCTGTTCAAATTATTCAAAGATATGATCGTGAATGTAAGACTTCCAAAAACGTAAGTTAATTGTGTTTCAACACCCCCTAGAAGTGAATTTCAAAGTTACAATTGGCAGCACAATAAATTGTTGCTCTTAGACCTATGAATTTCTGTTAATTAGTATTTTAGGTTGTTGTAGTCTGAAGGCGCTTGTCGCCAAGATGAAATAAATAAATTAAATTAAAATTAAAATTCTAACGTATTAAAAAAAATAATCGACGCTAACTAATCGATTATCCGATAATCGTCAAATTCATTAATCGATTAAAAATTAATCGATTAGATTCCATAATAATCGATTAGTTCGATTAATCGAGAACTAATCGGACATCCCTAATTGTACATGGAGCGTATTCTACTGCTGCGCTAAAGTGAAGTGCAATCATAATCCTCGCAATGTCGCAATCAAAGTTCCCGTCAGGGCGTAAGTACAAGTATTATTTCTCTACATCCTTATAAAACCAAACGTTTGTAAACAATTTCAGAGAGCCTTCTGAAAGTGAACCGTTACGCGCTGCTACAGCCGGCACCATTACGTCGGCCACCACCACTCGACCCGTCCATTCCGCTTCGTGGACGTCCCTCGAAACGGGCCAAGATGGAGTACATGTCCGCCGGAATCCGTCACCAGCATTCTTCTTCGTTCATTATGAAGCTGTTTGACCGCAGCGTAGATTTGGCCCGTTTTGAACCGGAAAGTTCTCTATATCCGGTGTGCCGGGCATGGATGCGTAATCAACCGAGAGCCCGGGTGAACCAGCAGCCAAACCGTGGTGGTCAGCAGTTGTTGAAGAAACGAGTTCCCCTGCCGGATATTGTTGACCGGTACAATCGAAAGGAAATAGACTATATTGACCAAATGCCAAAACCGGATGAGTCTAAGATGGAGCCTTTTGTTTTTGAAAAGCCCTTGGAGAAAAGTAAGGTTGGTGAATTCGATAGATCGGGTGCTAGCAGGGAAACATTGCTCAAAGAGCACAAGGAACGATGGGTTACCATTCGACAGAGATGGCAGAGCCACCGACAGAACTATCTCCGGAAGTATCAAGTGAGCTATGATTTGCTTGACGCAATCGTCATGAAACACACTTGAATTACCATGGGGAGTTCTAACCTGTTTATGAAATAAGGTAAATAAAGTTGGAACTTTTGATATTTAAAAATGAAAGCATTTCCAAATCGCATGCCCTAAATCGAATTAAATCAATAGCTCATTTCTAATCGTAGCAATACGAACCACACCGTTGTCTTTCTCTTTGTTCCACGGATCTCGGGTGCGTTTAAAACCCCGATCACGTCGCGTATCGCAAATGAGCTCGAACAAAATAAGTTGCATTTCCGGGGATTGCATGAAAATCACCCCTCTCGGTCAGTTTGTCAGCTAACGACAGGAAAATTAGCCACCTAAAAACTTTTTCGCTCCGTTTCCGACCGCTTTTTTGTTTCGGACTTTTTTCTCATCTAAACTGTCGTTTGCTTCGCACCTCTCGCGTGACGAATTCCGAAAGAAAGTAGGTACTTACACGAGCAGGAAGCGATTGAAAGTTTTCCACACCCCACACCTTGATGTGTCTCTTTGCCGGAAGAACGGAATGAAATAAGATGCGATACCGGGATAGTTGGTTTAATGCCCGAGCAGTGAAAATATTGAATGATAGAAACGTGCAGGAATTCTGGAATGAATATTGAATAAACTTAAAAGTTCCCTGTCCCGTCCGTGTGTCTTTCTGTATTGCATTCATTTTCGTTGGTTGCGCATGGAAGCAGCGTTAAGAATAAAGTCAGCTGCATCGGAATCCTGGGACAATCCCAGTGCGAGACGAGATTGTGCAGTTTCGAAAATTGTTTCCAACCCAAGCAGATCTTGCTGTGCCATTTCCGCGCTAGTTTCTCGATGCCATCGTCTAGCGTAGCGTGGGCAGAGTAAAGAAATGGGGAAACTTTCGAGCGAAGCTTGGTCACCCCAAAGTTTTTCTTCGGCTGAACCAATGGTGGCAGAAATAAAAGTAGCCATTTACTGCGGAACTTGGAAAGTTCGTCCAGTCCGTTCGGAAAAGTAGGATCGGGAAAAGTTTTCTGGCTTTCCGTCCCGTGCAGTGGGTTCTGGTCGACTTTTTTTTCTCTCTGTACCTATAGAAGAGGACTTTGCCTAAGAATTTTATGTTCTCAAAAAAGCCATTCCAGGTTGGGCTACTGCCGT
Source organism: Topomyia yanbarensis (assembly GCF_030247195.1). NCBI lineage: Eukaryota > Metazoa > Arthropoda > Insecta > Diptera > Culicidae > Topomyia > Topomyia yanbarensis. Next base: position 344,780,507 of record NC_080672.1, read on the forward strand.
TCGGGGGAAATTCGTTAAGGAGATTATCGTTATAAATTGTACAGGGTCAAAGTACGTATATTTTATTGCAAATTTGTTTTATAGGGATTTAGACTGGTGGCAAGCGGCGTGGGAAGCACACATTTGCAGGTGGCTTTCAATATGCTTTAGGTTAAACCACTTGAAATCTCGTTTGATTACCCATTAGCACTCATTTATGTATTTGCTTTCAGACCTAAGTTTAATGAAAAATTTCTATCCATTTATTCTTTTGATCAAAATTCAACTTTTAACACGATTGTTTGTTTTTTCATACTTTGCCTTTGCTTTTTTCATTTAATCTTTTTCACACTTTTATTTTTTGTCACGACATTTTGTTTTTGTCAAAATTCGCTTTTTCTTTAATATATTTTCATAATTTTCTCATTTTAATTATATGTTTTTCTTTATCTTCCATTCTCCTCTTCTTTTCTGTTTATTCATTTCTGTATTAATTTTTTCTCTTCTCTGCCTCTAGTGTGTTCTCTTCTTTTTCCGCTTTTTTCATTCTGCTGTTTTTCTTTATTTTTCACTTATTTATTTATTAGTTATCTATTATCATGTATTATTTTTTGTTCCTTTATTTATTCGTTTTGGAAAACTTATTTATAAACTCTTTTTATCGAAACTATTACTATTTTTCGATTTATTTCTGTCTCATTTTTTCCCTCTTTATTTTTTCATTTAAACTTTTTCATATTTTAATTCCTTTTGTGATACACTCAGTTTTTACGCGTTTTTTGCGCGGTTTTTAGCCTTTGTCATTTACGCGATTTTTGAATTTACGCGGTTTCCATTAACGCGGATTGTTTAACTTACGCGGTTTTTATTTTCGTGGCCTGTATTCCCCGCGTAAAAAAAACCTTTTCATTTTTCTTCATAATTCACTTTTTCGAAAAACTTATTTTTGCTATGTTCTCATTTTATTTATATGGTTTTGCTTTTTCCCTTGTTCTTTCATCCTCCTCTTTATTTCGTTTTCTGTATTCATTTTTCTCTGTTCTTTTATTACCTGTGTTCTTTTTTTTCACACTTATTCTTTCTGGTTTTCTTGATTCGTTTTTCGTTTTCGTCATTCTTACAGCAGTAGGAAAATATTTTCGTTTCTTTCTAATTTCCATTTTCACTAAATTCCTTTTTTAAATCCTTTCTACATTTTCGCATCTTCCTTTTTCCATCTCGTTGGTTTTATTTCGAGTTTATCTTTCTTTTTTGTCATTTGTCCTTTGTCCCTTGTCCTTTCTACATTGTCCACTGTCCCTTGTCTCTTGTCACTTTGTCCCTTTGTCCCTTTGTCACTTTGTCCCTTTGTCACTTTGTCCCTTTGTCCCTTTGTCCCTTTGTCCCTTTGTGCCTTTGTCCCTTTGTCCCTTTGTCCCTTTGTCCCTTTGTCCCTTTGTCCCTTTGTCCCTTTGTCCCTTTGTCCCTTTGTCCCTTTGTCCCTTTGTCCCTTTGTCCCTTTGTCCCTTTGTCCCTTTGTCCCTTTGTCCCTTTGTCCCTTTGTCCCTTTGTCCCTTTGTCCCTTTGTCCCTTTGTCCCTTTGTCCCTTTGTCCCTTTGTCCCTTTGTCCCTTTGTCCCTTTGTCCCTTTGTCCCTTTGTCCCTTTGTCCCTTTGTCCCTTTGTCCCTTTGTCCCTTTGTCCCTTTGTCCCTTTGTCCCTTTGTCCCTTTGTCCCTTTGTCCCTTTGTCCCTTTGTCCCTTTGTCCCTTTGTCCCTTTGTCCCTTTGTCCCTTTGTCCCTTTGTCCCTTTGTCCCTTTGTCCCTTTGTCCCTTTGTCCCTTTGTCCCTTTGTCCCTTTGTCCCTTTGTCCCGTTGTCCCTTTGTCCCTTTGTCCCTTTGTCCTTTGTCCCTTTGTCACTTTGTCCCTTTTTCATATTGTCCCTTTGTCTCTTTGCCCTTTGTCCCTTTGTCCCTATGTCCCTTTGTCCCGTTGTCCCTTTGTCCCTTTGTCTCTTTGTCCCTTTTTCCTATTGTCCCTTTGCCCTTTGTCCCTTTGTGCCTTGTCCCTTGTTTCTTGTCCCTTTTTCCTTGTTCCTTGTCGCTTGTCCCTTGTTCCTTGTTCCTTGTTCCTTGTTCCTTGTTCCTTGTTGCTTGTTGCTTGTGGCTTATTGCTTGTTGCTTGTTGCTTGTTGCTTGTTCCTTGTTCCTTGTTCCTTGTTCCTTGTCCCTTGTCCCTTGTTCCTTGTTCCTTGTTCCTTGTTCCTTGCTCCTTGTTCCTTGTTCCTTGTTCCTTGTTCCTTGTTCCTTGTTCCTTGTTCCTTGTTGCTTGTTGCTTGTTGCTTATTGCTTGTGGCTTATTGCTTGTTGCTTGTTGCTTGTTCCTTGTTCCTTGTTCCTTGTTCCTTGTTCCTTGTTCCTTGTTCCTTGTTCCTTGTTCCTTGTCCCTTGTCCCTTGTCCCTTGTCCCTTGTCCCTTGTCCCTTGTTCCTTGTTCCTTGTTCCTTGTTCCTTGTTCCTTGTTCCTTGTTCCTTGTTCCTTGTTCCTTGTTCCTTGTTCCTTGTTCCTTGTTCCTTGTTCCTTGTTCCTTGTTCCTTGTTCCTTGTTCCTTGTTGCTTGTTGCTTGTGGCTTGTGGCTTGTTGCTTGTTGCTTGTTCCTTATTCCTTGTTCCTTGTTCCTTGTTCCTTGTTCTTTGTTCCTTGTTCCTTGTTCCTTGTTCCTTGTTTCTTGTTCCTTGTTCCTTGTTCCTTGTTCCTTGTTCTTTGTTCTTTGTTCCTTGTTCCTTGTTCCTTGTTCTTTGTCCCTTGTTCCTTGTTCCTTGTTCCTTGTTGCTTGTTGCTTGTTCCTTATTCCTTGTTCCTTGTTCCTTGTTCCTTGTTCCTTGTTCCTTGTTCTTTGTTCCTTGTTCCTTGTTCCTTGTTCCTTGTTCCTTGTTTCTTGTTCCTTGTTCCTTGTTCCTTGTTCCTTCTTCCTTGTTCTTTCTTCCTTGTTCCTTGTTCCTTGTTCCTTGTTCCTTGTTCCTTGTTCCTTGTTCCTTGTTCCTTGTTGCTTGTGGCTTATTGCTTGTTGCTTGTTGCTTGTTGCTTGTTCCTTATTCCTTGTTCCTTGTTCCTTGTTCCTTGTTCCTTGTTCCTTGTTCCTTGTTCCTTGTTCCTTGTTCCTTGTTCCTTGTTCCATGTTCCTTTGTTCCTTGTCCCTTGTTCCTTGTTCCTTGTTCCTTGTTCCTTGTTCCTTGTTTCTTGTTCCTTGTTCCTTGTTCTTTGTTCCTTGTTCCTTGTTCCTTGTTGCTTGTTGCTTGTGGCTTATTGCTTGTTGCTTGTTCCTTATTCCTTGTTCCTTGTTCCTTGTTCCTTGTTCCTTGTTCCTTGTTCCTTGTTCCTTGTTCCTTGTTCCTTGTTCCTTGTTCCTTGTTCCTTGTTCCTTGTTCCTTGTTCCTTGTTCCTTGTTCCTTGTTCCTTGTTCCTTGTTCCTTGTTCCTTGTTCCTTGTTCCTTGTTCCTTGTTCCTTGTTCCTTGTTTCTTGTTCCTTGTTCCTTGTTCCTGGTTCCTGGTTCCTTGTTCCTTGTTCCTTGTTCCTTGTTCCTTGTTCCTTGTTCCTTGTTCCTTGTTCCTTGTTCCTTGTTCCTTATTTCTTGTTACTTGTTCCTTGTCCCTTGTTCCTTGTCAATTGTCCATTGCTCATTGTCCATTTCCTTTGTCCTTGATCTTTTGTTCTTTGTCCTTTACCCAAGTAACTAATAAGCATTTTAACATATTGTTATATCTGGTTTGGAGCTGCATACAGGGCAGTCTTAAAGAGCCGTTAAGCCCTATATTCTGATATGATGATGATATTTTGCCAGAAAAACGTGAAATATTGTTCTATATCTGCACAGAGATTGACAGTCCATTTTTTGCATTATTATTGCTATTATGTAGCACCAATGATAAAGTATCATTTGACATACTTATATCGTCACTACTCATGCTATTGAAAAGTTTAAATTGGTTTTCAGCAATGTTTTCCTAGCGCTTTCTGAAGTATAAATATTCCTAACGGAATTTCGTACTCACACGATTTAAAAATTTGTTCGCGAAAATTACCTTTCGTAAGTCTCGAATAGAAGTCGTGCCTTGTCCTTCACGGCAAATGCCTAGGCTATGTTGCATATCTTCGAATGCAATGAAATATGCCAAATATAATTGTCACGAGAAGTTGCATGACGAAGCATTACAATAGCATTATATCGGCTTTATGTTCGCTATAAAATAGCAATAAATGCGCATGTAAAGCATATATGCTTTAAAAATCGTTAAAGCATGCATGCGTTATGTCTGCTTTATATACGTATAATGCTATATCTCGGTTTTGCAAGTATGCATTTATGATGCTAATTTAGAGCTTGATTGCATGGTAAATGCTACAATGGAATTTCGATGCAACATTAGTGCAAATGTATTACCGATATCGTGCAATGCCTTAATGCTTATGGTTACTTGGGTTGTCCTTTTGTTTTTTGTCTTTTCGTCTTTTCATCTTTGCATCTTTTTGTGTTTTCGTCTTTTTGTCTTATCGTCCTTTTGTCTTTTCATCTTTTGCCTGTAGGGTTTTGGCGTTCTGCTTTTGTCTTTCGTCGTCCTTTTTTCAATTTTTTTTCCTCATTGCTATTTTGTTTAACTGATCAAGGAAAAAGGTTTGGTTTGCTTAACTAAAAATTTCGCCAACTGATGCAAAATAGCCACAAGCAAATCGATCCATCCCTACTAAACTCATCATCAATCTACTACCCCTTCAAACTATTACAGCCCCTAGAGAATTTTCTCCGTGAACCACCGTACCCTCTGTCTAGCGCTCCTTTTTCCTATCTTGCATCAACGAAAAACGGGAGTGGGTCAACTTTTAACGAAATCAATTAGTGCTTGCCCGGCACCCAACAACGGCCGCTTAGAGGCAGAAACTGACTGACGGTTGGTGCGGTTCTTTTGAGTAAACGTATTTTATCCTTCGGCAGTTTGACTGCTGGATGGTGCTCGCAATGGGGGAAAGGGTTTTGCAACTGTTCGGTGGTGGACGGACCGGAAAGGTTAACCAAGTTTGATCGATATTGAGGTTGTAGGTGGGGATGGTTACTCTCACCGAGAACTCGAAGCAAACGACAAAAAGATGGCAAACTTTTCCAGCATAGGCTGTACACCCTCACGCATCTGATTCTGTATCCTGTTCCGGGCTTAGTGTCATGGATTAACGTTCGGCACAGAAAGGTTGAAGGGTGCTTAATTAATTTTTTAAAAGTTTTTACAGATTTTGCAGAAAAGGTACCAAATGAGTCCTCATCGATCCGGAGCAACACTTGAAAGAGTTTTTTTTTGCTTAATTTGAAGTATCTTCATGTCATTATTCCATGCCCACTACTCCCTAAACGCTGCTAAAAACCAATTATTTACTGCCCTTTAAACGATTCACATCAATAACCCCAACCAAGTGCTACTCATGTGGTATTCAAATTTATAGCCCTTTTCTCATTTATCGTTCATCGGTCGGAACCAAAAGAGCTACATTTTTTTATCTTTAAACATTGTCATCGACCCGACAGTGATCCTACTGCGTGGCGTTTCATATGTTTCAACACACCCAAATAGCCATAATGAGTTGTTAATGAAGGTTCGCCGAAACGAACCGAGACCCGTATAATTTGGAGAGGCTACAAACTCAAATGAGTACTTCTTGTATTGATTAATAACCATCAATCTATTGCAGCACGGTCGGCGGATATTCACATTCTCTTACTGATTTCTACGGTGCCGCTATGAACTGGTAAGGTTGGTTGTAATGCCCTTTAATACTGCTTGGCAATGTTTTGTTTAATGCTTCACCACCGATTATTTGCTGGCAATAACATTGTTGAAACCGGAACGGCAAACTTGCCTTGCCTACACAACATTCAATTTGACAATTTGCTAATGTGTTTCGAGCTGTGGTAAAGTCAGAACCTTGTCTTATTATCTAATTCAGAATTTGTTCTACTCCCTGGGAACAGAAACGAACGTTGTAGAATCTTGCATCATCCAACTCCGTGTCAACCCGTAGCGGAAAGCACCTGTTAGATCGTTGGATCACCCATATTGATCTTCACGCTCGCTATAAAAATATTACCAATGATTCCAGAAAGTATCCATGCAAGTATATGGACCTGTATGAAGCTGTATCTCCTGGTGGCTTTCACTGGTTTGGGCAGCAGCACCAGCTTCTGGATCTTTCATCTATCTGGGAAGTTGCCTCCTTTCAAACGTTTCGTCACGACTGTCCTGAAAATGTTCAGGAATGTAGGGATTGCATTATTCAATGCTACCTTGGGCATACGGACTGGTAGCTTTCTTCGGTTTTGAACCCTTCGCCAGTGTTACAAGCTCGATATCGGGAGACCTGTTTATTTCCGGCGGATTCCGGTGCTGGAGAGAAGGTCATTTGCGCTTCTTCTCCAGTAGGCATAAAACGGTCCCATCTTTTTATTGTCAACAGGAATGAATTTAGCTCAGTTTTTTTTTCGAAAGTTGTTCTACTGAAGCTGTAGAGCTAGGGTCGCGGCAGAACACTACAATTGCAGACTTGACAGGAAATGACACCCACTAAAACACTGTTTAAGGCCAATTGTAGCGGGCCGTGACTCTAAATGTGGTGTTCGTTGTACGGTTCAGATATATGCGTAGGTACTTCACGATCGCGTGTATTATCACGAAGAGCTCAAGCATTTGTGCGTTAACGTGTTCGATCGCGTGCTAACGTGTGTTTGACTTCGCGTGTATAAATTCGATTTTATGACCGAGTGCCCTTTCGCATATTCGCGTGTGTTCTTGGATAATCACGCGCGGCCCATGAATATGATGCTGAATTTTCGGTGTACGGTTCAGATGATAGAAGAAAGTGAGTTCTTCCATGTCACTAGAGTTCTCGGTCATGTCGCCAGGGAACGGTGGTTAAAGTTTGCCGGACGTGGCCGATTCATGATAGCACGAACACGAACGTTTGTGGGCTCGCGTTTGAGACCACGTTTGTAACTTTGTAAGTACTACGTTCACCTTCTTACCGGGATGTTATCAAATATGCGCGATCGCTGGCGTAGGTATGCGTTGATAATCGCGAAGGGTTTAAGCGTTCGTATGGTAACGTGTTTGTCTCATGTGCTCGTGTGATATGTAACCTTGTGGGTATAAATTCGATTTTATAATATTGTGGCCGCTGATATATTCGCGTGTGTTACGCGGACCGTCATTCCGATATTTAGTTTTCGGTGTACGGTCCTCATTCTGACAGGGAGTGAGTTACCCCATATCACTAGAGTTCCCGGCCATGTCGCAATGGAACGTGTTGGCTAGTGGTCCAATTGAAGGCATGGACCTAGACTTCTAGTACCGAGGAGACTTCCGGGATTGACCGATTCATGATCGCGCGAGCGCGGGAATTTGTAGCTTCACGCTTGAGACAGTTTGAAAATTTATAAAAAATATGCTGAGACGTTCACTTTATCATCGAAATGGTATCATGTTAGCGAGAACGCGTGTGTAGGTTTCGTGGATGATCGCGAAGGGCTCCAGCATTTGTATGTCAATGTGTTTGTCGCGTGTTTGTGACTGCATAAATTCGATTTTTTTTGCCGTCATGGAACATATTGTTTAGTGGATATGAACGTCATTTTTTTGTTTGGTTCATTGGACCAAATATTAAGGTCGAGGATAGGGACATCCGGGCGTAACCGATTCATGAACGCGTTGATGTTTGCCGGTTCGCTCCTAAGACCGCGTTTGTGAATTTCTAAGTGCTAAAACGTTCACTTGGATTGTATCCTGTTTGCGAGATCGCGGGCATTGTTGTGCGTGGACGATCGTGAAGGACTCGAGCGTTTGCATATTAAAGTTTTGTCGCGTGTTCTATGTAACTACGCGTTTATTCATTATTTTTTAGAACCGTGTGGCCATTGGCATATTTGCGTGTTCTTGAATGATCGCGCGCGGATCATGAATCTGATACTTAATTTTTAGTGCAGATACTAGAAGAGAGCGAGTTCCCCCGTACCGTCGTGCGGGGCTACTTTGGATATAAAGGGCTACTTTGCACACTTTAGTTTTTCAATATTTACTAACAGACGCGCTTTTATTAGTTTTATTATACCTTTGACATTTGTAGAGCCGGAAGTGGCAGCACTGCCAGGTCGCTAGAAGGTGTTTTTGTTTTTGTCCAAATTTTTTTGAGTTTTTGAGTGAAATACGGTGTAATTTATTGAAAAACGAAACCATTCACTAGGTCGTGTCTACCATTATGCTGTGTATTAGTTGGTAAAAATGTCGCAAGAATAGCGCAGTTTAACAAAAAAAATTCGTTATTTTACCAAGTACGGGTATTATTCTAGCCACTAAAATATACTCGCGTTCGTTCTACTCAGTGCCTGCAGCGCCATCTAAACCTGACTTTAAGGTTCATCGCTTTGGTTGATCGATGATAGAGGAGAAAATTTCGCAAAGGAAAGGCATCCCAGTTAAACCCATTCCGAAACCGGTTCGGATTTCTGAATGGAGTCGGAGTGGATTAGCTCTGATGCAACAACCGATTCCGAATCAATCAGTTTCGGCATCGGTTGTTGCGTTTGAGCTGGGGCCCATACTGGCTCCATTCAGGATTCCGAATCAAGTTCCGAATGGTTTGACCAGGTAGATTGATTGATTGTCGCAACAGTCTCAGCCGAAAGCGAAATAAAAGGAACAGGTAGCTTCTAGGGAGATGGACGGGTGTCGATAGCCAACCCACCCCACAGGAATATACCATACGAGAACTGATTTTGAAGAAACCAGCGGAAACTGAAGGAGGGATTGCGCTGTACCTGCAAATGTGAGAAAGAGAAAGGATTGCTCGGGCTGTTTGTTGCGTGAGAAAGAAGCTGGAGATTTTGAGGATATCTGGAGAAGGTTTGGAATGGGACGAAAAATGGATAAGCAAGTATCAGTCACTCGCGTAAGTAGGAGATGAGGAAGGAAATAGAAAAACTGTTATATTTTTCCATAGACATATTCTAATTTATATATACAAAACCGATTTAATCCACCTAGCAGTGAGATGAGACATTTCTTACACATTTCACTATTGGATTAGTTTGCAGAACTCACGAGAAGTAGGCACCCAACTAGAGGTGGGATGAAAACAGTTTCTAGTCTTGCACGAATAAAATCTCGAATAAACTGAATAAATTATAGAAATCAACAAAACGACCGAAATAAAAAAGTAAAGAAAAAAATGAAACAATAGGTTTTTAAATTCATAAAATGAGTAGAAAAATTAATGGAAATCAAAATTATAATATACACGAATCAAATTAGATTAGGTTATTACATAAAAATTAAGATTATATTTAGAAATAGCTATAAGATTAATAGAATAAATTGACTCATACTAACAAATTGAATGAAATAAAACGAATGACTGAACGTGAAATGCATAAAATTAAAGATATGAATAAAATGAATCAGATAAATCAAATGAATCAAATGAATCAAATGAATCAAATCAATCAAATAAATCAAATGAATCATATGAATCAAATGAATCACATGAATCACATGGATCACATGAATCACATGAATCAAATTAATTAAATGAATCAAATGAATTAAATGAATCAAATTGATTTAATTCATCCAGTGAATACAATGAATCAAATTAATGAAATTGATCAAATGAATAAAAAGAATGGATGAACAAAATGAATAAAGTAAAAAATAAATGAAATACATAAATAAAACAAACGAATCAAATAAACAAAATGAGCTGAAGTGATAAAATGAATAAAAAGAAGAAAATGAGCAGAATTAAATGCATTGATTAAAATGACAAATTGAACAACAGTGTTATAAATTAATATAAAGATATAAATTGAATCAAATAAACTATTTGGATGAAATGATTAAAACTGAAAAAGTAGTCAAATTATTAAAATGGAGAAACTGAACAAAATGAATAAACTGGAAAAAAATAATAAAATGCATACAATGAAAACAATGAATGATATGAGTAAAATGCACAAAAAGAATAAACTGATCAGAGTGATTCCAAAGAATGAAACGAATAAAATAAGTAAAATGAACGCAGATGAACAAAACGAATAAATGCGGAATGAAATAATTAATTAAAATGAAATGGTCATATATTTGAAGCCAAAAACATTTTTGAATAAAGAAAATGAATAAACCGGATTGTACGAATTTGAAAACCATTGCATCAGAAAGTTTTGAAATGTTTTTGAAAATCCCATCTTCTGAGAAAAGGCTAAAAAATATGCAATGGACTTTCTAGGGCTGCCATCTTTTTTTGGTTTTATTCTTTTTGTTTTCATGCTTCCTTACTTGACGAATTCGAAGTTTACTTTTTGGTCACATATTCCCGAAAAAAGATTTATGTGCAGAACATAATTTACTGGTCCAGTATTTTAACGCGCAATTGAATATAGTAAAGTGAGACAAGGTCACATGTGCTTTCAAGCCCCTTGAACAGAGAACGACAGAGGTAGAATGTGATTCGTGAATGAGACAGGTATATATTTCAAAGTTTTTATTTGAAGTAAATAGTGTGAAATGTCTAGGCTATGTCGATTGCATAAAAGCCGTGTTTGTATTGTTTCGTTCGGAATTCTCGTGCAGGAAATATGGATAAATGAGTCCTATACAGACCAATATTGTGAAAAAGAAATGGTTCAAACTACTCAGTATATCCAAATATGGACGACGATAAGTTAGAAGACACATTGTAGTTGCATCCCCCATCGAGAGTGGGTACTTTGGGAGACTTCTTTTCCTGGATCTAATTTGTGGATATTTTTGGTCTTTGATCCGTTATTTTTCATGAAAGCTCGTACCAATACAACGAATGTGCAGCTGATACAACTCATGGTTCATTCGCCTGCGCAACGTTCTGTCTTCCATCTGCACGCCACCATAGATGGTACGCAACACCTTTCGTTCGAAAACTCCAAGGGCGCATTGGTCCTCCACGAGCATAGTCCAGGTCTCGTGGCCGTAGAGGACCACCGATCTAATCAGCGTCTTGAAGATAATCAACTTCGTGCGGCGGCGAATTTTGTTCGACCGGAGTGTCCTCTAGAGTCCAAAGTAGGCACGATTTCCCACTAAGATCCGTCTCTGAATTTCTCTGCTGTTATCATTGTCGTCGGTTGCCAGTGAACCCAAATACATGAATTCGTCGACCGTCAATCCGAACTCGGGTGGGAGGTTCACATTGTCGTCTCTAGAACCTCTTCCTTTCATGTATTTTGTCTTCGAAACGTTGATGGCAAGTCCAATCCTGCTGGCTTCAGCTTTCAGTCTTTGAGCATATATTTCATTCAAAATTCAATAGAGATACGAATAGTTTAAATATCGCACGTGGAATGTCTCTTTTGAAAATTTCCATCGTCAAACTTTTATATTACCCAGTTAAGCCAAATATTTTTCTGATATAGCCATGAATTTCCTTAATTATAGTGTAGATACAGGCTTTGAATACAATTGAATTAAAGTTGAGTTGATGTAGCAGCAGACAAAACATAGTTTTGTTTTCTCAAACCTTCGCAATTACAATTAATAAATATTTCAGATTGGCAGAAGATCTTATCACACAACTTAGAAATGCATACAGAAATAGCTAGATAGATGCGATAGAAGAGAGACAGAGAGAGAAAGAGAGAGAGAAATAGAGAGAGATGGGGGGGGGGGGGGGCGTGTGAGGAATGGCAAATGATGGTTAATGCAGTGACATTATTTTTATAGGTATATTATTATGATATATTGATTCTTACATTCTTATCATACATAATGTAAGTACATACGTCTCCCAACCTTTGAACGGAACGGATCGTTATATTTCACAGTGGTGTTCGGTGTGTAAATTTTAGTGAGTCAAGGTCATCCTTTGTTCGTTCGTTAGCTGCCGTTCTGCTGGTGCCGACAGTAAATCCAGTACATTGTTTTCGCTGGTGCGGAACAATCGACGTTGTTTGCAGATAAGTTTTGCTTTATTTTTTTCCCTCGTTTGCTTTCTTTCCTTTTCCCTACTTTTACTCTACCTTGTAATCAAATAATAAGACACATTCCCGTTTATATAACGCTCTGCCCTCGTGCTTAAATGGCCGAGGGCGAAATACCATCTGATGTAATCATGGAAGTCCCTGATCCCCCTAATACTCGCATTGCTCCCCGTATAAAGCAGTACCCAGAAGGTTCCTCTGGGCCATGGGTGGTATATTTTCGGACCGGAGAGAAACCGGTTAATATATTAAAACTTTCTCGAGATCTGACTGCTAATTACCCGGCTGTAGCTCAGATAACACGTGTTCGGGCAAACAAGATACGTGTTCTAGTGAATGATCTCGGCCAGGCAAACGCGATTGCTTGCTGTGAGCGCTTTACACGGGAATTTAAAGCGTACGTGCCTTCGGGTGACATTCGCCGGGTCCTCTCTTCCCAACTACATCCTCCTTGACAGGGTTCGCCTACCAGTTCGCCTGTTTGTACCGCGGGTCATGAGCTGCAGCAATTGCTAGCAGTTGGGCCACACAGCCACATATTGTGGAAATAAGAAACGATGCGGCAAATGCGAAGGAGAGCATGAGGATGACTCTTGCGACAAAGAAACTGAAAAGTGTATTTGCTGCGGGGGCCCTTCACATGCTCTTAAATCATGCCCTGCGTACAAGCAGCGCGGGGATAAAATTAAGCGCTCCCTTAAGGAACGCTCAAGGCGTTCTTATGCAGAAATGCTAAAGAATGCTTCGCCATCTGTCCTGTCCGAAAATCCCTATGCTGGTTTGGCTAACGTTGAGCAAGAATCTGACGACCCACGAGAGGGAACATCTTTGGTTAACCCAGGGGAATCCAGGAAGAGGAGAAATCCAGCCTCCCCTACATTGCCCCGTAAGGGTGCCAAGGTGTCGTCCACTCAGAGTGCGCCATCTACAACCAATAAATCCAACGGAAGTGATGCACAAAAGCCGAAGCAATTTGCTCCAGGACTTGGAAATATTAATTCTAACAAGGAGTACCCACCACTTCCAGGGACACCAGAAACCCCAAGTGTCCCCTTTTTTCAAACAGATACTCAGTCCAGTAGCGGACTAATGAAATTTTCTGACATAGTGGACTTAATTTTCACAGCTTTCAATGTTACTGATCCTCTTAAAAGCCTTCTGATACGTTTTCTCCCTATAGTGCAAACATTTTTGAAGCAATTGACTACTAAATGGCCCCTCCTTGCAGCGATCGTATCCATCGATGGCTAAGTCATCGAACGAGGTCACCGATTCGATCACTGTTCTACAGTGGAACAGCAGAAGTATCCTCCCGAAAATCGATTCCTTTAAATTTTTACTAAATAGTTTAAAATGTGATGCTTTCGCATTATGTGAAACTTGGTTAACTTCCGATATAAATCTCAACTTCCACGACTTTAATATAATTCGTCTGGATCGAGAAAACCCCTATGGAGTACTTTTGGGGATCAAAAAGTGCTATTCTTTCAACCGAATTAACCTCCCTTCGACACCAGGCATTGAAATTGTCGCTTGTCAAGTTTTAATCAAAGGTAAAGACCTTTGCATTGCTTCCATCTACATTCCTCCTAGAGCCTCGGTAGGGCACCGAACGCTTTGTAATATCACGGAATCCTTACCGGCACCGCGGCTAGTTCTGGGAGACTTTAACTCGCACGGTACGGTATGGGGCTGTCTTCATGATGATAATAGATCAACATTAATCCAAGATCTTTGCGATAATTTCAACATGACCATCTTAAACACGGGAGAAATGACGCGGATTCCTACACCACCAGCACGCGCAAGCGCGTTGGATTTATCGCTTTGCTCGACATCGCTACAGTTAGATTGCATGTGGAAGGTGATCCCTGATCCCCACGGTAGCGATCATTTGCCTATCGTGATTTCAATTGCTAACGGTTCAAGACCATCGAAAACAATCAATGTCTCGTATGACCTCACACGGAACATTGATTGGAAGAGTTACGCGACCGCGATATCCGTTAAAATCGAATCCACTCAAGAACTTCCTCCGGAGGAAGAGTACAGGTTTTGAGGTTCTCGACAGTGCGAACCAAGCTCAGACTAAACCAGTACCCAGCGCGAATACCCATGGACGGTCTCCCACCCTGTGGTGGGATAAAGAGTGCTCAGAGCTGTACGCGGAAAAGTCCACTGCATATAAGGCCTTCCGGGAAGACGGGTTACCCGCTAGCTATCAACAGTACGCGTCGTTAGAAAGGCGAATGAAGAGTCTAATGAAAGCCAAAAAACGCAGTTATTGGCGCCGGTTCGTCGACGGGTTAACGAGAGAAACAGCGATGAGCACTCTTTGGGGTACGGATCGACGTATGCGTAATCATAATAGTACCAACGAGAACGTGGAATATTCAAACCGTTGGATATTCGCTTTCGCCAAGAAGATCTGTCCGGACTCTGTCCCGGTACAGAAAACGTACCGCGCCGCGTCTTCTCACGATACCGGGAACGAAACACCGTTTTCGATGGTGGAGTTCTCACTTGCTCTCTTATCGTGCAACAATAACGCCCCAGGGTTAGACAGAATCAAATTCAACTTGCTGAAGAATCTGCCTGACACTGCAAAAAGGCGCTTGTTGAATTTATTTAACAAGTTTCTTGAGGGTAACATTGTCCCTTATGAATGGAGGCAAGTGAAGGTCATCGCCATCCAAAAACCAGGAAAACCAGCCTCCGACCACAACTCGTATCGGCCGATTGCAATGCTGTCCTGTATTCGGAAGTTGTTCGAGAAAATGATCATGTTTCGCCTCGACAATTGGGTTGAAGCAAATGGCTTACTGTCAGATACACAATTTGGCTTCCGCAAAGGCAAAGGGACGAACGATTGCCTTGCGTTGCTTTCTACAGAAATCCAACTGGCCTACGCTTACAGAGAGCAGATGGCATCAGTCTTCTTGGATATTAAGGGGGCTTTTGACTCAGTTTCTATCAACATTCTGTCAGAGAAGCTGCACCAGCATGGTCTTTCACCAATTTTAAATAACTTTTTGCTAAACCTGTTATCTGAAAAGCACATGCACTTTTCGCATGGCGATTTAACAACATCGCGATTTAGCTACATGGGTCTTCCCCAGGGCTCATGTCTAAGTCCCCTGCTCTACAATTTTTACGTGAATGACATTGACGATTGTCTTGCCAATTCATGCACGCTAAGGCAACTTGCAGACGACGGGGTGGTCTCTGTTACAGGGCCCAAAGCTGCCGACTTGCAAGGACCATTACAAAATACCTTGGACAATTTGTCTGCTTGGGCTCTTCAGCTGGGTATTGAGTTCTCCACGGAGAAAACTGAGTTGGTTGTTTTTTCTAGGAAGCGTGAGCCGGCGCAACTCCAGCTTTTATTAATGGGTGCAACGATCAACCAGGTTTTCACATTTAAACATCTCGGGGTCTGGTTCGACTCTAAAGGTACCTGGGGATGTCACATTAGGTATCTGAAACAGAAATGCCAACAAAGGATCAATTTTCTCCGAACAATAACTGGAACATGGTGGGGTGCTCACCCAGGAGACCTGATCAGGTTGTACCAAACAACGATATTGTCGGTGATGGAGTACGGGTGTTTCTGTTTCCGCTCCGCTGCGAACATACACTTCATCAAACTGGAGAGAATCCAGTACCGTTGCTTGCGCATTGCCTTGGGTTGCATGCACTCGACCCATACGATGAGTCTCGAAGTGCTGGCGGGCGTTCTTCCGCTAAAAAATCGATTTTGGGAACTCTCATATCGATTGCTCATCCGATGCGACATTCTGAACCCGTTGGTAATTCAAAATTTCGAGAGGCTCGTCGAGCTTAATTCTCAAACCCGTTTTATGTCCTTGTACTTCGACTACATGGCACAGAGCATCAATCCTTCTTCGTACAATCCCAACCGTGTCCGTTTCCTAGATACTTCTGATTCTACTGTATTCTTCGACACATCCATGAAGGAAGAGATTCGTGGAATCCCGGACCATATACGCCCGCAGGTGATCCCCAATATATTTTATAATAAATTCCGAGAAGTCGACTGCGACAAAATGTTTTACACTGACGCATCAAATCTCGATGGGTCCACTGGCTTCGGTATCTTCAACAATACTATCACCGCTTCATTCAAGCTCAATGATCCCGCTTCAGTTTACGTCGCAGAGTTAGCTGCAATTCAGTACACCCTTGGGATCATCGACACTCTGCCCACAGATCACTACTTCATCGTTTCGGACAGCCTCAGCTCTATCGAGGCTCTTCGTGCGGTGAAGCCTAAAAAGCAACTCCCGTATTTTCTGGGGATGATACAGGAGTCCTTGTGTACGTTATCTGAAAAATCTTATCAGATTACCTTTGTTTGGGTCCCCTCTCATTGTTCTATCCCGGGCAATGAAAAGGCCGACTCATTAGCAAAGGCGGGCGCATTAAATGGTGACATATACGAAAGACCAATCTGCTTCAACGAATTTTTTAGTATTTGTCGTCAGAGGACGCTCAACAGTTGGCAAACCTCGTGGAGCAATGGGGAACTTGGACGATGGCTACATTCGATTATCCCAAAGGTATCAACGAAGCCTTGGTTCGGGGGGATGGATGTGGGTCGGGATTTTATTCGTGTAATGTCCCGACTTATGTCCAATCACTACACCATGGATGCGCATTTGCGGCGTATTGGGCTTGCGGAGAGTAGTCTGTGCGCTTGTGACGAGGGCTATCACGACATCGAACACGTTGTCTGGGTGTGCGCCGGGTATTGTGACGCCAGGTCTCAGTTAAAGGAATCCCTTCGGGCCCGAGGTAGACCACCCAATGTACCAGTCCGAGATATGCTGGCAACTCGTGATTTCCCCTATATGTCCCTTATTTATACCTTCATAAAAACGATAAATATCCCAATTTAGCCCCTCTCTTTTATTTCTCGTTTTTAGAGTTTCCTCCTGCCTTGTGGAACCGATCAGCTCCAGAGTGCCACTATGTAACCGCCGTCGCCCTTACCACTACGCCTGCATAGAAGGAAACTGAAGCGAGAGCGACTCGAGGTCCGATGACTTTTGAAGGATTCCCCGCGGGTCCGAAGAATACCATCCGCCAATCCGGTACTCGACGACTTACTAGACTGAGGCGCAAATTTGTTTCGCTGATCCCCCCCCCCCCCCGGTTCGAGCGAAAGTTGCAAGTTTTGCTCTTCTTTCCCTGTCTCTCCCCTGTCCTTGATACAACTGCTGCTACATTGATGCGGAAATAAGCCAGCCTCTGAATATCTTGACCAAGCATAAGTTTTAGTTAAAAAATTCAAATTAGTATTCTGTATTCCTAGTTTTAAGATAGCTATAATTTTTACTCTTTATTGAAACTCTTGTCCTCCATCTTGTAAATAGAATAGTTTTAAGATTTCTGTGAAATTTCTCATATTTGTCCCCCTTTTGTGTACTAAACTATATTGTTAGTTTTAAGATAACCGTAAAATATTTCGTAAAATACTATTACTCCCCCTCTTGTATATCAAAGTGAAACCCTTGTTTTAAATTTTTTCATAAAAATTTTTTTGGCCCTCTTTTGTATATTGAATCTTATTTCTTAAGATAGCTGTAAACTTTCTTTTCCTTTGTAAAAAAAAATATTTCAACATTGTAACCTCCTAGTTTTAAGATATCCAAAATGTAAAAACAAAAGCATTTGGCACCGCCAAGCTAACGCATTTGTGCCTATCAAATAAACGAAATGAATAATAAAAAAAATAAATAAATAATGTAAGTAGTAATTTTTGCGCCATAACCAGTATAACCTAAATCTTGCAAAAGAGCTAAATTTTCGCTAGATTTTTGGGCTTCAAACATACAGTTGCTTTCGGTGACGCCACAAGTATAATTATATTAGAAATCTTTTATCTCACTACTAGGTGAATTACTTGTTGATCTGTGTATTGATATACCATCCAACATTTACCTCATGATTGAACGCAATGCCTAATCCAAGGAATAAATACTAGAACTCACTGTTTCTTTATCAACATATTATTTTGTCACTGAAGTGAACTTATATATTGATTTTTGAGAAATAGTTCATTTATTATAAAGTTAATTCACAAAATCTTCTCAACATCGAATTCCTTGAATCACGTAGATGTGTTTTCATACCCCGATATTCAAAATCGGTTTAGTTTTGCCCCTAAAACACCAGTAAAGCAATGCTCTGTATGAAACAATCTTATTTTTAATTAGTGGAAATTGGTAAGCGAGGACTAAAAATACAAAATGTCTAATATCTCCACCGCTCGTGCACGGATTTAGACAACCTATAGCTTGTTAGAAAGGTATTTTTACAAGCTTTCTATTTTTGTGCAGTTTGTGGGACAATATTGTATTGTTCGAAAGTTATTTGCAAAAAACCTGCTGTGTTTTGACAAAATCGCCCATATCTCAGAAAGTAAACAACATATCGAAAATCAAAAATAATAGTGTCAAATGGCAACGTTAGGCCTTTCATTTGAAACTAATTTCATTAAGATCGGTTCAGCCATTGCTGAGATAATTACATGACATTTTGTACATACATACATACACACATACACACACACACATACAGACATTGTCTCAATTTGTCGAGCTGAGTCGATTGGTATATGAGACTCGGCCCTCCAGGCCTCAGAAAAAGTTGTCAAAGTTTGAGCGAATCCTATAAATTTCTTTTGTAAGAAATGTAAAAATCAAATAAATACGCTAAATACGTGTCGATTTCTTACCTCATGTAAGGAATCGAAAGTCTTATTGTAATGTTATAATCCATTTGATACAAACATTACAGTAAGGCGGGGCTAGTTGATGGAACGATGACCTCGGAACATGTCTGGTGCTGTACACGAAATGGGTCATCGGAAAGTCAATTGAGCTAACACCTACCTAAATCCTTGAACCAAGTTATTTGCATGGATATGTTAAAATACATGCAAACATCTTTTTTCTGTAAATCACTACCAGCTAGTGGGAGTTAGGATAGTTAACACACACATACACCTTTGACATTTGTAAAGCCATATCTTTTAAACATGTTGCATATGCATTTTGTCATTTTCTTAACACTGTTTACCAAAAAAAACAACACACTTCAAGGGTCTATAAAAGTGATTAGAGGCTCGTAAAATAAGACTACTCAACAAAACAAAATCTTGAGTGTACCAAGACCACATACTGTTTTTCGGAAAGAAGAAGAAAACATATGAAAAATGGCGTTTTCCGTTTGTTTCTAGTATGTAAGGATCGGGTTTTATGAGCATTTGAAGGTTTTTGTGATTTCAGTTTATTCTCCTTAATTAGAGACAGAGAATTAATTACCAAAATTGTTTTTTTCAAGAGATGCTCTGTATTATGTTGTATAATTTCTTTGAAGACATTGAACCTCCAAAGTTGGTGGTTGCGAAATAATGTGATCTTGGCCGTGAAAAAACTTTCGAACCTTTATTTCAGAATTCTTGACATACAAAGTGCATAACTTGAGAACGTGACCTTGTGTACTAATTACGACATCAATTTTGCACTCAAATATACGTCATAAATGGCCCCTTAGTTCACCTTTTTTATTTTGCGAAATTTTCAATCCCACATTGTGGCTATTTTTATAATCGATAATACAAAAAATCTTTTAATGCTCTTAAAAACTTATTCTGACATACTAGTAATAAACTGATATTGCCTTTTTTCATCATTTTTCTTTTTTCTATACGAAAAACAACATGCAGTTTCAACCCACTCAAGTTTCTGACAAGTAACGTTGTGAATGTTAAATTAAAATGAATTCCTTATTTTAGGAAATGCGATAAATGCGTGATGCTTTATTGTTGAATAAGCTTGATATCAGAATAAATTAATGATATTTCAATGAAAGTAAATAAAACCGGTTAATTTTTATTTTATATCGAATTCAAGAAGTGTGCAAAGTAGCCCCCAGCTAGTCCACAAAAATATTTTTGAACGCTATATGAACAACTTTTTTATGTGTGAACCAATTCTGCTCATATTTGGCATAAATAATACATATACGATGACGATAAATCTGTGCTGATATGATTCAAATCAATTATCAATTATTAAAGGAGTTATAATTTGTCAAAATTGAAAAATTGATAAAAAGTGCGCAAAGATACCCCGCACGACGGTATCACTAGAGTTCCCGGTCATGTCGCCATGAAACGTGTTGCCTAGTGAATATTTTTTTATTAGTCCAACTGAAAGTATGAGGCTAGGCTGCTGGAACCAGGGTAGAGACTTCAGAGCGTGACCGATTCATGATGACGCGAGCGGTGGATTAATACTTGAGACCGGTTTTGTGAATTTATAGATGCTAGAGCTTTCACTTAATTATCGGGGTTTTTTTTAAATATTGGCGAGATCGCGGGCGTAAGTATGTGTGGATGATTACAATTATATGTTCATGTTTGCGACTAAGTTTGTGTTATCGCGAACGCCACGAGCGGTTGTATGTTTTTAATGATAGAGATTGCGAGTGTATATGAGAGAATATGTTTGTGTTAGTAGTGTATGAGAGTATGAACCTAGTCTAAAATATAGCAATATAAAAAATAACATCACGAATAAAGAAAAAAGATGCAAATATATTGATCTACCATTAAAGACAGTTCTGAGAATTTTATAATGCTATGCTGACCGGGAACGGATAATTCACGTGCGTCGTAACTAATCGTACCTTAATTAGTCCAATCCGATCTCTGCGAGTGAATTGAATCAAGTGCACGAATTGAATACCGGAAAAATGTGACCAACGAATCCTCGGAAAAATTACCTATTATTCTATCATATACGCCAAGCCTACAGATAGGCATACTACTAGTACATAACACTCGTACATTAGTACTGAAAACTACAACTATTACTACACTAACAACAATAGGCTTCTACTTTTACTTCTTTTTAAATAATTAACCTGCGAACTATGACGACCAATAAATCGACACCCAATGACCTCCACTGCAAACCGTGTCCACCAAAACCGCCATTAAGCTGTGGAACAATGTTTGCAAACACGGCCCACAGCAAAAATCAATCCATGTCGACCCGCCAGTCGGCCACGCCAGCGAGCACAGACTAGTGATTGATCGTTCGTTTGGGCAGGGACAGAGTATGAAAAAGCACGAAACATAAAATTGGGGTTGGTAATGTCCGGCACATAATCGCGGTGTTGACGTAGGACTATTCGTTCACGTATTATATTATGACTGTGCTTGTATCTCTTTCAAAAGGCTAAATTTACACATTAAGTTTGATTTACCTTGTTCAGTAAAAATTTTCTGGGGATTTGAATAGTATCCCCTTTCGGTGGTCATTTCAGTAAAACAATTGTTTTATCGAGCACACTGCCTAAAATATTTATAAACATCTGTCAATAAGAGTTGATAGTTTTCGGTAAATTTCAAGTTATTCGAAAATAAATTTGATGAAAAAACCAGTAAAAGTATTCAAAGAAGGAATGATCGGAACGGGTGAAAGTTACGAAAAATTCCACGAATTTCGGCTTAGGTGAACAGATTTTCATCATCCAGCATTCATTTTACAGAGCATAAAAAACTATTCAATATAGTTAACAATTTTTTTTTATTAAAATCGCATTTTTTTGGAAGCCCGTCAAGTTAATTTTCGAGTTTCGCTAATATTTTAGTCTATTTTCGCTAAAAAAAACCTCCTGTGAGAATATATTTGGTTTGTTAATCAGATTAAAATTTGCTCCAAGCACATTACGACTTATGAGATCTTTGAAACATTAGTTAATTTTCAATTTGAAGACTTTTTGTTTGTAAACTTTAACTTTATACCGATAAACACCTACCAATGTTTTTTTTAAAGTTTTGCCAATATCTCATTAAACCATCTGACAACGCTATGAGCGAAATGGAAGGTCAAGCCAATGAAACGGGTTATACTACCAAAGCTTTACTTTACTTTATCAATGCCATATCAATTAATAGTTTTTTCTTCAATTCCCTTTTCGAGATCCAAACTTTTTAATTTACTTATCCCGGTCGCCAACATGACATGCTTTGAGTATGAATGAATTTGCCTCCGCCGGAAGAGGAAATCCCGTCATCTCT
Organism: Topomyia yanbarensis; assembly: GCF_030247195.1. NCBI lineage: Eukaryota > Metazoa > Arthropoda > Insecta > Diptera > Culicidae > Topomyia > Topomyia yanbarensis. Next base: position 344,802,623 of record NC_080672.1, read on the forward strand.
TCTTTCGCACTTGGCCTGCTCTTCCGGTGCTTAAATAGTACACCCAAAACCAGCCAGACGGGATTTTTTTTCATTGAAAATCATTAAATTTGTGAAAAAGGTTCATAGTTTATGTTTATGATAAATAACCGACGATCGAGATAAACCTTCATGTTTGTTATGTCAAATAACAAAATGAGCAAGTGATTGAATTTGAACTTTAACTGAGCTGTATTAAACTTAAAACGCACTAATCCGCCTCAAATTAAAGAAGAAGGAAATTCACTCAGTTACGGACGTAAAGTTTCACGGATTTTCCACAAGACTCCAAGTTCAGTTTAAGCCTAATATGATAGAATACAAGATATTCTGTCCCCAAATGATTAACGTGAGAACTGATCGTCGGTTCACACGGTAAAGAGGGATAAGTTTGTTGGTAGACTTGAGTGATTTGTAGTTATACTGCCTAAGCTCAACTCCTGCCAGTAGAAGACAAAAGAGTAGCCCGTAAGATTTAAAGCCTGTTTGTAATAACCCTGCCTTTTCTAGTTTTCCAATCTGAATATTTCACATCCTTGCTCTCACTTGAGTACTCATGGCACTAAATGTTCATAACGTTCCCTACTCAGTAATCTCTAGCTAATTGAATGTCTTTAAAAAGTAAAAATGAAATTGTGACTACGTATTAGTCGAAATAAAAAATAACAAAAGAAAAAATGTTATACAAATCATCTGTTAAAATTAATCCAGTAAAATTGAATCAGAGATTCAAAGGTTTTGTGTATTTTAGTGGTTTGAAAGTAATTGAAGAAGATTTTTCTTGATATACGCCGAGTTATCCTGTGTCAATCTAGCGGTTATGTCATTGATATTACCAACCCCTAGTTTGTTTCATTTTGCTCTTTCATCTAAATTGTACAAAAGCTTGGTGCTGACACTGTTCATAAGCTATAAATTCCTTGGAGATTATTTTGATCACTGTTCTCCAATTTTTTAGTGTTTTCATTGATTCGGGTGCCTTGGAGTGTTATCTAAGATACGCTTTGGTCAAAATGTTTTTTTACGTGATAAGCTCCTATACAAGCAAGGCAAAATATTTGATCATTTACCTCTAGGTCTTATTTCTAAACTTACCTATTACCTGTTCTCTGAAACGGTTTTCGACCACTCTGCAACTCAAATAACAAAATAGGGTGAAGTGCCTATTTTCACCATACTAAGGAGTGCGCCTCACCGATTCATTAATTACTCGGCCTACAAACAATGGAATGCGTACAAATTGCCATCAACAGCATTGCTTCGTTGTTAAGTACCAAGATAATAACATACATTCGCTGAAAACAGTGAAATTCTCGTGTTTGAGCGCAACGAAAACACGAATCGAGTGCCCCTATTGTTGCGCTAGCATTTGACTTAATGCGTTAAACAAAGATGGTAGACACTGCTCTTACCAACGACTTCAAATGGGTAGCGTGATAATAGAAACATAGCGATAATGGGCTCATCACCCTACATATTATATATGATATAACTAGCTGTAGAGGGAAATTTGGGTGTGTGAAGGACCAAAACAATGTACGTCGTACTCCCTAGAGAGAAAGTAACTTACTAAGTCATGGATTGTATTTCCTTTTTTTCTCATCGGTATCTGGCACTGACTTGGCGCCAGATACGCTATGTTTCAGTAGTAAATCAGGATATCTGTACTTCCCGGATCTCGCCTGGTCTGTTTCCTTTACGAACACAAGTTTTGATATTGGATGTTGCATCAATTTGGTGCCAAGTCTGCGCCAGATACTGATGAGATCGGTTAATTAGTTGTAGCGATATCGCACACACAGCAAACAACATAAAAATGAGACCCTTTTTCACTTTTATATGCAAACACATGACGACATGTTCTGTTTGAAGCTGAGTAGGTGTTTTTTGAATAAAACTTTAGCTATACATTTTTGAAAAATGGCGAATAAACGTTTTTTTTTACTTTAAGGACCCTTTAATAAATAAGACCTCTGTTTTGGGTGTATTTGGTAAGCTTCTGAAATAGTATTGGCTGGCTTATAAAAGTTTTTCTTTAAGGCCCCCCTACTGGTTGAGGTTGGTCTCTCACCCCAAGGTATAGTCACTTCTTTCGGCTAAGTAGCTACTTTATTACCGTTCTTCATAAGTCCTCATCGAACTTTTTCGAGTGGAAACGGATGCCGTGGCCTATTATCGTCTTCATTTTCTCGTTGGTATTTGTTTTTACTTTAAGCTTTTACGGGATTTTACTGACAGTTGGGAGGGTAGTTTTTTTTTCCTTTCACTCCCAATATCTTTTTAACGATTTTGCAAACTTGTTCAAGCAGCAGATTTGTTCGTTCTTTTATTGACTTGTGCGGTGGCGTAAAGTAATCATTTTTTTACGAGTTGACTTTGCTTTGGTGCGCCCTGGTTGGTGCTGGAAGCAGATGATCATTTTTGAACAAGAGCCGAGTTTTTTTATAATAATTACTAGTTGTTAGCATAACAGAGTGTTATAAAAATTAGTGCAATGCAGTATTATAGTAAGTATGCAAATGTACTTCATACTATATCTCGACAAATCATTGCGTCAGCTGTTCATTGAAATAATATGATCAATACCGATTAAAAGCTATCAGTCGCTAAAGACATTTAAATTTCTTCCAAATTATTAGCGTATTTCATTTATCAACAATTGGAAAACTTTGATAAGATCTCGCTGGCAAAGTGTACCATCCAGTAAGCGCTCTGGTTAGCGTGGAAACAATCTGCTTCGCTTTGTTCTCGGGGAAAATCCTGCCTCAACTAAGTTACGGAAACGTTCAGCTTTATTGGAGACAAGTGAAAGTGAGGAAAAACAACGGATAAAAGTTGGGTGGGTAACCTAAATTCCATTCCTTGAATTTCCACACCGCGACATATGCCGGAACGACGCGCTACATTGTGGGTTGGTGTTTTCTTTTTCCTCTAACTTTGTTTTACACATTTGCGACGGTTATCATCAGCACTTCTTTTGTGGTAAGCGAATGCCTCGACTTGGGTGGAGTGAGTTCCGGAAGCTTGGATTACAACATGCCACGGGGAAAGCGAATTTAAGTTGATGAAGCTATTAGAGAAGCTATCAGCATATGTGTGGGTGGTGTAGCTAAAACATCTTTTCCACCCTCAACGTTCCACCGTTTGCATCCGGATTTCAGTTGCAGTACCGTAGCGGATGGTGGAATATGTGTCATAAACAATTCAACATGTTGAAATATGGAAAATTATTAAATTCACCAATCGTTTACAAGAGTTTGTCGCAAGAGCCAAAAATCATTTGCTTTCCATAAAATCATTTATCTGCATATATGCATCCCTCAACCTAAAAATTCGCTGTAAGCTACGCAGAACAATCCAATTTCGGAAATATTTAAGCAAGAGAACATTAGTTTCGAGTCCTTTTTTGCTAAGGTACATATTCCAGCACATATTTCAACCATTATCGCACCGATCCAATAATCGTGTTAGGAGGTGGAAACTTTTCTTCACACCTAGGGGAATTTGAGGTGTAACGGCCATATGAAGCAATTTGAGGACCTCTATCAAACGAATGTATTTTGAACAATTTCCATTTTTTCAAAGTCTGATTTTATCAGCCTTTTGAACTTGCTACAGCTGAGAAAAATATCTGAGATGTCTATCTAGGGTGTGTGCATGGTTGGAACTAGCATGAATAAGAGAGAAAAAATTAAATCATCGCGAATATGAGAGAAGATTTTGAGGCATTAACAAGGAGAAGCTCATGATTTTTTGGGTTTTTTGAATAATTTGAATAGTTTGAACAATAATATGGGGAACTAGAATGGAGACGACATATAATTTACCAAATAGACTTTTTTCAATTTAATCTGTTTATTTGATAAGGCAAGCTACCATTGCAGCTTAAAGGTACCAAATTTTGCATTTTACATTTTACATTTCTTGAAACAAGAACGTTACAGTATGATTTTTTTTTTGAAAACGTAAGAAGCAATTTTTAGACTGGTAAGGATTATTTTTTTTTTATTCATTTCGTTTATTTGATAGGCACAAATGCGTTAGCTTGGCGGTGCCAAATACTTTTGTTTTTACATTTTGGATATCTTAAAACTAGGAGGTTACAATGTTGAAATATTTTTTTTTACAAAGGAAAAGAAAATTTACAGCTATCTTAAGACTAGAAAAAAGATTCAATATACAAGAGAGGGCCAAAAGATTTTTTTATGAAAAAATTTAAAACAAGGGATTCACTTTGATATACAAGAGGGGGAGTAATAGTATTTTACGAAATATTTTACGGTTATCTTAAAACTAACAATATAGTTTAGTACACAAAAGGGGGAACAAATATTTATGAGAAATTTCACAGAAATCTTAAAACTAGGGATTCAATTCGATTTACAAGATGGAGGACAAGAGTTTCAATAAAGAGTAAAAATTATAGCTATCTTAAAACTAGGAATACAGAATACTAATTTGAATTTTTTAACTAAAACTTATGCTTGGTCAAGATATTCAGAGGCTGGCTTATTTCCGCATCAATGTAGCAGCAGTTGTATCAAGGACAGGGGAGAGACAGGGAAAGAAGAGCAAAACTTGCAACTTTCGCTCGAACCGGGGGGGGGGGGGATCAGCGAAACAAATTTGCGCCTCAGTCTAGTAAGTCGTCGAGTACCGGATTGGCGGATGGTATTCTTCGGACCCGCGGGGAATCCTTCAAAAGTCATCGGACCTCGAGTCGCTCTCGCTTCAGTTTCCTTCTATGCAGGCGTAGTGGTAAGGGCGACGGCGGTTACATAGTGGCACTCTGGAGCTGATCGGTTCCACAAGGCAGGAGGAAACTCTAAAAACGAGAAATAAAAGAGAGGGGCTAAATTGGGATATTTATCGTTTTTATGAAGGTATAAATAAGGGACATATAGGGGAAATCACGAGTTGCCAGCATATCTCGGACTGGTACATTGGGTGGTCTACCTCGGGCCCGAAGGGATTCCTTTAACTGAGACCTGGCGTCACAATACCCGGCGCATACCCAGACAACGTGTTCGATGTCGTGATAGCCCTCGTCACAAGCGCACAGACTACTCTCCGCAAGCCCAATACGCCGCAAATGCGCATCCATGGTGTAGTGATTGGACATAAGTCGGGACATTACACGAATAAAATCCCGACCCACATCCATCCCCCCGAACCAAGGCTTCGTTGATACCTTTGGGATAATCGAATGTAGCCATCGTCCAAGTTCCCCATTGCTCCACGAGGTTTGCCAACTGTTGAGCGTCCTCTGACGACAAATACTAAAAAATTCGTTGAAGCAGATTGGTCTTTCGTATATGTCACCATTTAATGCGCCCGCCTTTGCTAATGAGTCGGCCTTTTCATTGCCCGGGATAGAACAATGAGAGGGGACCCAAACAAAGGTAATCTGATAAGATTTTTCAGATAACGTACACAAGGACTCCTGTATCATCCCCAGAAAATACGGGAGTTGCTTTTTAGGCTTCACCGCACGAAGAGCCTCGATAGAGCTGAGGCTGTCCGAAACGATGAAGTAGTGATCTGTGGGCAGAGTGTCGATGATCCCAAGGGTGTACTGAATTGCAGCTAACTCTGCGACGTAAACTGAAGCGGGATCATTGAGCTTGAATGAAGCGGTGATAGTATTGTTGAAGATACCGAAGCCAGTGGACCCATCGAGATTTGATCCGTCAGTGTAAAACATTTTGTCGCAGTCGACTTCTCGGAATTTATTATAAAATATATTGGGGATCACCTGCGGGCGTATATGGTCCGGGATTCCACGAATCTCTTCCTTCATGGATGTGTCGAAGAATACAGTAGAATCAGAAGTATCTAGGAAACGGACACGGTTGGGAGTATATGAAGAAGGATTAATGCTCTGTGCCATGTAGTCGAAGTACAAGGCCATAAATCGGGTTTGAGAATTAAACTCGACGAGCCTCTCGAAGTTTTCAATCACCAACGGGTTCATAATGTCGCATCGGATGAGCAATCGATATGAGAGTTCCCAAAATCGATTTTTTAGCGGAAGAACGCCCGCCAGCACTTCAAGACTCATCGTATGGGTCGAGTGCATGCAACCCAAGGCAATGCGCAAGCAACGGTACTGGATTCTCTCCAGTTTGATGAAGTGTATGTTCGCAGCAGAGCGGAAACAGAAACACCCGTACTCCATCACCGACAATATCGTTGTTTGGTACAACCTGATCAGGTCTCCTGGGTGAGCACCCCACCATGTTCCAGTTATTGTTCGGAGAAAATTGATCCTTTGTTGGCATTTCTGTTTCAGATACCTAATGTGACATCCCCAGGTACCTTTAGAGTCGAACCAGACCCCGAGATATTTAAATGTGAAAACCTGGTTGATCGTTGCACCCATTAATAAAAGCTGGAGTTGCGCCGGCTCACGCTTCCTAGAAAAAACAACCAACTCCGTTTTCTCCGTGGAGAACTCAATACCCAGCTGAAGAGCCCAAGCAGACAAATTGTCCAAGGTATTTTGTAATGGTCCTTGCAAGTCGGCAGCTTTGGGCCCTGTAACAGAGACCACCCCGTCGTCTGCAAGTTGCCTTAGCGTGCATGAATTGGCAAGACAATCGTCAATGTCATTCACGTAGAAATTGTAGAGCAGGGGACTTAGACATGAGCCCTGGGGAAGACCCATGTAGCTAAATCGCGATGTTGTTAAATCGCCATGCGAAAAGTGCATGTGCTTTTCAGACAACAGGTTTAGCAAAAAGTTATTTAAAATTGGCGAAAGACCATGCTGGTGCAGCTTCTCTGACAGAATGTTGATAGAAACTGAGTCAAAAGCCCCCTTAATATCCAAGAAGACTGATGCCATCTGCTCTTTGTTAGCATAGGCCATTTGGATTTCTGTAGAAAGCAACGCAAGGCAAGCGTTCGTCCCTTTGCCTTTGCGGAAGCCAAATTGTGTGTCTGACAGTAAGCCATTTGCTTCCACCCAATTGTCGAGGCGAAACAAGATCATTTTCTCGAACAACTTCCGAATACAGGACAGCATTGCAATCGGCCGATACGAGTTGTGGTCGGAGGCTGGTTTTCCTGGTTTTTGGATGGCGATGACCTTCACTTGCCTCCATTCATAAGGGACAATGTTACCCTCAAGAAACTTGTTAAATAAATTCAACAAGCGCCTTTTTGCAGTGTCAGGCAGATTCTTCAGCAAGTTGAATTTGATTCTGTCTAACCCTGGGGCGTTATTGTTGCACGATAAGAGAGCAAGTGAGAACTCCACCATCGAAAACGGTGTTTCGTTCGCGGTATCGTGAGGAGACGCGGCGCGGCACGTTTTCTGTACCGGGACAGAGTCCGGACAGATCTTCTTGGCGAAAGCGAATATCCAACGGTTTGAATATTCCTCGTTCTCGTTGGTACTATTGCGGTTACGCATACGTCGAGCCGTACCCCAAAGAGTGCTCATCGCTGTTTCTCTCGTTAACCCGTCGACGAACCGGCGCCAATAACTGCGTTTTTTGGCTTTCATTAGACTCTTCATTCGCCTTTCTAACGACGCGTGCTGTTGATAGCTAGTGGGTAACCCGTCTTCCCGGAAGGCCTTATATGCAGTGGACTTTTCCGCGTACAGCTCTGAGCACTCTTTATCCCACCACAGGGTGGGAGACCGTCCATGGGTATTCGCGCTGGGTACTGGTTTAGTCTGAGCTTGATTCGCACTGTCGAGAATCAAGCCAGCCAAAAACCTGTACTCTTCCTCCGGAGGAAGTTCTTGAGTGGATTCGATTTTAACGGATATCGCGGTCGCGTAACTCTTCCAATCAATGTTCCGCGTGAGGTCATATGAGACATTGATTGTTTCCGATGGTCTTGAACCGTTAGCAATTGAAATCACGATAGGCAAATGATCGCTACCGTGGGGATCAGGGATCACCTTCCACATGCAATCTAACTGTAGCGATGTCGAGCAAAGCGACAAATCCAACGCGCTTGCGCGTGCTGGTGGTGTAGGAATCCGCGTCATTTCTCCCGTGTTTAAGATGGTCATGTTGAAATTATCGCAAAGATCTTGGATTAATGTTGATCTATTATCATCATGAAGACAGCCCCATACCGTACCGTGCGAGTTAAAGTCTCCCAGAACTAGCCGCGGTGCCGGTAAGGATTCCGTGATATTACAAAGCGTTCGGTGCCCTACCGAGGCTCTAGGAGGAATGTAGATGGAAGCAATGCAAAGGTCTTTACCTTTGATTAAAACTTGACAAGCGACAATTTCAATGCCTGGTGTCGAAGGGAGGTTAATTCGGTTGAAAGAATAGCACTTTTTGATCCCCAAAAGTACTCCTCCATAGAGGTTTTCTCGATCCAGACGAATTATATTAAAGTCGTGGAAGTTGAGATTTATATCGGAAGTTAACCAAGTTTCACATAATGCGAAAGCATCACATTTTAAACTGTTTAGTAAAAATTTAAAGGAATCGATTTTCGGGAGGATACTTCTGCTGTTCCACTGTAGAACAGTGATCGAATCGGTGACCTCGTTCGATGACTTAGCCATCGAAGGATACGATCGCTGCAAGGAAGGGCCATTTAGTAGTCAACTGCTTCAAAAATATTTGCACTATAGGGAGAAAACGTATCAGAAGGCTTTTAAGAGGATCAGTAACATTGAAAGCTGTGAAAATTAAGTCCACTATGTCAGAAAATTTCATTAGTCCGCTACTGGACTGAGTATCTGTTTGAAAAAAGGGGACACTTGGGGTTTTGGATGTCCCTGGAAGTGGTGGGTACTCCTTGTTAGAATTAATATTTCCAAGTCCTGGAGCAAATTGCTTCGGCTTTTGTGCATCACTTCCGTTGGATTTATTGGTTGTAGATGGCGCACTCTGAGTGGACGACACCTTGGCACCCTTACGAGGCAATGTAGGGGAGGCTGGATTTCTCCTCTTCCTGGATTCCCCTGGGCTAACCAAAGATGTTCCCTCTCGTGGGTCGTCAGATTCTTGCTCAACGTTAGCCAAACCAGCATAGGGATTTTCGGACAGGACAGATGGCGAAGCATTCTTTAGCATTTCTGCATAAGAACGCCTTGAGCGTTCCTTAAGGGAGCGCTTAATTTTATCCCCGCGCTGCTTGTACGCAGGACATGATTTAAGAGCATGTGAAGGGCCCCCGCAGCAAATACACTTTTCAGTTTCTTTGTCGCAAGAGCCATCCTCATGCTCTCCTTCGCATTTGCCGCATCGTTTCTTATTTCCACAATATGTGGCTGTGTGGCCCAACTGCTTGCAATTGCTGCAGTTCATGACCCGCGGTACGAACAGGCGAACTGGTAGGCGAACCTTGTCAAGGAGGATGTAGTTGGGAAGAGAGGACCCGACGAATGTCACCCGAATCGAGCCTGATAGAGAGTAGGTAGTCTTACCTCCCTCGGTGTTTGCGGTATACAATTGTTTGCATTCCAAGATCTTAATCTGTTCAAGTGAGGGGTCCTTAAAGCAGCCAACCCCGTGCTCCAACAGTTCTTCGCATTTCAGGCCCGGTTCGGACACTACCCCATCGATTTCACAGGCCACACAAGGCACGTACGCTTTAAATTCCCGCGTAAAGCGCTCACAGCAAGCAATCGCGTTTGCCTGGCCGAGATCATTCACTAGAACACGTATCTTGTTTGCCCGAACACGTGTTATCTGAGTTACGGCCGGGTAATTAGCAGTCAGATCTCGAGAAAGTTTTAATATATTAACCGGTTTCTCTCCGGTCCGAAAATATACCACCCATGGCCCAGAGGAACCTTCTGGGTACTGCTTTATACGGGGAGCAATGCGAGTATTAGGGGGATCAGGGACTTCCATGATTACATCAGATGGTATTTCGCCCTCGGCCATTTAAGCACGAGGGCAGAGCGTTATATAAACGGGAATGTGTCTTATTATTTGATTACAAGGTAGAGTAAAAGTAGGGAAAAGGAAAGAAAGCAAACGAGGAAAAAAAATAAAGCAAAACTTATCTGCAAACAACGTCGATTGTTCCGCACCAGTGAAAACAATGTACTGGATTTACTGCCGGCACCAGCAGAATGGCAGCTAACGAACGAACAAAGGATGACCTTGAATCACTGAAATTTACACACCGAACACCACTGTGAAATATAACGATCCGTTCCGTTCAAAGGTTGGGAGACGTATATGGTAAGGATTATTTGTAGACTATCGAATAAGGTTCAATGTACATGGGGAATTAATTACTAAGACTAAAGGGCTGGGGAGGGGCCGCGGTGGGGTAACTAAATATAATACTATACTAAATACTAAATACACTTTAGTTTGAATTTTAAGAAGAATGAGAATGTAATCGCGAATTAATGGAAGGCAAAAATGGGAAACAGAATCAACGTTGCTCACAAGCAATCGATTTCAGCATCGTAGTAACAGCAATATCGGATAAGTAAGAAGAGAATGCGATGGCGAGAAGAGAAGAATCTAGCTTGTTGTATATGGCAGCTTGTTGACGGTGGACAGCTTTGGACTGCCAAAGCCAGGACGTAGCGGAACTTCAGGTGGTCCTCGTCGGATCCGTGAGGAATCCTCCAATTCGTGTCAGATCTTCAAGTCGTTTCGGCTCCAATTTTGGTTTCTGCAAGCACACTGGTGAGAATGAAGACAATCACGTAGTAGCACTCTGATGCGAGTCGACGCCACAAAAGCAGTACAGGAGACTTCTGAGAACGATGAAAAGAGAATAGGCGGGGCCTAATTCTAACACTGATTGATTTTGGGAAGAGATAAATTGAGGCACATATATGGGATGAGGGACATATATGGGGAAGAGATAAATGAGAGACATGAAGGGGATTTAGAATATTTTGAAATTCTAAAAAGTCACCAAGAAAAGTTATTTTAGCAAAAGGGATTTTCAGGTGTGTATCAGAAAAATCTACAAATGTCTAAAAAACAACATATAGACACATAGTACCTTCAGAAAAATTGTTGCTCATTATATTCACTACAACTTTGCTAAATATAGTTTTTTTTTCCCAATTTTCATAAATGACCAATCAAAAATATGCTTCTCAGCTTTACGAAGATTAATCATCAAACTAATACAGTTGTAAGATGGGAAATTTTTATATACATACTCCGCTGAAGACACTATGGCTGGAAAATCGTTTTTTGTGGTCAAAATAATTCCGATCAGCCTGTTGGGAAACACTGCGTTGCGCAGTGATCAACTTCCACACAAAAGTCTTACAAAACTTTTAAAGTTTTAATTTAATTTAATGAAAACTTCACTTTCGAGTAATTTTATGACATTCATTTCCCGAAAGTACAATGATTTTCAAGTATGCACTATAAGAAAGTTTCGAACTGTTTCAAAACAAGTACAACCACTTGAAACATTAAGACTTATATTTTAATGCCCGATTTGATATTTTGTGTGCGTGTCCGAGAGAGACAAAGCTTGTATTAACGAAATCGAACGGAAAGTATAAGCCCAACGAAAACGCCTCCAAATGAAAATGGTTGGACCCACTCATCAGGCCTGACTTGGCCTGATATAAGGCAAATACGCTAACAGACTATTGTCAAAAATAAGCTTAGCTTAGCTTAGTTGACCGCCCGTGAGTTTCTCGTGATTGATTGCATAGTGCATATTGAACCAATTGTATGATACTTGGGGGCAGTAGGGGAGAGGGGGTATCAGTGAAACACATTTTTTCTACGATTTAAAATTGATGATAATACATGATATTTGGGTAGCCAAAAGTGGTACATAGTACCACTCTATTATTAAGTAATACATATATTTTTTCCAACTGGTTGCACTCACGGGAAATAACTATTTGTGGGTAATAAACAGTCGGTGGTAAAATGTACCATTGTGCCCCATGGGTAGGAACTATGAAACACGACGTCGTCTACAGTGAAATATTCTATTTGTAAATTCTGTTCTTTTGTTTTCACGAAGAATTTTCCCAACGCTTCGAATTAAAGATATATTGAGGCGAAAATCACTTGTTTATGAAAGAAATCACTATGCATATATGCATATTAGCTGCAATCCTGAAAGTAAAGGGTGAACACGAAATTATTGCGACACCGAAAATGTCATGCCAATTTTCTTATAATGTTTAAAATCAAACCAAAATTTTAGGGTAGTTTTATACATATATTTACTTCAAAAATCAAAAGAAAAGTTAATCGATGGAGCCTTGAGTGTAAAATTGAACGCATTTTCGCTTGATGCCCTCCATCAAAGTCTTTACAGTGTCATCCGGTACCAGTTTCTCAGTTTTTTTTCCACTTTCTTAACATGTCCTTCTCGTCTTTGCCTTCTTACTCTTTCGAAGTTCCCGCTTCATCATTGCCCAGTACTGCTCCACCGGGCGCAGCTCCGGACAGTTTGGCGGATTCATGTCCTTTGGAACAAAATGGACAGAATTGGCCTCATACCACTCCAGGACACTTTTAGAATAGTGGCATGATGTCAAATCTGGCCGAAATAGCAGAGATTCGTCGTACTGCTGCAAGAACGGCAAAAGGCGCTTCTCGAGGCACTCAGATTTGTAGATCTCGCCATTTACTGTGCCCTTTGTCACGAAAGGCTCACTCCTCAGTCCACAGGAGCAGATGGCCTGCCAAATGAGATATTTGAAGGCGACCTTCGACATTTTCTTCTTCTGAAATTTTTCGTCCACATAGAACTTGCTCTTGCCGGTGAAAAACTCCAACCCCGCAATTTGCTTAAAATCGGCTTTTATATACGTTTCGTCGTCCATCACACAGCAGCCATATTTTGTCAGCATCTTCTCGTAGAGCTTCCGTGCCCGAGTTTTAGCCGTCGATTGTTGCCGCTCATCGCGGTTTGGGAAGTTCTGTACCTTGTATGTATGTAGTCCAGCTCTCTTCTTTGCATTCTGGACGTAGCTCTGCGACATGCCGATCATTTTAGCCAAATCACGGCTTGAGACGTTGGGATTTGCTTTAATCATCCGCTTCACCTTTCCCTTCGTCTTTTTGTTCTCCGGTCCCGGTTTTCTTCCAGCTCATTTGCCGTGGTCCAACGTCAACCGCTCCTGGAACCGCTTCAACACTCTGGAGACGGTTGAATGGTGAATGTTCAACATTTTCCCCAACTGCCGGTGCGACAGGTCAGGAAATTCCAGGTGTTTGGAATGAATTTGTTCACTCGACTCGCGTTGGTTCACCTCCATTTTCGTTGACTCGAAAAACACGACTTCGAGTTTGACAGCATGTATACAATACACATCAATGAGAAAGTGTGCAAAATTTGGTTGATTTTTACCCAATGGTAAAAAATTTATGCCCTGTCGAATGTGTCGCAATAATTTCATGTTCGCCCTTTAGCGACAATATCTACAATATTTGTCCAAATTTACCAATTTTGCACTATATGAGTAGTATTTACTGTGGAAAATCGGAACCCATTCACATTTTGAGACAGACCACAAAAACAAGAAAATTCCACTGTTCCCCATACGTCATCGTTTCACAGTTACCCAATTCTATTCACGAAAATTGTGAAATTACACAGAACCCTGACAAGTTACCAAAAAACTTTGTTCGCGGCAAATGTTGAGCATTATATTTGCTATAAATAACAATGGACTAAATATTTATTCAATGGATGGTAACTCATAAAGATGGAATAATGTTTTCTATTGCAAATTTACTCTGGCTATAACAAAACAAACAAATATTCATTAAATGAGATGCAGTTATCAGATCTCTCTCAAAATACTGCAACACGTGTAAAGAATTAGATATTGTGAAATATGAGGGAATGAGACGATTCTGACCATGCATTATTATTTTATTGCGAATGTATCATAGTTCCTGCTGATCGACTGTTACCCTCTCTCCCCTACATTATGCTCAACGTGCAACCTAAAGAGACTAAGATTATGGTATGATCAATAACGTAGATGGCCACGCCCATGCAGATCAATTTTGAGATGGGAAGGAATGTTAGTTCAACACTTGTGACTATTATGACCGAGGAATTCTTTGCATCATCCACAAATTTCGCAGGATAGGATTGGTGTTAGTAGGTAGGAAAATGAATCAGGATATATCTTGGTAGATATTGTGATTTGGCTAAGTACACACGCGCTTTGTCGTTTCATTTTAGATCAAAGTTTTCAGGAGTTCGACCTCCAGTAGAAATATGAATGTCGTTCGAATAGGCATTTTAATAATTATTCTTTCGCGAGGCGTTACATAAAAGGATAAAGGCACGTGGAATATAATAGAGGTATCTATTCATCTATAGACAATATGGTCGGTGTTAAGTCAGACCGGTTTAAGTCGCAAAACATCAAAAAATGAGATAATGATAACACTGGATAAAGAATTTTTTCAGCTACATTCGACTTTTGCCAGATTTGAAATATGTAACCATATACAAGTATAATGGCAAAAAACAATTTCCAATTATTATATTAGCAATTCGAACTCCGAGCAGCCGGCCGTCGGGAGTATTGCTTCTTAATAACACTTCACTGATCATTTCCAATGTTTGCATTACAAAGCAAGCGTAAAAAAGTATAAAAGATATCCCAAATGAATGTGAAGAAATTCACTGCGAAATGTTAATGACAAGTTGGCATCTCCATTCTCCCTATCAGACACGTTCCCATAATTGAATTAAATGTCAAATTTCAAACGACATGTTTATTATGTGTAATAAATATAACAAACACAAGGGCTTTTGATCCATCGGTGGCCCATAAGAAGAATGAATAGGAGAAGAGCAATACTGACAAAGGCCGACTACCGCTCATATGGTAGTATGGTCAAACTCGAAAAAGTGACGCAGAGTACTGTACTGAATAATTTTGAAAAAAGACCAGTAGTGCGATTTTTCAAAGTTTTAGCTTCCGATGGTCCTAAATTTTCTGACAGGTTGATGTTCTGGTGTATTGAAATATTTACCACTCTTTAAGATAGCAAAAGTAGTCAGACCTTCATGAGACCTCAAGAAGTCATTTTTGGAAGCATTTGTTAATGTACATTTGTGGGTAGACGGTTTAGCAAAAAACTGGCTTATTTTGATACATCTACAGATCGCTTGCCACACAAAAAACATTTTGTGTAATTCGACAGCTTCATCTTAGGCCAATTCAAAGAACTTCCTACTTGAAAGTTCACTTTTTTAAATACGGTTTTTAAACCAAAGCTTCGATAGTTATACCTTGGCGTGGAAGAGCCGGTATATTATATATGCTGTTACTTAGTGTAAAATAGACTTTACGGCTATTCTACAACCGCAAGAAAAACTTAAAACGTTGGTACACAATCGGGAATAGCGAATTAGAAAAGAAGACTATATATCAGTGATTCACTCAATATAGAGTGGTAAAGGGCTATGATGCAAAACCGTAAGGTCCGTCCAGGATAAGTCTTCGGTACGGATCAATACCTTGGCCTACGAACTCCTAGCATGTTGTTAGTCGCCTCTTACGACATGGGAGCAGGTTCCCAGTGGTTCTATTCTTGGCTGAAATAGTGCAAAAAATAGCCCGCATGACATCACACGGCTTGCCATCGTCACAAATAAACATACAAATACAAATCAAGGTAAATCCAGATTTGTGTAACTCTTTACCCCATCCTACTAACAAAAACTCCTTCCCGTGGCAAACGTGGAGATGCAGATGTATACACGGTCTCCATAACAACGATTGTTACACTAACATTCCTTCCCTTCCCCGATGACTGTAAGGACGTGGATGGCGCTGTTATTGGCATTTCAAAATATAGAACTCTCGAAACTTGCACATTAAGGATGGACAGCCACTCCCAAACCCCATTCGTTGATTCTCTGTGCAATTTCGTTTGTTCTGTTCAATCACGGAGTAGCAACTGCGAAAGGTACGGTCATTATGCTCATGCTCAAAGTTGTTGGAGAGGGAGAGTTTGGCAGCCGCGGGTACATTCACAAATTCATCCAACGACACCAAATTCGTTTGTTGAAAATCACAGGGGGAAAACTGTCGAGTAATGTAGCGGCTGTTGAAGATTATGTCAATTTTTCGAAAAAAAGGCGAGAGAAGCAAATGTCAAATATTCAACGCGGATGAAAGTGGTTTGTATTTTAAGAACACTTCAACCGTCGATAAAGATGCTTTGTCAGCTCATGGAAGAAAAGTATCGAAAGATCGATTTACCTTCATTCCCTGCTCCAACATGCTAGGGTCATTGATGCTTCTGATAATGCTTATTGGTAAATCGAAAAACCCAAGGGCTCTGCAGTATGTTAGACAGCTTCCTGTCTATTACGTGGCTTCTAAGAATGCTTGGATGACGCAGTTTTGTTCAAAAAATGGTTTCTTGAAGAATTTGTTCCTAGCGTTACCAAATTTTTGCAATATAATCGTCCCATGGAGGCCGTATTGGTTCTGGATAACTGTTCTGCCCATTTCAAAGATGAAGAATTACAGACTGAAGATGGGAAAATTCGGACCGCATTAATGTGACATGACAAATGACATAATATGTCCTCTTAATATATAACGCCTTTGATCAAACTGTAAATTTAAAACTTGTGTAAACTGGCAGACTACACTTTACGAATTCCGCCAATTTTGAGTAATGTTCATTTTCTCATCATTTACAACGATTGGGTATAACAGGAACTAAATTTTTCCAAAATAGTTCCATGATAGGTAAGTTTATCACTAATATGTGAATTCATTTTGTTTTACATATTTTTGTTGCTTAATTCGACATTAAGGAAAAAATAACACAAAAAACTTTTGTTTCGATAGTATCAGAGTCCGACACTAACTTAGTGACAGGATTAAGCTAGAGCCAGATTGACGCGAGATCGAAAAAACACAATTTGCTTTCTTGAGCAAACCCCTGGTCAAGCTTGATGTCCCGCGAGAAAATGAGCTCATTTTAAGCTCTCATCAAGCTAATGGAATCGAAGCATTTGGTTTGGCTTAGCAAACCAATGCAAAATGCACTGTATTACATTTCTCCTTAGTGGAGAACAATAGTTTTTACCAAAATTGTTCTCCACTAAGAAGAAATATAGCATAGGGTCATCCACGTGCACCTACGCCCGCGATCTCGCAAACATGAAAACACTCCGGTGTTTGAAAGAACGTCTTAGCGCTTATAAATATATGAACGGGGTCTCAAGCGTGAACATATGAACACTAAAGTGATCGAGGAGCTTAAAATTACAATTCGCAGCGACATATTGGAGGAATTAAAGTCAGAAATTCGGACCAATCATCTTTTTGTTTCTTTTTTATTAACGACTACGAGTGAGTCAATTTATTTTTTTATGTTTTTAACGACATTCAATAAGCAAGGGACAGAAAGTTGTGTTTCAACATTAAGAGCCATAGTACTTAAGGGAGAGCGAGGAGTTGAAGGAGGAAAGTTTAGAAAAGCGTGGAAAAGGGTCATATGACCAGGCTTAGAGTTTACCGGCGACTTAACTCTTTGTCTGCTACCGCAGGATCTTTTGGCATTGGAAATGCGAATCACCTGAGTCTGCAGCATATCCGGACGAGCGTAAAGTAACTTTGTACTTCATGCTGTCGGTATCCGACCGATATCTGTAGTATCGATTCGAACGATCTCAAAATCTTTTAAACTGTCGCCTCGGAACTTGACATCGTATTGCTTCAAGAAAACATCTGTGTGATTCAAGATAGATGCACGCTTAATGGAATTGAAGTCAAAGTAATTAGTTTCGGACACCCCAACAAACATTAGGAGCTGAACTATAAGACTACCTGTTGATTTAAAGCAGATTAAAGGTTATGTAAGCTGAATAAAACTTTTGCTGAACTATTTAAACATTAACAGTTTATTCAGCCTATTTAAAATCCAGTATTCGCCAGTTCCAACTAGGCTGAACTATATTGCTAATAAATGTAATAGCGACAATATTAAAGCTTTTATTCAACCATCTTAATTAGACTGAATTGCGAGTTGAATAAACGATGCTGTTACCAACACTATTACCTTTAATCATCAAGCTGCACTACATGTCTTCAAAAGGTTGTTTCTACCTTTACATTTGCCGTTATACCACCTTTGGCTTTTAGCTGAATTATGTGTTTAACAAAGGTAATTGTAACTACTACAAAAATTGGCGCGATTAGCAAATCATGAGGAATGGCAACCGACCTGGGTTCGAGTCCCAACACACACAATATTTTTTTTACTATTAAGTGAAGGATTTTTTTTATTATTTCGGTATATTCCAATTGAGATGTTTTGCATATATTACAGTTAAGGAGCTATAGATCAATAAATGAATAAATAAATAAAGAAAGTTTATTTAGTTTTTTTATATCTACTGCTCTCGTTTATGTAAATTTACCTTTTAATTCGAAACGGTCTGTTTACTTGTGAAACATGAATATTCTCATATTGAACATAAGAGAAACTTTTTTTTCCAACGTTGCTATAAATTTTTGATTCTGATTCTACCATGATTTTTTTCTATCCATCGACTTGCAAACAATGGTACAATGATTATTCACACTGGCGAACTTAATTGATATAAATAAATAAACTATTGAATTCGAACAGCGACTTCCGCTTACCAAAAAAAATCACAATGCAAAAGAAAATCATTTGGCAGGGAGTGGTAAATAAATTGAGGAGATTGCCACCTTAGAATTATAAATGACTTCAACCTATCATTCAGTTACCACCACTTTCATATAACACCCATTTTTACTTATCTAAATGTTTCGTGACAACCATAAATCCTCACCTTGGAAACAAAAACGACTATAATCATCGTTTTTGAAATAAATTATCTAATTTAAAATTCCCGAATGTTCTAAAAATAATTAATTAAAAAAAAATTGAAATAAAAAAATTATCGTAGGTTGGGATTCGAACCCAAGCCAACTAGGTTCACTTAAATCTATAGAAGGCTACTGTAGCCTTTGTACAGACTATTCAGCAGCCTAGACTTGTCGGTACATCGGTGAAATCTTAAGCATTCGATGTATGCAAGATTGGTGCAGACAGTAAAGTAAGTGCTTAGTATTCAACAGGTTGCTGGTTCGGATCCAGGTACGTGATATGATATCCAACAAGGTAATACAATTTTTCTCTAACTGTAGCGTAACACTAATAAAAGAATATGGCTTCCAAAGAGATTGATGGCGTGTGTAACTTGAAATAAATGTCTTTTTTAACAATTTTCCTATGATAATTCTCTCAGCTGAATAGCGGTAACGAAAAGGTTTATTGATAAAGCTGAACTGTTGTTTTCTTCAGGTTGTATACGTGCTGAAGAATTGTTCTTTCATGTGTCTTAATCAGACAAGCTGAATAAATTCTCCAAATCCCGGATGTTTAAGGGTGGAATAAACGATATATGATTACACGTATACTTCCAATGTTCAGCTAGAGCTGAATAAAGCAACTGTTAAAACGTTTATAAAACCACGAAATGTTTGTTGGGACTTGCTTGCTCCAGGATCACTGACTTGGGAGAGCTCTTCGATAGTAAGTTGAGCTTTTCCGACCATATCACCGCAACAGCTGCTCAGGCTAACGCTAGGCGTGTTAAAACTGGTCGATCCAGTTATTTTGACACTTTAAGTCGATAGATGTATGCAACTTGCTATCTTACTGCAAAGAATTTTTGTTTTTGACGTGCTGTTAGGTAATATCGACAGTCCAGATCTTCTCTCGGGTGTTAACTTGTATGGGCCTCTCCGTGTTCTTCGTAACACCAATATGTTGTGGATCTCTAAAAACTGTACTGCACATGGCAACATAATCCACTAGAATAGCAGTTCTGAATCTTGTTTACACCGCGGTCCCCTTGGAAATCTTCCTGGGTAATCGCGGACCCATTCGAAATCACCTTGGGTGGCTACGGATCTCCATGGTTCAACATCGATTGTGTATGCCGTCCATATATTATATTCAAACTGTTAAGACAAAAAACTTGAAATTTTAATATCTAGCCGAGGGGTGGGCGTAGCGTAGTTGGTAAATCGATTGCCTTGTACGCAGCGCACCTGGGTTCTAGTCCCGACCCCGCACATAGAGTTAGAAATTTGTCATGAGATTTTTCTAACCCGAAGAGGCGAATGATCTTAAGGTTAAAACCTCTATAATCGAAATAATAAAAAAATAAATATCTAGCCGGAAAATATATTCCTCTTCGCAGATCCCCAGCAACAACTTCAGGAGTCCGCGGATCTCAGATTGAGTATCGCCGCACTAGAAAAAAGTTGCCACAGATTTAACGAAGCTATTCCGAAGAATAGGAATAAATAAACTAATAAATCAGGCAATTTGACGTCATCAGTCATTAGAAGATTACGATTCCGCGAGACAAAATTACTCCAAATCACATGAGTTTTAAACGTAACATTTGAAATATTTGTTTGCCTTCTCAAATCTGCCTTGACCATTACACTCCCACAATCCCCTAAATCGGCTTCCCCGCGCCCGGTTTACCGCTCTTCTACCCTGCACATACCGAAGAACAAGCAAAACTTTTTCCGATCCTGCCGGAATCGTCATTTGCAGAAGGTTGCCGGGGGGTTCCGAGCCGGCTTTTTCTAATTTACATACTTAGTCTCCCGAAAGCGTCCGCTTGTTAATCCTCGGTCACCCATTTCGAGGAGCAGAGCTCGGTTCCGTTCCATCCGGATGAACCATTGGCATTGGCTCCCGTGTCAGACGAGAAGGCATATACAAACAAGATAAACCGGTTAGTTTACTTAGGGCATTATCGGTCGAAAAATGTTGCCCTCCCCTGCGATGGCGCTGGAATTTTATTCGGTTGAATTTCGAACTAACATTTTTAGTTTGGCGAACTTGTTTTTTCTCGAATCCGGATATGGTACTATTTGTAGAACTAGCAAATTCGGGCAGCCGACACTCAACTCAAACAGATAGCGACTAGTTTATGTGCCCGTTCATAGCGGTCAACCAGGATTACAAGAAGGTTTTTTATTAAAGCTGGTTAAAGTTAAGATAATGAACCCTATTTTCAGAGTCACTTCACCTTCAAGAGGTGACAGTAAAATAGCATAAGTTATATGGAAAGATATATGGATTTCCAACAAAAATTGATGTTTTAGAGAATTCGTTGACGAAAATGTCAACTGATGCTAAAAAACTGATCAGTTCAATTAAAGTGGATTGTTTTCATATATAGACTGACCAAAAAGTTTCAGCTAATAAAACATTCATCAATTTTTATTTGTGTTCGTAGTATGTTACAAGGATTATCTCAACAGCGGAAATTAAAACGAAAAACATTTCGATCTACATTTTTTCAGCATTGCCGGAATTAATAATATGGCCAACCCTCCTGATTATCTCTTGGTCTAGATGACTTTAGTTAGAACCTGGCTTAGTTTTACTTCCAGAAGCAACTACATAAACGTCCATACATGCTCAGCGGATACACAAGCCTGTGTGACCTGGTACACCCAAAACTCAGCCGTAATACTTTTACGGTAATAAGAAAAAAAAAATGCTCTAATAGCAAGACGTTTAATATTAACAAAACCCAACAAAAAAAAATCTCGAAACGGGAATACCAACACATTCAAATCCTCTCTGCGTCGCACATGATTCATCAATTCTTATACAATTAATATTAACGCGTCGGATTGTCTGGAAGTAGAAGTACTTCGCTTGTCATTGTATTGCGCATCAAGCGAAGCAAACAAAATGTGGATAAAGACGGGTCCGAATTTCTCTACACGACACATTCCGTATTTTAAGATCGGCTAACTTCAAAGCGCAGTCAGAAAGAAACGACTCGGAATAGTGCTGGGGTATTTCGGCCGGTGTTAAGGCCCCCGTCGGGCTTCTTTTTCTTCTTATCTGCAGAATTGAGGATATCAATATAATACGCATATACGATACTCATATGAATGTATGCGTGCACGCGAATGAAATGAATGATTTCTTCAACCCGCTTTTTCTCTCGCTTTTCCCATAAAACTACCCAAGTATAGTATACCAATGGATTCGTAAGAATCCGAGGAAACTAATGGTAGCAAGTAAAACTTGATTTGAAAAACTTCATAACAGCGTTTTTCAATTTTTTCGTCGTACGCATTATATCGTCGCTTGTTCTGCGCAGTAGAAAAGCACGGGGTTTGTGCTAAATTAGTACTACCCGAAAGCTTGGTGTGGGGGCTAATTATAAATCATGTCACACTTGTATTGAGGGAGGGACAATGAAAAATTTCAACATTTTGTGAAATATGGTGTAAAAAAGTAACCTGAAACATACCAAATCTATTTACACGGAAGAAAAAAATATTGGTCATCTTATTCGTGACTTATTTACCAAGGAAATAACCAATATCCCTAAGAAGAGGGAGGGGGTAAATGAAATGAAAATTTTGCGTTACATCATTGATAGTTGCCCTGTTTGTATTTTAGAACTCACAGATAAAGCTTCGTTTGTGGAGAAATCTACTAAAAAGCTTCGATTGCCGATTTCTTTCCAATTGATACCATAAATTTATAAAAAATTTTTATTAAATTACTCATACTAGCTACAAGAAGCGCCAAAATATTGCACCCTTATAATAAATCATGATAAAAGAATGATTTCGTTTCGAAAACTACGTACTATATTTCTTTTGAGCTTTATGACTTTATGCTATGAATATATGCTAGCAATCAGTTTGCTCAAATCAATCTAATGATTATTCACCTCTGGCACATGGGCGGATTTTTCCTAAAACCCTATAGCGTGTTGCCTGTTTTTCATGGGCATTTTTTGCCCAAATTTTTGCACGGTTTTCAAAATACCACGTTTTTTAACATAACGATTCCTTTCAAGTAATAGTTGATAGACCAAAAAGTATTGAATCCACGAATATGAGGTTTGGTTTTTTGAACTATGTGAAATAAAATTATATTCAAAATCGTAAAAAATTCTAGTGCCAAATTTCGGTACGTAACTTGAACAGTTATTTCAACGGATATCTAAGTGAAATCTCAACGTTTAGAGCTGAAGAACTACTTCTACTAACACAAAGCGTCTATCTAGGTCGAGACTCGACAAAAAGGACTAGCTATTGGAACCAGCGATTTTCCTATTTCTTACCTCCTGATCAGGGTATATATTATTACCATCTTATTATCATATTATATAGACAAAATGTTAACGAAACTGATTTATACCGCAAGAAATGCACTGGTACTATGAGCTAGTCTGTGCAGTTGGACACCGATCAGTAAGTATGGACACCGACCAAGAAAGATCTTTGAAATTAGTAAGATTAGTTATACGGTAGAATAGTATTTTGATCTAAATATTTTCATACTACATAGAACAAGTTGTATGTCATGAACAGTCCATTACAACTTTATCGTTGAGTTTTAATAATTCACTATCAAAAACAATACCTTGGTACTAACACTATTTTACAGTGCGATTGCAGGGTTAGTATTGCGACCCTACTTATCACTAAGAGTTCCTTCTGGCTGGGGCTCGAGCATACGCCGAGTGACTTCTAAGGTCATCTAAGGCTTTAGCCAATATGTACGTAATTGTAAATGCCCTAGTCTGGCGGTTCAGCCAGACTAGGGCATTTACAATTACGTAAATGTTGTTTTGGGGGTTTTAAAACACAAACAAGCATTCAATTAAATTGAACTTTCGAAAGAAATTTCGAAATTACTTGTTGTTAGTTTTTTGTCCAAAAACAATTAAAAAGTTAGTTGGGAAACTTCACATCCCAAACAATCTATCCATTCAAGTAGTACAAACTTTCTCGGTTGTGGTTCATTAGGAGGTAGATAACAGTCTATTATCTCTCTCTGGACTAAATCAGCCTGGATGCCGTGTCGCTGGAGTCCTGCTCTCACATCGTGGAAGGCAGCAGAAATAGGAGTCCCAAGTTAACCTCTAGCTGAAAACCAAAAGGCTGGAAAGACTAAAATAAGTCAGCAAACTGAGCATAATTGACCTCTCCATCGCTGTGTCAACCGAAGCTCTAACATAATGGATGATTGTATGATTTTGTTGGCTATTTTCGGCAAATTTGAGACTAAGAGAAACAAAAGCAATGAAATTGAAAGACGGATAGGTATTCTAGAGTTCATCAGAACGGAAAACTAGGACTAAGCAGGCTCATATGGGCATGATCGAAAGGAAATGTGCAGAATCCTTTGCCATTTGGTAAGTAGGAGTTTGGCGTTATAATCATATTAAAACGCCGGCGTCGGCGGTAAAGCATGATGATGAGTTATGTTCAATCAATGACCATGCGGTAGACTTGGGTACAACGCCCAACTCCTACTTAGCAGAAGGCAAAGGTTTCTTCACATTTCCTTTCGATCATGTCCATGTCCATGCTTTCGTTTCTCTTAGCCTTAAATTTGCCGAAAATATCCAACAAAATCGATACAGTAGAACCTTGCGGCAATTAAAACATAGTCACATAATGGATGATTGTTTCTTCGCAAAGGGTGTGGTTTAAAAAGTAGCCATGCCTCTAATTAACACAAATAAGAGAGCATTATCCAACGTTTTCGATAGCTTCAAGTTGTTGTGGACTGTATTTTCATGAAGGATGCTATTATGTTGAAAACTTAGCAAACCCCGTTTTCATTGCATTTAAAAAAATTGCATGACCACTCCTTGTGAAATACCTAGTGCATTCATTTTTACGTATAGTGCACAGGTCTTATATTTGAGATAACAACTTACGATATTTTTGCTGTCAATCTGGTTGTTGACAGCATAGACAAGAAATACGTCTATTGTTCGGTAAATTTGCTACATATTACATCGCATTTTGATGATTTTAAAAAGGTTGTGTCATATTGTGGTAGAAATTGTTTTTTACTCATAACGGGCAGTGCTCATAATAACATTTGGGACAGCTCTAACAGTAATACTCATCAATTGACTAACGAGTTAATGCCAAACGAGCGCAAATATTCATTATATCATAAAACCTCAGCACTTAGAAACACATTATTTTTTTTGCGATAAATGAGTCTTATTTGATTAGTTAGACTTTTCATCAGATGTCAAAGTGTGTCGTAGTCCCGGGTCTACAGGAACCTTGGTGAGGAAGACTTGGTGAGCCATAAAACGTATTTTCCAACATTTGATTTTTGACTTGGATAAAGGCGTCGAATTACATATTTTTTGTCATGATAGCGGCATACGAAGAAAGCTGACCCTCTTTGATTTATGCGTGTGTTTCAAAGCCTACTTTTATAGATTGTGAAACTATAACAAACCAGCATTTGAGTTTATTTTAGCAAGTTTCAATTTCTGTGTACGATTAGCACTCTCCATGCACGTCAGAAAACTTGTTTCCGTAATTCGAAATTCCATTTTCCAATTCGTGCATCAGATATATTTTGCCAAGAAGGCGTACCCCCGTTATTTTGTCAAAAATTCGAAGTTGTAATCTTGCAATATCATGCAAGATCAAAGCAAAATCGCAGACCAAAAATGCCTTGCCGGACAATACTTGAGATGAGTACAGGTATAGTGATGATTGGAACACTTTGCTGTTGCATTGACGTTCTCTTCAGAGATATTGAGATACTGTCTGAGATATACTGTGAGTCAAGCCGTCAACTGCGAAAATAATGCTCTCCCAATGTAAAATCGAAAGCGGTTTTTCAAACCTTGCTTGTGAAATTATTGAAAAAAAATCTCTTCTCGAATTGCCACGCGATGGAAGAAACAATTGTATGTCCGTGATCCGTAGAAAATAAGCTCAAGAAAGCACAAAGTCGAACCTAAAAGCCGAGCCATTGGAACTGGTTACTGATGTATGAGGCTCCGCCTGGTCATCATGGTCTGCTGGTGCAAGAAGAAGAGTGCTGTTTGTATCAAGGACAGGGAGGATTCTAAACAAATATTGCTCTAATGACGAAATAACCGGTCAATATAATAACTAATTTGAAAAACCTGTTTTAATCAACCTAGTGGTGCAATCGTTCCTTTCTCATATATCCAAGCTATGATTCCATAATTGGATATGCTCAATAAGTCTGCTACATTCTTATTATGCTTGGTACCTATATGTATTTCGCTTCTGGCATTTGGCATGTAAAATACAAATTCGATTTTTTTCTGGTATTGTATCCTACATTTGTAACCAAGTTTGTAAAAATCAGTAAGCGTTTGCGGAAAAATAGGTGTTACATAAACTTAAGAACTTGGCATTGGTCATTAGTGATCTAGACCCACAAATACAAAGAATGTTGCACCCATTTTAATAATTATTACAGTTCCTATTTATATGGAAATTTACTGTGGGATCGCACTCTTCAACCTGTATCTCCGAAAGCGGAAGTCCGTGCAGTAAAAAAATTAACAGCAGCTTGTGGGAGCGCTATACAGTTCGTTTGAAACAAAGTTTTTCCATATCAGTTCAGCCACGTCTTCCTCCTCATACTCACACAAACACACACAATGTATTGGCGACAGTCTGAAGTTAGACGGGTCAAACAGCGTGCTAGCAAAAGCAACGGATGAAGGGAAATAAGAACGTGCCATCGTTGGACAAATGAGAATTCGGTTTCTAGCTTCTGTGCCAGGAACTATCACGTTGATCGCGACAAAGCAATGAGCTCACTGGCTCTAAGTTTCGGATCGATGTGGAACCTCAATGGCTCAACAAATGCAAGAGCCCGCGGGTTAAGAAAAGAGCAGGTACAAGAACACAATCCTTCTCTAAGTAGTATCTACAGAAGGTGTAGATTTAGTCAGTTGATATAATGGGGAAAGAACAGTATGAATCCGACAGTACGACGTACCAAGTCTTTTAAAGATTCCTACTCGAGAGTAAAAAACACAGACATTTTCCGATCTCGACGATCTTTCTCGTAGGTTATATGGTATACGGTACTCGGACCACCCGAGACATGACTGAAAAGTCGATTTGAAGTGATTGGAAAGCCTTTCTCTATATCAGAATGGCAAAGAGGGGAGACATAATGCTGCACCAAAGTAATGAGACCCGAAAAAGTTGCGTGTGAGAATCACAGAGGATATGAACATTTCCGGAAACAAATTCAGGACGGCTTTCAAAGCAAATCTAGGACATTTCGGCGCGAATGTAACCACCAAACGAAGCTAGTCGCAGTATAGTTCGAAATATACGCCGGAGGATTTCTTCGAAAATTGGGTTTCTAAACTACAACTGGACTGTAAAATAAAACATTACGGCTAAAACGCAAGTCAGCAAGCTATAGGACAAGGGTTTGACCAAATTCAACAAGTTTGACTTCAAACCGCTACAAGATGGGTTGACCAGCAGCTTGAGCAGAGGCTAATGGCGCATATCAAGGTTTGAATTCGAATTTTCTTTCGAGAGAAATAAAAATCGCGAAACCCATAAGATTTTCTCCTATTAGCGTTTTATTCAAAACCGAACGGATTAGAAGATATTTCTAATTCCAAGCGCTCGATTCTAAATATCTCGGGCTGCACTAGTTTTGTAGCATCTTGTCTTTGTCTTGTCTTTGTCTTGTCTTTGTCTTGTCTTTGTCTTGTCTTTGTCTTGTCTTTGTCTTGTCTTTGTCTTGTCTTTGTCTTGTCTTTGTCTTGTCTTTGTCTTGTCTTTGTCTTGTCTTTGTCTTGTCTTTGTCTTGTCTTTGTCTTGTCTTTGTCTTGTCTTTGTCTTGTCTTTGTCTTGTCTTTGTCTTGTCTTTGTCTTGTCTTTGTCTTGTCTTTGTCTTGTCTTTGTCTTGTCTTTGTCTTGTCTTTGTCTTGTCTTTGTCTTGTCTTTGTCTTGTCTTTGTCTTGTCTTTGTCTTGTCTTTGTCTTGTCTTTGTCTTGTCTTTGTCTTGTCTTTGTCTTGTCTTTGACTTGTCATGAAAATTTCTTGAAAACACATGGCAATAAAATTTTCTTCTTTTCGTGGATACAGGGCAGGCAAACAAAATCATCCTGCAAAGTTTCGTAAACAAAAATATTTCTTTCTATAAAAATCAATTTGATCGTCCTTCCATTTTTTTCCAACCCACCAATTTCCACTACTGATTATGGAAATTTCTTGAAAACACATGGCAATAAAATTTTCTTCTTCTGATGAATGCAGGATAGAGAAACAGAATCATTCTGCAAGGATTCTTTCTATAAAAATCAATTTGATCGTCCTTCCATTTTTTTCCAACCCACCAATTCCCATTACTGATCATGGAAATTATTTGAAAACACATGGCAATAAAATTTTCTTCTTCTGATGGATGCAGGATAGGGAAACAGAATCATTCTGCAAGGATTCTTTCTATAAAAATCAATTGGATCGTCCTCCCATTTTTTCCAACCCACCAATTTCCACTGGTGATCATGGAAATTTCTTGAAAACACATGGCAATAAAATTTTCTTCTTCTGATGGATGCAGGATAGAGAAACAGAATCATTCTGCAAGGATTCTTTCAATAAAAATCAATTGGATCGTCCTCCCATTTTTTCCAACCCACCAATTTCCACTGGTGATATGGAAATTTCTTGAAAACACATGGCAATAAAATTTTCTTCTTCTGATGGATGCAGGATAGGGAAACAGAATCATTCTGCAAGGATTCTTTCAATAAAAATCAATTGGATCGTCCTCCCATTTTTTCCAACCCACCAATTTCCGCTACTGATCATGGAAATTTCTTGAAAACACATGGCAATAAAATTTTCTTCTTCTGATGGATGCAGGATAGGGAAACAGAATCATTCTGCAAGGTTTCGTAAACAAAAATATTTCTTTCTATAAAAATCAATTTGATTGTCCTCCCAATTTTTTTCCAACCCACCAATTTCCACTACTGATCATGGAAATTACTTGAAAACACATGGCAATAAAATTTTCTTCTTCTAATGGATGCAGGATAGGGAAACAGAATCATTCTGCAAGGTTTCGTAAACAAAAATATTTCTTTCTATAAAAATCAATTTGATCGTCCTCCCAATTTTTTTCCAACCCACCAATTACCACTACTCATCATGGAAATTTCTTGAAAACACATGGCAATAAAATTTTCTTCTTCTGATGGATGCAGGATAGGGAAACAGAATCATTCTGCAAGGATTCTTTCTATAAAAATCAATTGGATCGTCCTTTCATTTTTTTCCAACCCACCAATTTCCACTACTGATCATGGAAATTTCTTGAAAACACATGGCAATAAAATTTTCTTCTTTTGGTGGATACAGGGCAGGCAAACAGAATCATCCTGCAAGGTTTCGTAAACAAAAATATTTCTTTCTATAAAAATCAATTTGATCGTCCTTCCATTTTTTTCCAACCCACCAATTCCCACTACTCATCATGGAAATTACTTGAAAACACATGGCAATAAAATTTTCTTCTTCTGATGGATGCAGGATAGGGAAACAGAATCATTCTGCAAGGATTCTTTCTATAAAAATCAATTGGATCGTCCTCTCATTTTTTTCCAACCCACCAATTTCCACTACTGATCATGGAAATTTCTTGAAAACACATGGCAATAAAATTTTCTTCTTTTGGTGGATGCAGGGCAGGCAAACAGAATCATCCTGCAAGGTTTCGTAAACAAAAATATTTCTTTCTATAAAAATCAATTTGATCGTCCTCCCAATTTTTTTCCAACCCACCAATTACCACTACTCATCATGGAAATTACTTGAAAACACATGGCAATAAAATTTTCTTCTTCTGATGGATGCAGGATAGGGAAACAGAATCATTCTGCAAGGATTCTTTCTATAAAAATCAATTGGATCGTCCTCCCATTTTTTGCAACCCACCAATTTCCACTGGTGATCATGGAAATTTCTTGAAAATACATGGCAATAAAATTTTCTTCTTCTGATGGATGCAGGATAGGGAAACAAAATCATCCTGCAAGGTTTCGTAAACAAAAATATTTCTTTCTATGAAAATCAATTTGATTGTCCTCCCATTTTTTTCCAACCCACCAATTTCCTCTAGTGATCATGGAAATTTCTTGAAAACACATGGCAATAAAATTTTCTTCTTCTGATGGATACAGGATAGACAAACAAAAGCATCCGGCAAGGTTTCCTAAGCAAAAACAATTGTTTCAATAGAAATCAATTTTATTGTCCTCTCAATTTTTCCAACCCACCAATTTACACTACTGGTCATGGAAATTTCTTGAAAACACATGACGATACATTTTTAAATTTTTGTTTGATATAGTGAAACAGAATTATTCTGTAAGATTTTCTAAGGAAAAATAGTTCTTACAATAAAAATCAATTTGATAGTTCTCCCAATTTTTTCCCACCTTCCTATTTTGGGATATTGAAATAAAAAAGTGTGTGCTCACTGGCGCCGCCTTGAGGGTGATATCCAATTTAATCATTACATCATTAAATAGTCCTTGCCCCAGTAACAATTTAGGCTTTATGGTAATTTTATAGCCACTCATACAACCTAGATTGCACTTGTAGCGTGCAATAAAACTTCAGTTGTGACTTGGATTACATTACAGAAAACGTCACACGGTGATCACCTTCCATACAAAAGTCGGACAAAACCTCAAAAGTGGCCCGAATTTGATGAAAAACTTCACATTAGGGTAGTTTTGTGACGCTGAATTCATATTTGATGTTTATTTTTTTGTTTTTAAAATCCTCAAAATTTTGGCACTTAGGGTGGTTCGAAAATTCAACATTTAGGAATATAAAGTGCACTATTTCCGAAAATTCATTTTCAAAAAATTAGGTGCGGTGAATTTTTTAGCAGAATACACATTTTTTCAATTGTTGATAATGATAAGACACATCTATAAATTATATTGCGAACCCTGGGTAGTCAAACGCTACCATGCGTCTCCTTCAGACGTATCATGAAAAATCACCTTTTTTCATACCTCGGGGCAGAAAGGGACAAAACAAGATACTCATTTTCGGAAAGTACACTAATTTTCAAGTATAATGAACAACAAGCGATCTTTCCGAACCGTTTCTAAAAAAAGTACAGCCACTTTGAATATTATAACTTTGAACTATTGCTCGATTTATTATTTGTTTTTCATGTCTGAGCGAGAAGAAAGGCTTGTATCGACTAAATCGAATGGCAGCTATAAGTCCAGCGAATAACCTTTCAAATGAAATCAGTTTGACCCCAATCGGAATCTTTGAAAAGAGTTTTCCTCAGAATTCATCGTCTATTTCACCTTTGAAGTTCTGTAAAAAATTGAACTCTCGTCTTCGGGACTTAATATTTGAGAAGAGTCTATTCAACCTGTTAAGAAACAGAGAAAAATGTTAAATCACGAAAAATCTAAGATAAAATTTTGAGGTTTTGCCCGGCTAGGCGACACTATGCGTCATTTTCCTAAATGAATAAACTTTACCTAACATGAATTGGAAGTTTTAGTCTCCCTCGCGCCGCCTGATGGGCGAATTCTGTAATTATCTATTCGCCGTCGGGTAGCACTCGACTCGCTGATGAATATTGCCGAAGACATCACACTTCTAAATAATGTTCTCGAGATTCAGAAATTGAAAAATAATACATGCTCACTAGTGGCGCCTGGTCTATCTATTTCAATTAGTTTTGTCCATAATCGCGTAACTCTTAACCTTCTCTAAATTTTTTCCGAGAACACCTTCTCCTCTAAGTTATTAGACGTTTGTGACATACTAAATTCCACAGTGTGCTGAAAGCTGGTACGCTCACGTTAAACTTATTCAATGATAGTTGCGTTTACGAGAGGTTAGATTTATTTACTCTATTGTATAGCACCCCTGGCGCTGCAGTTATCAATTAATTGGATATCCAATTGCTCTAAATTGTAGGTCTAAGCAAACACAAAACAACTTTACCAAATAAAGTATGGTGCTAAATGTTAACTCAGATGAAATATTCGAGCCCCAATTAGTCGAAATCCCATAAGCTAAGTGATTCCTATTAGGTGGGTACCGCTAATACGAATCCACGTAGTAGGAATCAGCGTAGTAGGAGACCCGACTGTATCAAAATTCAGTATGTAGACAACCTTGGAGAACTTTTTTATCATTCAAATCCATATTGGAAATTGTAAAACAAAACGATGAAAAATTAATTGCGCTATTCAGAAAAAAATATTATTCCTTGAAGAGCTCAAAATTAACCAAGTTAGTACATTTTTTTCTGTCAGCAGTGCTACCGCCAGTTTCTGGACGTAGTCCTGGTAGCACAATCTTCCTGACCAATATAACTACTAAAGCATTTTCTGTTGATTTGAAAGTGATCGATTTGGATTTCAGATCCTTTGTCAGGTGATCTGCAGGGAGCCATGTGGGTATTTTTAAAACTACGTGACAGATTTGTGTATTCCAACGTTGGAATATTCAAACAAATCCATTCAGTCAAACCTTTAGACGTAATCAGCGAGAATGGTTTTATGGTAGTTCAAACTACGCATATCATTTACAATACACGATTAATCGTATCTCTTCTATAAATCGTTATAAGTCAATGGAAGTGTAGTAAGTAAATTGATTAGAGAGAGCCAAATAAAAGTTTTTCAAAAATTCAACGGAAAAAATGAAATTGATCTAATTATTATTTCCTTATTTCAATGAACTTTAACGTTCAATAAAGCGATAAAATATTATCAAGTGATTCATTTTCAATCGCCCTGGTCGGGACTATTGATTGATTCATAAATGAAATACGATACGACCGTTATAAAATATACTTCCTGAAAAACTCAAATTTTCATGGCGTAATAACGCTATGGAAACAAAAAAAAAGTTGTTGCTTTCAGCGTGATTTTCGTGATACCTACTCTCGAATCTCAATAAAACAAAAGAAAAAGAAATATTATCAAAACAAATATATTATTTTGGTTTACAATCTCACAAAATGCGTCATTTAAAATTTTTTAAATCCAAATATTAGTATGATAATTATTCCCTGAGACACTGAGGAAACTTTGCTAAGCTTTCTTACATCTGTGTTCAAAAATGTTTCAAAGCAGTCAAATCCAGTATGAAAATTAATTATAGGGAACCCAAAAATTCGTTCGCTGGTATTTGTGGAATGTCGAAAATATTTGCTTCAACTGTTATAAATTTCATCAGCTTTTCATCAAAGCTGTGTGGAAATCGGTTTCTGAGAAATAAAACCAATCTTACAAAAAATTGTGACATGTGATAATTGATGGAACTTCCAAATAATTTTCAATTTGGCAAGCCTCCATTATTGTTTGGAATAAAGCCAAAGATGTTTTTAAATATGTGTTATCAATTCAACACAAAACCGTTGGTTTCAAACGATCATCAGTTTCAAAATCATCAAATATCAACATGCAATTTCAAAATAGAAAATGTTTTTCCATTATTTGGCGTATAAAGATAAAATAGCATCGCGGTTTGTTTTCGTCTCGTAAAATAATAAAATATCATAGATCTCCCAAGAGAATCGAAAATCATCAAGTTTCAATGAAGAAATTTATTTCAAATCATTTTCAACTATTTCTACATTCAGAATTACTCAAAAACAGTTGTGCTAAAAGCTTTCGATATTTCGAGCTTTCGTAGCACGCCATCTGCATCAACCCAAGGATAACTTTTAGTACACTTGTTTTTCTTTTCGTATCTTTCCACGCTATTTCGCGTGCGGCGGTACACTGCGTATCGCGAGGAAAATTGAAAAACGCTGCTATGAAGTTTTCCAAAACGATTTTTTCTTTGTACCATCAGATTCCTTGGTTTCTAACGAATCCGTACATATGCAACACTTGGGTAGTTTTGTAGGAAATATCGAAGAAACAGCAGGTTGAAAATATTGCTCCACTTTTGCGCACCTATACATACAAATTTTACTTTAGTTGTGTCTGTGCGGGTGGAAAAACTGCTTCTAGTAAAATGGAAATTTTTCAATGAAAAGCGGAAAATATGGAAAATCGGAGAAAATCACGTCCTAGAAAAATTGTTTAGCTATGTTGTATTGGAAAAATCAAAATTTTAAACACATGATTGCAAAAACTGTGTGCTTTTTCAACCGGAAAAAGCACACAGTTTTCCGAGTTGGAAAATTTTTAATTTTCCATTTCGGCCAATTCATAGTAAAAACAATTATCTAGGTCGTGATTTTTTTCTTTTTTCCATATTTTGTCATTTTCTTTGAAAATAAAATAAAAAACCGCAAAAAACACGAAAAATGGCGGATTGCCCGACGGGGGCCTTAAATTGAAATTTCTTTTCTCTAACGGACGTTAACAGCAAGGTAGCGACTGTACAAAACATGAACAGTTCTTCCCGTCATGTACGGGAAGGACGACCTATGGTACGGATCCACGTATCCGAACCGAGGGTCCGAATCTAGACATTTGTCTGGATCTAAGCGCCAAGTCTGGGCCTAGATCAGGTCCGGACTTGGTAAGGAGAAAAGCGGATGGGCTAGATCCGGGTACTGGTCCGGATCCGGATACTGGTCCAGATCCGGGAACCGATTCTGGATCTGAGTACTGTTCCGGATATGGGAGGTCCGGATTTCGGAACTGGTCCGGATCGGGAACTGTGCCGGATCTGGCAACTAGGCCGGATCATGAAACTGTCTAAAATTTTTATTTCACTATCCAACCTACCCAGTAAAAATTCCGCAATTCCGGCTGGTTTCTGCCAATATTGGGGCAGATTCCAACCTGAAATATGAGATTAATAATGCAATGCGCAATTGCTTGGTCCGTTATCGAAAGGACAACAGAATCATATCCAAAATCAATAGAAACATAGCCGTCGGATTTTGGGTGTAGCATGATATACAATGATACTTAAAACGTTTTCCTAGTTTCTCCCGAAGACTGTGTATTTACGTTTCCATGGGTGATGTAACACTGCTCTATAAACTTGTAAGTAAGCTTCACGAAATAACTCGTACCAAATCATCAAGAGAAAATCATATCAGCATCCAATAAACCAACACCATCTCTTTTACACAACGCAACAAGCAGTGCTAATCAAATCCCCAGCAAACCATCAATCGTATAACAATGTAGAAAAACACTCGTAAAGATGTTTACAAGTAGTCAAAATCGTTATGACAGTCGATTTTAGTCTGCAGAAATTGATTTGTAATCGCATATTACTAAAATATGATTTGAATACGACCTTTCATTCAAAATCGCATTGATGTTCTAGTTCAATCGTGTTCGATCGGAGTTGGTCGTAGAGCACTGGCAAACTTATATTCATATAACTACAAATATTTAAAGCATTAAAAATCGTATTTTTGCTCACATTTGATCGTATTTTACTTCGATCAATGTCGGATTAAAAACTTAACAAAATCATTGTGGTCGTTCCTATGTGTAGGAATAGTCAATAAGCAACATAATCATATCTACGACTTCGATATACATCACAATGACTTCAAAAAGTTAGGTACGACTTAATATATCACAACATATAATAAACCCGATTTCGCGAAATTACTTACGACTTTTCTCATATCTTTAAAATGAAATTGCTGCATATATGACGAATGTTTATCGGACTAGGGTTTCTCTACTTGAAGATAAGATATGATTACGAAATATTATCACGCTTATAACAATTAAAATAGTTCTGTGCAGTAAGTCCTGTCCTACAATCCAAATGTCGTAAGTTCGAATCCCGCCTTAACGTGAGAGGGGAGGAGGGGCAGACCTCTATGGGTTGGGTTTTGGCTCTAGTTCACAACAACATTCGTTTTTTTGGAGATGATTATGTGCCTGTTAACTGTTCTTGGTTTTTGATCTTCTTTACTGACGAATGAAAGTTAATCGTATATCGCATTCCAGAATCGTATACTAGTTATGGATATCGTATATAATGCTAGATTGTTTCGCATATCCTATCGTAAATACATTCTCTAGAATCACTTTTATGCTAGAAATTATCGCGTTTAACGTGTAGTTTATTGTCAGAAATCATCAATTTCAATAGCTATGTACGTATATCGCCTCCAGTTTGGTACGCATATGCCGATTTTCTGCATTTTGTGTGACTTTTTTAGTGGGATATAAATACGTATTATTCAGTTGCAACTTGGATATACCATCAAAAAGGCTGGCTGGGTCGTCTATCGTATCCGCACTACCACCTACCAGAGGAAAACTAACCTAAGAGCACACGCCAGTACACACTTCAGTGTACCCCAGTGCACTCTGGAACGCGCGCCGTGGTGAATTTATTTGAACTCGCCTCGTACCACACAGAATATAAAAAAGCAAGAGAGCGCTGTTCTGCTGCATCAACCAGCCCATCGCCAGCGCACACTTGAAATTCGTTTATTCAGCTCTGCAAGCCGTGTGTGTATGCGTGAAACTGACACGCCAGTGCATCATTGGAATGAAATGCTATCCGTACCTAGTACCTGGTAGTCCCACCAGAAGTACTTGCTCCAAATTTGAAGTAAATCGGACATGTTTAGCTACTGAGGAATTCCACGAAGATCCGTCCGAAAATCTTTAAAATCGTGACCGACCATCCTAGATTCCAATGAAACTTTACACGTTTCACCGTCATGCAAGACTAAATATTTTCCACAGGTAATAAGATTATTTTGACTCAAGAGCAACTTTTCAAAAGGGCGTAAACGTTTCTAAGTGTATGAATTTCAAAATTTTTTTGTTCGATTACTGTATTTTATACAGCAAAACTATCTGAGAACGAGTTATAGGGAATGAATACTTCTGTCTGAAAAAAATATACACTGAAAAAAATGTTGTCATTTTTCAAAAAAACAAAAATTTATGATAAAAATTTAAATTGCGAAAAAACCCATTTTTTTTAAATTTTTTATATTTTGTTACCAAAAACCTAAAGAGAAAAGAAACATTTTGATTGTGATTGCATGATGGAGAAAAAATCGGTAAAAAAGTTTTTCTAATAACTTCGTACATGTTTTTAAATTTCATACTAATAGACATACAAAATTGTAATTCTATTACAGAATATAATTCTAAGCACCGTTTAAAATCAAAATGCATTTAACAAAAATCTTCCAAAATGCGAAGGTTTTCGAGATATTTGAAATGTTGCTCCCTCAAAAACAATTAATTCGTGTAATTATGCTGTTTTTAAAAGTTATTCGCGTTACCCCATCAAAAAATGTCAAAAATTTAATGTTTATCGTTTTAAAGACGTAAAAGCAACTTTTTTAGTGTATTTGGATCATGGAGAAGCTTTCAATAAAAGAGTTTTCCTACCAACAACTTTTGACATTTTTTATAATTCTTACTATTTGCAGTCAAAAATACAATTTTCTTCTTGAATATGAAACTAAAGTTTACGGGCCTTTTGAAAAACCTATTATTGTTGATGGAGAAACGCGACTAACTTATGAAAAGGTCGTAATAAAACAAAATAATTGTGTTGTTAAAACAAAAGTTAAAATATCTCGAGAACTACTACATTTTAGAAAATTTTTGTTAAGAGCATTTCGATTTAAAATGGCGTTTAGAATCATATTCAAAAAGAAAATTGTATTTTTGACTGCAATTAGTAAGAATTATAAAAAAATGTCAAAAGTTGTTGTTAGGAAAACTTGTTTATTGAAAGCTTCTCCATGATCCAAATACACTAAAAAGGTTGCTTTTACGTCTTTAAAACGATAAACATTAAATTTTTGACATTTTTTGATGGGGTAACGCGAATAACTTTTAAAAAGAGCATAATTACACGAATTAATTGTTTTTGAAGGAGCAAAATTTCCAATATCTTGAAAACTATCGTATTTTGGAAGATTTTTATTAAATGCGTTTTGATTTTAAATGGTGCTTAGAATTATATTCTGTAATAGAATTACAATTTTGTATGTCTATTAGTATGAAACTTAAAAACATGTACGAAGTTATTGTTAGAAAAACTTTTTGCCGATTTTTTCTCCATCATGCAATCACATTCAAAATGTTTCTTTTTTCTTTAGGTTTTTGGAAACAAAATATAAAAAATTAAAAAAAAATGGGTTTTTTCGCAATTTAAATTTTTATCATGAATTTTTGTTTTTTTGAAAAATGACAACATTTTTTTCAGTGTATATTTTTTTCGGACAGAAGTATTCATTCCCCGTTCTAAGATAGTTTTGCTGTATAAAATACAGTAATTGAACAAAAAAAATTTGAAATTCATGCACTTAGAAAGGTTTACGCCCTTTTAAAAAATTATTCTTGTATCAAAATATTCCAATTGCCAGAGAATATCATGGAGATTCATACAGCGAACACACCTGCAAAGTTTCGTTCGAATCGACGATGGTCATATTTTACGGTCGGCCGGTTTCTCATGGAATCCCTCTACTGGATCAGCCTGAAGTTTGTATGGGATTTTTCGACAATTTACATGGAGAAAACCCACTAACTCGTATTTTCGCCGCTAGGTGACACTGTATGCATCGTATTATCACTGTAAGTGAAAATAAGACAGATAAATTAATTGTCTACTACTTTGACGAAGACTGCTAGTCAATCCGTCTTTGTTAAAAGAAGTTATTGAACTTTTAACGAAGTGCATGGTTGTGTATCGGAACTCGGTTCCCACCATGGTGTGAGATAATGGTTTGATTTAGCTGAATAGTATGTTCAGAAGAATCGTAGTTCGTAATACGAGTCATGTTTTAGTTAGAAAATTTTAGTTCCAGCTTTGACCGCATAGAGGGCGCCAACACCAACTTTTCAACTGAAAAAGATAGAGATTAAGTGTCTTCCACAAAGTTGTAGAACGTATAAATCTTCTGTACATACTATTGACCTAAACCTAACGATTATTTCACAAAAATGTTTAGTTCGTACGAAGTACTGATACACAAGCATGCACTATTAGGCCCCATGCAAAACTGACTCAGACATCACTTCGTTAAAAGTTTAATAACTTCTTTTAACGAAGCCGGATTCACTAGCAGTCTTCGACAAAGTTCTAGGAAATTGAATTATATTTCTTATTTTCACTTACAGTGATAATACGATGCATAGAGTGCCACCTGGCGGCGAAAATAGGAGTTGTACATTGTCGAAAAATCCCATGCAAACTTTAGGCACGTTGGTCAGGTAGCTAGACTTATACGATTTACTTCAAATTTGGAGTAAGTACTTCTGGTGGGACTAGGAATCGACTCAGTTATGAGCCGATAGAGGTCATTTTTTCCTGTCACTCTAATGTTCAATGTATATAAGTGAACTAATGTCACGTAATTATCTCAGTAACGGCTGAACCGATCTTAACGAAACTAGTTTCAAATGAAAGGTCTATCGTGACAATTTAACACTATTATTTTTGTTTCTGGATATGTTGTTTACTTTCTAAGATATAGGTGATTTTGCCAAAACACTATATTTAAAGGAAATAATTTTAGAACAACGCAATAAAAACGTGTGCATATAAATAGAAAGTTTATAAAAATATCCTCAAGCAAGCTACAGATTGTCAAAATCCGTTCACTAACATTTTATTTTTTATTTTCATTCCTTACTTACTGGCGTTGTACCTGTAAAACTAAACCGATTTTAACTATCGGTGATTGAAAACACATCTACGAGATTCATAGAATTCGATTCCGAAAACATTTTGTGAATTGACTCAATAATGTAGTAACTATTACTTAAAAATTAATATGTAAGTTCGCTTTAAAGATAAAATAATGTGTAAGTTCAGTTCAAAGTGAGTTGATGCGTTTACCTCTTGGATTGACCATTGCGTTCAACCGTGAAGTAGATGTTGGATGGCACATTAATGCACAGATCACAATCCATCTAGTAATGAGATAATAATAGATTTCTTTTATAATTCATATTCATATTATACTCGTGGATAA
Source organism: Topomyia yanbarensis (assembly GCF_030247195.1). Classification (NCBI taxonomy): domain Eukaryota; kingdom Metazoa; phylum Arthropoda; class Insecta; order Diptera; family Culicidae; genus Topomyia; species Topomyia yanbarensis. The sequence goes on from NC_080672.1 coordinate 344,842,381, forward strand.
AGTTCCATTTTTGAATCCCACAATTCTAGTGAAAATTTTACTTCTTTTGTAAGACTTAAGATATACTAGTCATGGCGAAAAAATATATTGTTTACAATAAGGATATATAGAATCAAAATATCGTATAATATATAAAATTATATAACACGGCATTAACCATCAGCTACCATTCCTCACACGCCCCCCTCCTCTCTTTCTATCTCTATCACTCACTCTTCGTGTTCGTGGCAACAATCATGACTCACATCTATCTACACTCACAGAAACAAATTTAAAATTACATCCTACTTGGGAAAGAAAATATTTGCATCCAATGAAAATTTGCAAAATGTTCCTATTATGACAAAACTGTAACAAATTAATGTTCAAAAGCTTGCTTTCCCCTGAAGATGGAGAGATACCCCTTCGAAACGTTGCAATATGGGAAGGTAGTTGACCAAAAAATCGGAAACTATATCAACTCCAATTTAGTTTAATTCTATACTGAGCGTTTATCTTTAGTATAGTTAAAGAAACCGTTAGGTATTTCACAAATATATTGGAGGCAACTGGGTAATATGGATGTTTGAAGATGAAAATTCTGATAACAGATTTTCCACGGGCGGTTTTAAACTTTTGGTATGTCTGTCGAATTTCGCATGATACGTATGTTCAAATATTTCGTTTTAAAGCTAAGAATATTTGTTTTGAGATGATATTATTGAAAATGCATATTCACTGTATTGGTATGAACTTTTATGATACATAACGGAACAAAGTTCAAAAATATTCACAAATTAGATCCGGTTAAAGATCTCCCATAGACTTCCTGAATTCTCGATGGGGGATGAAACTATAATGTGCCTCCTCACTTATAGCGAAGGTTTCAGTTGCCCACATTTGCCTTGTGCGGAGAACGCTTCAATTGAAGTTTCAATGGCAGTCACAATTACTAGTCTTTTGCGTGGTATTGGTTTGTTAGGGGACATTAAAACCATATCTCCGGAACGAGAATTCCGATCGAAACAATTCGCTATTTATACGGATAACTGGAAAGAGACTGCGTTGTAATAGATTGAATGCACGACTACTATTTACAATAATATAGTCGCCAACATAGCATAGACACTGCCACTCCCTTTTATTTACCACAATGCAAATGAATACTTTGAAATATTCACCTGTCTTATTCACGAATAGCTCTCTGTTGCTCTCTTTTCAAGGGGCTTGAGAGCACATGTGATCTAATCTCAGTTTAATTACGCGTTTAAATACTAGACTTAAAAATTCAATTCCGCGCAAAATTCTTTTTTTAGAAATCTGTGACTGTCTTTCTAGTCTTTGAATTCCAATAAAATTTGAACATTAAAAATACCAGACAATCTTGAACAACATCGTCAAGAACAGAAGGATGAAAACGAAAAGGTGAAAACAGAAATGAATGACAACAGTAGAAAGTGCATTGCATATCAATTTCCCATTCTTTAAATAATGGGAATTTAACAAACATGTCAGAAATTTGTGAAGCAGTGGTTCTCAAACTCGTACTATTTGTTTTATTAATTTACTTTAAAGATTTTTTAAAATTTTATTCTATATACGCATTTTGCCTATCTCGTATAGAAATATACAATCACTCTGGACATAGGCAACTTACTCCCAGCCCGAAGAGCCGAGTATCATACACCATTCGACTCAGTTCGTCGAATTCTGCAAATGTTTGCGTGTGCTTGTGTATGTATGTATCTGACTAACAAATGCACATCGGTTACTTGGAGATGGCTGAACCGATTTTATCAAACTTAGTCTCAAATGAAACGTTCTCATAGGCTGCTGTTGAACTTCATACACGGAAACCCGATTCATCACAATTTTAACCCAAAAATGAGTTGATTTTTTGGTTTCGTCTAGTTGACATTTGGTAGAACTAAGTTTTTGTTGAAAACAATAATCCAGCGCTGCTGATTTCATGCTGTCAGTCAGTCAGTCTGTCAGTCAGTCTGGACACGAACGGTTCAACCTAGCACAAAACTTGAAAAGCCTACCTGAGCAAAAGCTTAAAACGGTAGTCTCAGCTTGTAACGTTTGTTTCAATCCGGACACAATTGCATATGCCGTTACACTATCATTTCAGCCAAGACACAAACGAGTGGAATTCAACTGATCTCATTTTTGAATTAAACTGTTTCCTCGTAAAATACAACATAGGATATTTCGAACCTTTTGTTTCACCGACCGACGGATGAAGGTATGGAATTAAATTGTTGAAATACTCCCTATACCAGTAGTTCACACGTAAATATAATATTGAGTTATGTTTCTCATAATGTAATCTTTTTATGAACTACACTATTCAAAGAGATGAAATAGTCAAAGGTATTTAAGGATTGTTGGTAATTGATTGATGATTTCAATTTCAGATGAAAGGTAGAACTTTTTTTTGTTTAGTCAGCCATCACTACAAAAAAAACTTAATACTTATTCCACATCTAGTTTGACATCTCAAAAGATGAAAAATAATTATCATATTGCATATTACAATATTTGTTAATAATTGAAATTTTACGATCAACCTTTAGTAGTATACATGTATTGAGAAAAAGTCAATCAAAATCATTCCTTTATTGAAATGTTTTTAAAGAAAAACTAGTTAAAACCAACAATGAGCTCAGTTAAATTTCTGTTGTTTATGCACTGGTTTAGGTAGTTGCGTCCAGGCTAAAACAAGCTTTCCAAGCTGAGACAACTACCTACCTGCATAACCGTTATGTCCGGCGTGTATGAACATAGTTGCTGTCGCTACCTTGATGTATTTCAATAAGGTGTGCATCTTTATTAGTTTGCTGTCATTTCGTATGATGTGCGCCTTGAATCAAAATCAATAATAAATTCAGTAACTATTATTTGAGAATCTCGTAAAATTAAAGGAAAATTTAGTTACGATTTTAATTTTTCTGCTGAAATCAACTAATTAGGAAAACAAGAATTTGTTTTCCAGTTCTGGAGTTACGGGTTGAAGAGTACGACCACACAGCAAATTCTCATATAAACTGAAATGAAAAATGCTCAAAGGGGAATATCCCTTCTCTTAAAATGCATGAAACATCGAGATTTGATTTAATTTCGATAAAAGGTGTTTCAGTTTATTTACTGCGTGAATTTTATTCGTTTTGTTTAATTTTTTTTATTTTTTTTTTAATTTTTTCTTTTTAATGACATTCAATTAGCTAGAGATTACTGAGTAAGGAAAGTTATGAGAATTTAGAGCCACAGTACTCAAGTGAAAGCAAGGATGTAAATATATAGATCGGTAGATTTGAAGTGACAGGGTCATTACAAACAGGCTTAAAATCCTAATAACTAATCGTTCATCTTAAACTGATAGGAGCCGATCTTAGGCAGCATTACTACGAATCGCTCAAGACCACCAACATGCCTCAACGGTAAAGACTGACATGTCCCACTTTACCGTGAGAACCGACAAAAGAGAAGTCTAGTAAGATCACCACTGGAAACCGGTCGACGGATACAGCATGAATGAAATACTGGTGTTCATCTCTGTTTGCGTTTCGAATGCCGGGATAGATTTTCATTAGACTATTGCCATTGCTCTTGCAGTGATAGTGGATTTGCTACTGTGTTAAAGGTGATGACTTTGCCATTTCTTTATTTTGAATATATGACATTCTAAATATATGATCATTCATTTCAATTATTAAATTCATTCAGCATTCTTTTTCATTTGAGTTAATTTTATGTTTTATTCGTTTTATTCTCTGGATTAATTTCGTGCATGTTATTCCTATAATTCATTTAACTTATTTGATTTACTCTTCTCATTTTATGCATTTTATTCATTTTTTCAGTTTATAGAGTTAATTCGGTTTTTTCGTCAGTTTAATAATCTGACTAATTTTTACAGTCATTTATTTTATTTAATTCATCCAAATTATTAATTTGACACAAATTAATCTTCAAATATGAACATTCTATTAATTTTATAACTGTTATTTTAATATCGTTTCAAATTGAGATTATAATCATTGAATTATTTTTATTTTGTTTATTTTTTCCTCTTTTTATTTATTTTAATTCTATTTTTTGCTTACTTTATACATTTTATTGATTTTGTTGATTTCATCCACATTTTTTATTTCATGTTTCATTCATTTTATTTATTTAATTTATTTTATCCATTAAATTAATCTTTTTATTTTATTCAATTCAATCCATTTAAATGATTTCATCAATTTTATTCCTCTTATTCATTTTATTTATTTTATTAATTTTAATCATTTCATAATTAAATTTATTTTATTCATACTAACGGAACTTCACTAAAATTTGTCTTTATCCGTCGATTCGACTTCCATACACGTCCATGGTTTAATTTTCCAATGATGCCACAAACATAACAAATTAGAAAAAGAATAACTTTTTCAAGAGCACTATTTATCCGGAATTGTAAATCATTACTTTGACTTCGGTATCGAAACCTGCTAGAGTTACTGTGTCCTAATTCATCTGAGCCTCTCTATTCATCCCACCTATTTGATGAGAACAGTGCCTGCTATTTCTGTTTCACGCATTGATTCGAATAGTAGAATGAAAATAGTCGCGTTGGATTTCACGTTTTGCTTAGTTCAAACATTACCATTTGACATTTTGAACGATAGATTTGCTATTGTACGGTTACTCAGGAATGAATTAAACAAATTAATATCAATTTAGTCGCTATCCATTTTTGACATCCTACCCTATGAAAGAAATGACCGCTCGTCCACCCTAGGTAGTAACCAACAGTTCCAACAAATTAATCCTCTGCAACGCTCTAACAAAAAAAGAACGCAGCCGTGGATTGGCCTCATTATTCAGCCGTGTAAACACATTTATAACACCTGTGTTGCCTACACATGTGATCCCATTAACAGTTCTCGAAAAAACACACACACACACAAACATCGTCCCACCACCCCCTCCAGCACAAAATTCCGAGTGGCAAAGATTAAATCTCACCAATTAATCCCTCATTCAACAAAGGCCGTGGCAGATCCATCAGATGATACGGGATCGAACGACCGTCCTACCCGGCCTTCCTATTGATGGGCCAGTGACGATAAATGGTAATACCGGGAAAAGATACAGCCAATGTAAAATCACATCAAAGAGTTTCAGTCAGCTGGGGGCTTCTGTTCCTGTTTTTCTGCAGAAACCAGGCAGTGTCCCTGGCCATGAGCCATGACACGCACCAGAAAAGTTGAACCTTTTGTTGTAATAAATCAATATAAACGAGCTATTTTTCACTCTTGACAACGTCCTGTGTGCGGAAGTTTCGATTGCGGTGGCTTATTGCGGTAGGTTAGAGGTGGTCTGGCGAGGAACTGCAAGGATGCTTCGCGTAGTACGTCAATATGCCGGTAGAGTTGCACGGTTTCGATTAGTGAGTCTGCGCCGTTCATGAATTCTTCGCCCGGGTTCATTTTAACGGATACGAAGTTAGCCGAAAGGACACCCGGATAACGAGGATTTTAGTAGGTCGTAGCCGTGAGTTCCTGTCAGTCGCGTGTTATCCTTGCGATTGACAGGACATTACCTATTTTGCTGGTGTCTGGCTTTTCATATCGTCATGACCTGCATCAAGCGTAACTATGGACGACCTTCACCCCACTCTCCCTTTTCGAGTTTGTTTTGGGCCGAGCATAAGCAAAAAAAATATAACTCATGGATTAGGCGACCCTGCCGTCATTGTGAACCACACCAGTCAGTAGGTATGAGCAGCAGGCAGTTGCCGGTGGTCGGATGATTTTTGAAATGGCTACTTGTGGTGCAAGGGGTTTTTTTGGTCGGTACGAGGGAACCAATCGATAGGACGGCGGAGTAGGCTTGCAACGTCGCTGCCATTGTCAAGGACTTGCTTGCGGTTTGGTGGCGAAGGTGAAGCACTTTTCCTTCAGCGAGGTTGAAAGATTATGTTCAATGTACCGGAAGAATTCGACGACGGAAGATGGGCACGGCACGATGACTTGGTGTACGAATTTTGATGAATGTTAGCAAAACTTTTAAGCTAGTCAAAAAGAATGGGGTCGAGCCTCCACGATGAGATGGCGGTACTATGGGATTGCTGGCAACGGTGGTCGATCAGAGCTGTGCAAATAATTATATTAGTAATTACTAGTACGATGTTTTAACATGTTTACGCGAATTTTGCGAAACATGCGCGATTTGTGTGAATTGGTGGTAATTAATGAAAAGGGCCCTGTTAGTGCGGCATTGGGTTCAGATCAAGCTTCTGTTTTAATTGTTAGGCAGCATAATAACATTTGGCAGATGCTGTTCAGCAAATAAACAGAATGTGCATCATTTTAATGTATAAACGCTTCAGCGAAACTTGTTACACTTATTTCACATAAATCAATAGTTATGAGTTGTGATGGCATAGTTTCTTTTCTAAGTTTTATTACGTTTTAACGACATTCAATTAGCTAGAGATTACTGGGTAGGGAAAGTTATGAAACTTAGAGCCATAGTACTCAAGTGAGAGCAAGGATGTGAAGTAAACAGATTGGAAAGCTAGAAGTGGCAGGGTCATTAGAAGAGGCTTAATATCATGCGGGCTTAATTTTTGCCTTCTGATAATGAGGGTCGAGCTTAGGCAGAATAACTACGAATCACCCGAGTTCACTATCATGTGTCCTGATAAAGGTAGACGTATCTATCTTTACCGTGACAAGGTAAAGAAACCGATCACACTTCAAAGTTGTTTTCCAATGCTCGGAGAGCTGAATATCTGTACCAATCGATTTGGTTCGACGAATTGATACCGAGTGTGCGTTTTTTACAAATTGAGAAATCTCTTTGAGCTTACTTGACACTTGTGTTTAATGTCTTTTAGACGATTTGTGTGTTAGAGTGTGGACTAGAGTGACAAGAAGTAAATCGATTGCTTTGTACGCAGCGTACCTGAGTTCGAGTCCCGACCCCGCACATAGGGTAAGAAATTTTTCATAAAAGATTTTTCTAATCCAAAGACCTCTATGCGGCCACAGGTTGAACTAAAATTTTCTAACCAAAACATAACTCGTATTATGTAATACAATTCTTCTGAACATACTATTGAGCTAAATCTAACCATTATTTCACAAAAATGTGTCGTTCGTGGGAATCGAGTCCTGATACACAACTATGCACTGCTAGGCCCCATGCAAAACTGACTCAGACATCACTTCGCTAAAAGTTCAATAACTTCTTTTAACAAAGTCGGATTGACTAGCAGTCTTCGACAAAGTTGTGGACAATTAAATTTTCTTTCTTATTTTCACTTACAGTGGTAATACGATACATACAGTGCCACCTAGCGGCGAAAATGCGAGCTAGTTGTCGAAAAATCCCATACAAACTTCAGGCACGTTGATCCGGTAGCTAGACTTGTTCGATTTGCTTCAAATTTGATGCAAGTACTCTTGGTGGGACTAGAAATCGACTCAGGGGTGGGCCGATTGAGTTTTCACAAACTCATCATTTTTCTGGGCAGTCTAGAGTGTAATTGTCGCAAACACTAAATTCCCATCTCTTACACTATCCGCTTTTCTCACAAGATTGCTTTGGCACGTGGTCTCTCTTCGTTTTGCTCACGACTCAACCGCAGTTAACTCGGAAATTCGTTTGAGCCCCTAAGATTCTTGTCCGTTAGGTCCGGCAAGGGCCTACACTGTCCCAACGAAAAATTCGGCGGAATTTCTCTCGAGACCGATGCTCGTTTTCATGAGTCATATCGAAAGATCCCCGACGGCGATTTTTTCTCATAAAACCGTTATCGTATTTTTCTCCTGCTTTATATTATTCGTTCATGATCTTTTCTTCTTCGTTGTTGTTGCTAGCTCACTGTCTGACCTTCGTTGTGAAACTCTGATGTTCTTCCTTGCTTTTTCTCCATACGGGTAATGAGTGTTTACTAAAGTGTTCACAGAGATTTTTACGGCACTTTTTGAGTTCCTTTTGTGGTCCCAAATGATTATGTATATTTTGGGGGCGATTGGTTGCTCCCCAATTTTGCGTTTATAGTTTATATGGCAAGGAAATTAATACGAGAAACACTACTTTTTGGATCTTCGCACGTTCTGATTGCCATTTCACTTAAACTGAAAAACCAATTCTATAAACAGTTTGTCCAGAATCTGGCTAACAACTTTGCCGAAAACTGTAGGTAGCTGTAGTAAGATTTTTTATAAAAATGTTTTTCCGATTTTAGGATAGAAGGGTTAAATTACAGACACTTTATACACAGACTAGCGAAGTGTCAAAAATTGCAGCCAAACGGACTGTCAAAAAGTGCAGCCAACCGAGCATGAGGGTTTTGATAAGTACAAGAGGAAGCCCATGCAAAGCTTATGGGAGTCTCCGTGATGCCAGTTTACATTCATTGTTGCTAGCTTTACCGTTTTTCTCTCCGCTAGTCTGTTATATAAAGTGTCCTTAGGTTAAATTAGTCTTTTCCGCGTCGTTAGTTTCTTTTGCTTTTTTAAATTCGTTTATTTGGCACGGCTCGATGCGTTAGCTTAGAGGAGCCGTGGGTCTTTTATATATTTCCAAGAAGTAAAAAACAAAAATTACAATTGCATTTATTTAGAGCCAGTCGAATTTCGGAAGCTGTACTGGCCATTGCGAGTGCAGATCTTTTTTCGCGGTTGGGAAACATTTAGTTTTCACACCAACTACATCTTTGGGGTCATCCATGTCTCTCTCGTTGTCGTTTACTAAACTAAGTGGAAACTTATCTTTACGTCATTTTGTATGGATAACATGTGCAAAAAATTTTAAGTGGATGCGATGTATAGAGATTTGAAATCCGCATTTAACAAAGTCAATCACGATATCTTGATTGCCAAACTGAAAAAAATTAAAGGGTTGTGTACAGGACACGACCACGGTGACATTAAAAATATAGCTTTTTTCAAGAGCGTGCAAATGAATTTTATCTATCACACATATCGACACACGTTCTTGTTCACTCGCCTGTTTTCATATGTTATAATTTGCTATATACCCTCCCCATTAAAACATAATTTATTGAAGGTCTTTTAACGGTAATCTATTAATTAATCAAGTATCTCACTAGGTGATTGGCATTATTTGGCTGATCCATCTAGTAAAAATAGGCTGGTCTGTCCAGAAAATATATTCAAAAGAAAAGTTCCATATTGAGAGCTGTGATGAGGAAACCCACGCCCGCCAACGGAAATATACAGATTCTCCATAAAATATTAAATTTCATTTTCCATTTAAATTTTCAATAATGTACTAATGAACTTAAGTAAACAATCTTAAGTTTAAGTATTTCCTGATCGATTAGTGGTGGAAAAATGAAATTATTTGATAAATTACATTGTTATGCAACGTTCGCACTACCAGCTAAAACGGGTTTTTATGCTATCTTGGTGACATTTTTCTTGTTGCTAATTATTAAAACGTGTTATAACTCTGTAAACATTGTATTATTAAACCAATTCTGCAGCGTTTTATGTTATATAGGTGTTTTATGTGGTAATAGGACTGACATAATTATATCTTCAGTACAGCGGTTTGTTTCATAATTTAAAACAGATTTATTTTAAAATTTAAATTAGTATACCCAACCGTATTTGTTGTATACCTTAAAACGCAATTAGAACTGTGTTTTAAATACATAGGGCAGGACAGATAATCTGACTGGTTAAACTGGGAAAACAATTTTAAGTCCAGTAACGCTTAAGACATGGCTTGAATTTGAATCGAAAAAGAACACCCGCTTCAACTGCTGCTGGGACGTTAAGTTCTGTTTCAAAATTTTCCGTTGTGTGCAGTACGAAACAAAAGTGTTTGAAATTAGAAAACAAAAAGTTCTGCTGGGAATGTGATTGTTTCCGATGCAATTACACTCAGATTTTTCACGCAGGGGATACAGGCCGTGTAAATGAAAACCGCGTAAATTTAAAAAAAAAACTCGTTAATGAAAACCGCGTAAATTTCAAAATCCGCGTAAAAAAACCTGAGTGTACTCTCCTATATAAAATACTACGCTGCTGAACAGTGCAATAACAACAGAAGCATGTTGTCAGATGCCTTACTGATAAAAAACATATAACCGAAATATGAAACATGAAAACCAATAGGCTATTTACCCTACGCAGCTACAAAGCGCCGTAAACATGGATTAACAAATTACAACGCACACGCATGCATAAAAATATATTTTTTTCAAACGCAACACTCTTAAGCGCGATTCAGACGATGCATCAGCTTCCGTCAACGTCAACGGAACGTCACCGTTCCGTCAGGATAAGTTAAATACTTTTCTCTTGCGTCCATTCACACATGCCGTACGTCAAAACGTTCCGTGCCGTTGATGTTGTGTGTGAATGCCTCCATTTAACTGCATGTAACTTATCCTGACGGAACGGTGACGTTCCGTTGACGTTGACGGAAGCTGATGTATCGTCTGAATCGTCCTTTAAGCAGCACACACCGTATTGAATTAAATCCAAACCACCCCGCCCACCCACTTTGCAAATCATTCTGTGACCAGGGTTGCCACATTGAAATCTGTATTTGTTCGAGAAAAAATCTGGAAATCTGCATCGCGGGAGAAAAATTCTGTATCGAAAATCTGTATTCGAAAATTAACTAGAAGCTTCCCAAAAAATAATATTTTGACAATGAAAAATTAGTTAATCTTTGTCTGAAGAACAAATGATATGAAAATTTGGCACTTTTGTTCCACGGCTTAGTAGTTTCTTAAGATCTGAACTATATAGGGTGCCTTTTAAGTGTTAGCCGAACTTCTGATAGGCTGGGTACTACATATCTACACTGAAAATCTGTAAAATCTGTATTTTAGCCAAAAATCTGTAATCTGTACATACAGAATCTTGGTCGTAAATTATCGAGAAAAATCTGTAAAATACAGAATAATCTGTATATGTGGTAACCCTGTCTGTGACACCATGCTGGTACCCGACAAATCCGCACACGGCCACCGCTGCCGAAAATGCATAGCGTCTACCGCTTATTGTAGTGCCCAGACGCTGCAGCCATGATCTTACCCGTTCGACATAAGAACAAAAACTGATTCAAACGGGTACGCAGGGTTGCCACTATTTTTCGAAGAAAATCTGGCAGTTCAACTAAAAATGTCTGGCAAAATCTGTCATTTGCCAGTGACCTCAAAGTCATCGAAATTTTGCATACATTTTGGTCTGCATAGAACGTGTATTAATGGAATATTACCAGGATTTCTAAAATTTGTGTGTTACATCTTCTATAATTTGAAAATCTGATCGAATAAGAGATTTTACTGTTTACTGGAAGCCTAAAAAACTCTGGCTGTTCCAGATAAATCTGGCATAATGGTAACCTCACTGGGGTGTAACGTAAAATTAAAAATATCTGGAAAAATCTGGCAAAATTTAAAAAAATCTGGCGAAATGTCTTGCTTGACCGAATGTCTGTTCATTTAAGAAAAATCTGGAAGATTCCAGATAAATCTGGAACATTGGCAACGCTGCGGGTACGCGTCACCTCTATTTATAAACTAACCGTATATGGTTTAGTCACTTAGGTGCGAGTGTGTGCAAATGCCAACGTTACCGAAAATCGATAGCGCTTATTGCATCGCCCGGAGACGACGTTGCTCGTGTGGGATAAGAGCAACAACTGATTTAAACGGACATGCGTTGCTTCTATTTATGACTTTTCGTGTTTCATTGAGCAACTAAGCTGCCCTCTTTTGACGGCTGTGTCTGAGAAATCTTCCTCACGAATGGTATTTTTCCCGTTTTTCGTGAACTTTTTAATTTTACCAATTTCCAAAAGTCTACTTTTATTGGGGAGATATTAAATTGTTACCAATATTTATGTTAGGTGTTTCTGAATCGGTTGGTGTATGAATGATTAAAATCCATCTAGTAATATCGGAGTTATAAGCGTGCAAACCTTACATAGTTTCGTTACATGGGAGATAGTTTAGATTTTAGAATGACACCTAGCCCCAGATAGTGGAGTAAGACATTTTTAATGTCAAAAAACTTGGCCAGACGAGTGGTTTCTGTGAGTGGCTTTGATCGTATCTCGTTCATCGTCAAGTTGCTGTTTGTATTGGCACTGTTCAGTCTGATTTCTTTACAAATAGCTCTGTAGTTCTTCGAGGTAGTACACTCGGACCACTGCTATTTTCGCTGTTTCTTAACTGTAACTAACGTTGCCGGTATTTTAAGTCCTGGTGGCAAACTATTTTTCGCTGACGACCTTAAGCTATATTACGGGATTCGTAATCAGCCCGACTTCCTGGTACTGTAAGCCCTTCAGGATACTCTCAACGACCGGCGTGTGCGGAATATGATGGTTTTGTGTATTCCCAAATGCAGTGTCATAAGATTTCGTTGCACTAGGAACACCATCCGTTTTGATTATAAAATTTTTGGAATTCAGCTACGTTAAAGATCTCGGAGTAGTACAAGCTAACTTACCATCGTCACTTCATTGCTACAATCGACAACTGGGATTCATGTTTAAGATATCCAGCGAATTTCGTGATACTTTGCGTTTTAAAGTTCTTTACTGTTCATTAGTGCGTTCGATGCCAAAATTTGGCAATGTCGTTTGTAATTCTTGCCATGCTGTTTGGATTAATAAGATCGAAGGGGTTCGGAGATGGTTTGTTAGGTACGCACTACGTTTCTTGCCATGTCATAATCCGCAAAATCGCTGTCGTTTGTTAGGCCTGCACAGAAGAATGACATCTTATGCAGTCGTTGTGGCCAAACTACTGCTGGGTGAATACGATGTTCTTGAGCTACTAGCACAAATGCACCTCTAAGCGCCATCTCGTACTCTTCGCCAAAGAGTTATGCTTTTTTCTGAAATGAGACCAGCTGACTATGCTGCAAACAGTCCTGTCATCGCTATAGTTCGGAAGTTCAACGAGTTGTCTGATCTATTTGATTTTAATCTCACCGCATCTGGATTTTGAAGACGCATCACACTAGTTTTAGAAAATTTCATTGAGACATTAAATTAATAAATTTTTGCATATTCAAAAACAAATACAACCAAAATGAAAATTAATTTCACCAAAACAGACGCTATTCTGCACACCGTTTGACCCTGTCATTTTGAAAGAGGCACTGGCAATGTCATCAGAGAGGTTGAGAGCAACAGTGGGTTAAAATTTTGTTCAGAGCAAAAATGGATTAAAATTTCCTGTTAGATCACTGTACACAAGATGGTTCTCACTATGTTATGGTAGGCAGAGGTTTCAAAATGGCGTTAATCATCAATTTCCTATGTCTTCTGACCACCCCTTTCAAATGACATCCATATTAATGATGGTTTTCATTATTTTCTGGTAACCGAAAGTCGCCATTTTAAATTTCAAAATGACGGTAATCATCACTTTTCGTTATCTACTAACCACCCCGTTTCAAATGACACTCTTATCGATAATGGTTCTTTCTATTTTCTAACAACCGGAAGTTTTATGATTTTAAAATGGCGCTAATAATCAATTTCTTTTACCAACCATCCACTTTCAAATCACAACCATTTTAATAACGGTTTTCAGTGATTTGTGATGAATAATTTCTGAAACCATTCGTAAAATAAAGAAGGAAAATTTCTTCTCTTGGGACAAAAGTGGTATATTTTTTAGTCCATTTTTGTGTCAAAGTTGTTTCTTCTATTGCTGCTCTTACTGCTACTTAAATCGGTTTTATTCTTAAGAAAATGTTAACCGTTTTTGCTCGCATTGAATTTTAACCCCCTCGTGCTGAGGCTGACATCTTATATACAGGTCGGAAATGTCAACATCGATAAGTGTAAACATTGCTAAATTCAATAAAAAAGCGACAGAACAAAAAAGTGGTCTTTTGTAGTCTTTGAACAAGATTAAATTCAGCGAGTAAAGCAGTATTTATGCAAAAAGAAAAAAAATATTTTTGTTTAAGGAATGATCTACTTTACCAGAACGAAAATATGAATTGTATTTTACTTAAATTGATAGAAGTAGATATTTATTGATAAAGTAGTCAGATGTGTTTCATGTATCATCCAAATGCGACCCCTCGATGAACCCGATTCACCGCCAGAGTGACAGCTCCAAAATAAATTGAAGCGAAGTTTTGCGAAAAAAACAATATCGATTTTTGCATCTATCTATGTATCCATGACAGACGGCGCCGGTGGTTGGGTGATAAGCGTGACCGCCACTCGTCTCAGTTGTTCTGGGTTCATTCCCAGCTGAAAAATCTGAGGTCGCGGCTTTCTTCGGAAGGGAAGCAAAGCCGTTGGTCCCCGGTCCATAAACTGATAGGTCGATATCCAGGTCCAGTAAGTGGGAGTCACCTCTCTGTTGGGGTTTTCGATTGATTGACACCGGTGTAGTGAAGTGCACTGAAACTGCACCGTTTTTGCACTTTCTAGCAGAAGTGCAGAAAACTGGGTATGTTCCATTGACATTTCTGCTAGAAAGTGCAAAACCAGTGCAATCCACTACACCGGTGTCAATCAATCGAAAATCCCATGTGGCCGACGGAAAATAACTAGAACTAGAAGAAGAAGAAGAAGTATCTATGACAATGAGTTACAGCGAAGACCCGTTTTTATCAGCCCCCTTTGTTTATGTATATTCTTCTTTAATTCCTAGACATAGCATCATAACACTGGTTGGTCGATAAAATCGGGTCAAAAAAACTGATAAAAACAGGTGCTGATTTTCAATGTATTACGAAAATAACAAACAAATTTTCGACAGAGAAATTATCAAACTATGAGGATTTCAAAGTTCGGTAATTAGTTGATGTTACTACGTAATGTAACTTTCCGCAATTGATAAATAATTTTGTAAGCTAGTTTGCTAACGAGCAGCTGATATATTTACGTCATATCCGCAACAAATTCTTATACCAAAGCATTGTGTAACAGCTTGTGGTAGAGCCAAGTAGATGTTTAACTGTGAATTGTATCATTTTCAATTGTTACGAGATTCATCTGCTCAGGATACGAACTGTTAGAAACGGATCTGGCCATCAATGCTTCAGAGACAACTCCATTAGACAACGGACCCTATTCTCACAGTCACATCAATTAGTTACTAGAACAAAAATTTCTTCTAGTCACTAATGTGACTAATTTTGAAAGTAATGTGACTGTGGGAATAGGGTCCAACCTTTTTATTTCATAAAAAAGTATGTACAACGTGTTTTTTCGCGTCCTTTTCTCCACATTTCACTTTTGAGCTACTTCCGAATTTACCTGAAAGATGAGAACGAAAGTCATTCGTATGGTGATTTTCGGACCGCTTAGACGTTCATCCCAATCCGTGTAGTGTAACACTATAACGTATAGTGCAAAGTTCTTCTTCTCTTTATGAGCCTCCTGTATACCATCAAACAAAGTTTATTACCGCTATTACGTACACCATTCTTGTCTTTTCTACCTTCCCGCAGTGGGCTCTAAGCCCGTGCTAAAGTGACTTCCTCTGACGAAGATTCGCCTCAAAGTGAGCATAGCGTCGAAATAAAATTAACTCTCCGGCTGAAAGTATATTCACGTTCCTTCACCGGGCCCTTTGTGATTTTTTTGCGTGCCAAAGACAAAACTGCTTCAATATTATTAGAGAATTTTGGCCTCCTGAGGAAACGATATTCGATCATAATAGAAATATCGAAAATTTGCCTTAGGGTGGCGGTAAATAGTTTGAAACAGTTAAATGATATTACTCGCTGCGGGCCTTTTATGAAGGAGCTCAGATTATACGTACCAGCGAACCAGGTCGAAATAGATGACGGCGTTGCCAATTCGTGTTCGAATTGCGCGGATCTTCCGAAACATGAGGTTGGCTATTTTAAAGACCCCATACTCCAACTAGTGTATATACTGAACTTGTATTCAACATCAGTCGTTGCTGGCGGGAAGAGGGCTTATATCAACTAAGACTCTTATCGGGTGACCTGTGCTGGGTTTGCTATACCTAGCTATTTCCTCTTCAACAAGCCTGTTCTCCTTTTTGTGACGCCGGTCATGAACTGCACTAACAGTAAACAAATGGGATACACATTCATTGTAGCTATAAAGGACCATCCATAAATGACGTAGAATTTTTTGAGTGATTTTTAACACCCTCCTCCCTATTGTAGCATTTCGTCAAACCTCTGATAATTACGTAGTTTCACGGTAACCCTCCCTTTCGTTGTCCCCGTAAAACAATAAAAAAATAAAAAAACGATGTTACCCCTATTTCCCTTTAAAAAAGCTATGTAGCATGACATGACCTCCTACCCCCCTGTCGTGACACATCATCACAAAATACAAAACTCCCCCCTCCCCCATATAATGCTACGTCATTTACGGATGGTCGCTTACTTCAGAAATAAACCTCAACTTTCATGATTTTATTATTTTTCGCTTGGATTGAGACGACTCTTACGGAGCAGTGCTTTTGGGGATCCAAAAGTACTATTCTTTAGATCGAATCGATCTCCCCTCGACATCGGGTATGGAAAGTGTCGTTTGTCAAACCAGTACTAATGGCAAAGACCTTTGCATAGTTTCCATCTATATCATCCCTAGAGCCTCAGTTAGCCTCCGACGGCTTGGCGATATTGTGGAACTCCTCCCCGCACCGTGGTTAGTTTTAGATCATTTTAACTCCCACGCTACGGTGTGGGCTTGTCTTCATGATGATAATCAATCTATCCCACTCCATGAGCTTTGTGACCATTTTCAACACGGGTGAAACGACACGGATTTATGATTACCCCGCGCGCCCAGGTTATACCTTTGCTCGGCATCGCTGCGGTTAGATTGCACGTTGAAGGTAATCGCTGATCTCCACTATAGCCTTCATTTGCCAAATGTAATTTGCCAACGGTTCAGGCCCACCATAAAATTAATATTTCGTATGAACTCACAAAAATATTGACAAATATTGAGCACAGGCTTTTACTTGACTTGATTCTTGACCCCGCGCTTCAATCTCAGACTAATCGTGTACCAGACGCGAACTAACGCGGACGGTCTCGGAACCCATGGTGGAACAAAGAGTACTCAGATGAGTACTCGGAGAAGGCCTTTGCATACAAAGAATTCCTGAAGGTAGAAACGCCTGATAACTTCAAGAAGAACGCGACGTTGAGAAAGACAATGAATTTATAGAATTTAAAACGCGGTTTTTGGCGCCGGTTCGTCGGCGAGCTACCAGGAGAAACATCGATGATTACTCATTGGGGCACGGCAAAAGTGAAACAATACCAACGAAAGCGTGAAATATTCAAACCGTAGGATATTTATTCTGCCCAAGTAAGCCTACCCAAACTCTGTACTGGTATAGAAGACATCGCATCGCGTTCCCTTGTTAAGCGACAATAATGCCCTGAAAGGAAACAAAATCAAATTAAATTTTTTGAATACTCTGCTCGACTTTGCGAAAAGGCGTTTGATGAATTTATTCCACAAGTTCTTTGAGGTTAGCATTAATCGTCATGACTGGAGGCAAGTGAAGATCATCGCCATCTCAAAACCCAACAACAAATGATTTTTTATCCCTTTGAAATTTTCACAGTATATTCGAAATTGATTTCTGCAGCGACGTACAAAGGATTTAATTTTTTCATTGCTTATTTTTTAATTAACAATTTTGTGTCAATTTTTATGTCATTTTTATGGTCACTTTCACGTCGCTTGCTATCAGAAATCAGAAAAACTTAAGTTTTTGGTTCTAGATCAAAAAATACCGGAAGATAGTTGCACAACCGCCATCTTGTTGTGAAAATACTCGTTTTTGCCTTTCTCAATAGAAAGGTATTGCAATTGCTCTGAAAACCGACTTTTTAACGGAGGCCCGGAGGGCCGAGTGACATATACCATTCGATTCAGTTCGTCGAGTTCGGCAAATGTCTGTGTGTATGTATGTATGTGTGTGTATGTGTGTGTGTATGTGACCAAAAATGTCACTCATTTTTCTCAGAGATGGCTGAACCGATTTTGACAAACTTAGTCTCAAATGAAAGGTGCAACGTTCCCATAGGCTGCTATTGAATTTCTAATGGATCCGACCGGTTCCGGAATTACAGGGTGATAAGTACGAACACGCAGAAAATGTCGATTTTAATAAATTCTGCAATGAATGTATAAAGGTGAAAATTTTTCCAAAATATGACCACAACTGCTTCGATTTGTAGTACTAGGTCACTAGCATCCATCCAAAGTCTATTTGGCCACATTGGTCACCATTCTCGGTTCCGGAAGCCCCGGCGGAAGTATCTAAATTCAGAATAACAGTCACATCGGTTTCTCGGAGATGGCTAGACCGATTCGACTAAACTTGGCCTCAAATGAAAGGTATTGCGTCCCCGTAAATGGCTATTTAATTTCATCCCGATCCGACTTCCGGTTCCGGAGTTACAGGTTGTGGCGTGCGATCACATAGCAAATTGTGATTCAAACCGATACTCCGATGAAAGCAAAAAAGGTAAAAATTTCGCTAAAATGTCTCTCAAACAACTTAAATTTGCTGTTCTAGGTCACCGACGGCCAACCAAACTTTCGTTGAGTACATTGACCACCATAGACGGTTCCGGAAGTGCCCGGGAAAAGCGGCCATCTTTCAAAATTTACGAACTCGCATCAGTTTCCCGGAAATGGTTAGGCGGATCGCTTATATGGGTCCGGAAATATAGACTAAATCGTCCGGTCACATATGAAATTCCCATATAAGCCGGAACTCAAATTTTTTTTTCAAAGGGGGGACCCCATGAAATTTCAGAAATCGAATTCGTATTTTTGATGCCAAACATCTTTAAAATGCATGAAACGTCGAGATTTTATGTTATCTCGAAAAATTTTTTTTTATAAAAATCGACTTTTTGGGACTTTGCCGATTTTGCACCTTTTTTCAGTTCAATATTACCGTGGCTGTTTTTTCTTTTTCAAAATTTTAGAACTCGAATAATGATTTATTTTCCTGTATATAGTTGTCATGTGATGTATAATAATAAAATGTAATATATGCATTTAAAAGCTTTTAATGAATATAAACAACGCACACATTCTCGTGATTCATGATTGAGAAAGGCACAATTGCACCGCTAGGTGGATTAAAATAGGTTTTTTTGTGATTCATTACTTATAAATCCAATTTAACAAGATCTCGATTCATCTCTTTATTACGTCAAGAAAATTTTCCGAAATATGCCTATTTTTTCGTGCTCTACAGTGGTGTTACCCCTTAAGCTCAAAATCTACAGATCTGACCTAATGAAAAGTGGCCACATTGCTCCCAGTATTTTCTGTGTAAAAAGACGGGAGTCATTATCTGCTTCATCCAAAAAAATCATACCATATTACTGTAGTTTAGATTCCCTCGTATTGTTCCATTCTGTGCAATGAGAAGGTTGGCTCCTTAGAAAGTGTCATCTAAGAGAGACCAATTTGCTTTATCCCATATTTTTCTGCTTCAACAAATATTTTTGTGTTTCGTGGCAAAATGCGGAACGTATTCGCTGGCTACACTCCGTTTTCCCGATGGTTTAAGCGGGCGGGCATAGCGTAGTTGGTAAATAGACTGCCTTGTACGCAGCTCACCTCGGTTCGATTCCCAACCCCGCACATAGGGTTAGAGATTTTTCTAACCCGAAAAAAGAATTATAAAAAACCTTTAACCAAGAGGATGGATTCGCGTCGAGATTTCATTCGTAAATTGTTCCGAATCATTCAAAAACATTACACGCTGGATGCGCATCTTCTGCGTATTGGAATTGTGGAAAGCCGTCTCTGCGCTTGGGACGATGGTTATCCCGACATCGAGCATGTTGTCTGGCCATGCGCCGAATATTGTAGTGCCTGGTCTCAGTTATTGAAGTTATTCTTCGGGCTCGAGGAAGATCACCTAACGTTCCAGTTTGGGACATATCAGTAAATCACGATCTTCCATGCATATCCCTCATCCACTTCGTCCTAGAATCAATCAACATCCAGATTTAGCCCATCTCTTTCCCTTTTTTCGTTTTTTTTCGTTGTGTTGCCGACTCGCACCAGAGCGCTATTACGTGATCATCTTCATCCTCACTACTGTGCTGGAATAACCGAAATTGAACCGAAGGTCTTGCCTGTTTTGGAGGACACCCCGAAGTCCCGCTGCGTTCTGTCTTGGTAGCTCAAGACTGTCATTAACGTCGTCATCGTTGCACACTTTCTCTCATCCGTACCTGATGCTGCTGTCACCCCGATGCTGGAATCAACCCCTTCGAAAAATGTCTTTATCAAGCGAATAGGACTCTCTTATAAAAAGCACATTTGAAACGGTATCCTTTTTTCTTTTTGATTCCATGAAACTACATCTTTCAAAGAAAAATTATAAGCTGAAGTATGTTCTGGTATTTATATTAATCACCCCACCCCTTCCATCCACAGAACTTGGTGCGGTACTCGAAGCTTCGCAATTCGCAATATTATCGTCGACAATAGATTTATTTCCAATCCATTTCATCAACAGTCAAATAAACTCTTACAACACCACTACCACTAGCTTGGATATTAGACAGTTGTCGATATCACTATTTCCAAATATGCCGGGGGTTCTTTCCAACTTTATCTATCTGAGAGACTTGACCACCAGATAGGCGATAAATTCAAATGAAAAAAAGTAACTGGTGGTACCGTGGTGACCAAGCAGGTCTGCCAGACACTGATAAGATGAAATCGAAACGAACATCCCTGACTTTCTAAAGTTATAGGTATTGTGCCCTTCATGCACAAGATGATTTAAATACACTTTTTCCTTTAGGGCAGTAAAATAGCCAAGTGCTTCAACAGATCTTTTATACATTCGTATCGAATATGGAATAGTAATTTGCTTCCGATGTACCAGAAATCTCTAAACCAGCCAAGTGGTTCACTTCTAAAATAAGTCAAAACGTTTGAATAGAGGAAGCTAGGAATGCTTTTCAACAAATAAATTAAATGCACAATACAAGGCTACTATGTTTTTCGATAATGAATTTAACATTATTCTAAAAGCATAGAAGAATAGAAAAAAAAATCCAAACACCAGCGGTAACGAGAGAAGCATTTCTCCATTTCCCAGCAATCCGGCTACAACTAATTTCAACAACGATCCATCTTTGACAGCCTGACCGACCGAGGTCAGATGGCGAAGCTTCTACATGGCATTAATATTCATATCCATTTTGCTTTTTTGCTGCTCTATCTCGATCCTCGACTCGTTTTGCCCCTGACAAAGAAACCGATTTGCGAGGAACATCACCGACCATCCTGACCCGCGTGCCGCGCCCCGTGAACTCATCGCGTGTATCTATATATTCAAATTTAGCCCCAGCTCCAAGCCCAAATTCTAATGCCCCACCCCAGCAGCGAGTGGAGTGGAGCGAGCCGACTCTCGACAGGACCTAGGCAGATAGACACTTTGAAGGTTTGCAATTTTTATTTTTATTTTTATTTCTATGCTGTTTCGACCTTTCCGAATTATTCTCGCTAGGAATAGCAATTAGCTGTAGGATTTGTTTCCTTCTCCCGAGCAGGCCGAATGATAGCCGCCATCAACGAACCAGCGGTGTGTGTGTGTGTATGTCCTGTCCACGGGGTAGCAAAAGAAAGCACCTCGAATTATTGTGACCGGGTGCTTGAACGGAATGCGGAGTGGGAAAAGATTACAAAATAATCTGGCTTTTATGCGGCCCCACGGATGATGGGCGGAAGGTTTATATTTTTTTGCTCATCTCGTTAGATGAGTATTTTTTTTTTGTTACACGTCTATACGGGTATATACTCGATCGTTTTAAAAGCATTGTATTGGGTTGCTTGCAATGTTGATTAAAAGGGTCTTTGAGTTTGATTTGGGTCAGCTAATAAGTGTTTTTATCGGGATTAAAGCGCGTTGAATAAAAATCCAATCCCCAATGAGAACAGATTTGTTTGTAAATACTGTAAAACATCAGGCAATTGAGGCTTATCTTGGTCGATGTATTATTTGGGATACTTACATAAATATACAGCGAATTTTATTGTAAAGGTTTTTTTTATTATATCCGCGATAAAATGGTTCGCTTCTACCGAAAATACGATCGATATTATTTATAATGGAATGGATTTTACGATACTTAAGAAAAATCATTTTTGCATTTAAACAACGCAAGCTTTAAACTTATGACATTCGCCTTGGGAGAATAAGAAATGGTAAAATGAGAAAATAGTGGCGTAGTGATTGAATTGAAATTTATTTTTTTTTTTACCAGTTGAATTTAAAAAAATATTTAGTTTAATAGTATAATATTTATATAATAATATATAATAATAATAGAAGTTTATTATCTGATCATTGCATTGAGAACTTAATGTTTTAAACACAATTTTGGGAATGGGATCTTGTTACTGATCTCTTAGGGAAAATTTTATAGTTGAAAAATCATGTCCATATCAAATAAAATACCTGCATCCACATATTAAGTGACGACGTTTTCCGTCGACCTCTAATAGGTTAGGATAAGTTTTTATGAGCATTTGATTATCTTTTGTACTACCAATTATTTAAATAACCACTAAGTAGGATTGGAAATGATGAAAATTAAAAATATTGTCAAGTTAGTGAACAGACCTCGCTCTTATTATCACACCTTGCCGTAGCCCTTTCCGAGTTTCAAAAGGATTCGAAATAATCTCTAATATGCATCACACATCACTCGATCTATTGTCGTTTGTCCGGAAATCCGTATTTGGGCATTATATGCCAATTTTCTCAACGAACTCACTTGCTCACGGTGATTGGCGGCGACAAAGAACTTGGGAGAACACTTTCAGCAATGTGATTGCTCGGTAACTAGTTGCAGCAATCCCTCTCGTCATCAACTGCTATTTCGATATTCTTCATAATACACTTATCGATCAGCTCATACTTGGTCGTGAGAAGGTCTTCATAGCCTTTGCTCGAGCGATTTACCTACTGGTAGAATTTTCGTAACTCTGTACAGATGCTTCATCGCCCCGATATTCCGATCTTCCTGTAGGTGATTCCGAATCTATATTCGCACTGCGGAAGGTGAGAACATTTGTGATGTCGGAGAAGAAATTTGCGTTCATTGAAACGTGGTCGATTTGGTTCTCAGTTTGTTAATCAGGTGATCTCAAGGGTGGCGTTCATATCGCTGATAAGAAGCTTCACATTCTGCCGCTGGATCGAAATGCACGTAGAATGGATCTTCTCGGGTATCGCTTTGAGAGGGTAGTGCACGTTGACGATGCCATAGTAGAAGAATTGGCCTTTGATTCACACACATACTTTCGCTGATCGTCTTCTCAGCTTATCGTGTAGGATTTGTTCCAGGGAAGCAAAGTGACTTGCAGTGCCAAGCTTACGATCTGCCTTTTCTTCCTGATCCTTCGGAGCGTGGTGTTTTCTGGGCGGCTTGTTGGGTTTGCCCCAACCTCCTGTATCGTCGAAGGACAGCCGTGCTGGGTTTCTTTGCCAACTGACGTATTCAGTTCTGTCTACGGTAGGGTTGTAGCGCCCATGGCCACTCGGACCTTCTCATTTCGCTTCAACTGCAGAAGACGGTAGTTCCCAGTCGATGCCGGCCTACAGATTAAATGTCATCAATAGACACACAGGAAAGCAACAGATAGGAGCTTGTGTACACTGGGAAGTATTCACCATTTGACGACTAATCTTCGAAGTTGATGGTTTCAAAATTGTATGATGTTGACCGTAAGAAAAGTTGTCGAACATATATTCCACTTTAAAAATGTATATTCCTTGATTTTCCAACAATTTATAAATGCAAGTTATCCATGGAGATATGAAAGGTATTACTTAATGATTTTTTCCTTATTTGTAGAATTGAATGGTAACTGCTGACCTGTTTTCTGAACTTTCAATATTTTAACAAATTTACATTATATTGAAGCATTTTCGAAAAATCAACGATTTTGGCCAACCCCCCTCCCGACAAAATTTTTGGCTACGCCACTGTGAGAAATGGAAAAGTAATTTACATCGCATTGCACAAATTAGCAAAGTAAGTTGTAGTGCTGCCGAAGGTCAACTCCGGACAGTTCACTAGCATATGTTCCACCGTGGATCGGGTTCCGCATGTAATACACACGCGATACTGTGTGAGTATGAGAGACCTTCGTGTGATTAACTCTGAGCCGCGATAGTGCTCGCAGATCTCTTCTGTCGGTCCGATATATCCAACAGTCGAGTGAACCTTTGACGCGCTGAAGGTGTCCAATACTGCCATGCCAATGACACACGAAAGTTTCGGTTATCTTTGACTTCAGCTGCCCGCTAGACGAACAGTTTTTTCATTGCCGTCGATGCTACAGTGACCGGGGACCTATCATATCGTTGTGGGTGGGTCATAATCGGCCTCGATAGCCTGGATTCGGTTTCGGAGCCATAGCAAGCACGATAGCCGACGTATCGGTAGAGGACACCGAGCATGGCACAGGAAGGCGGATGGAGAACCCTTCCGTTATTCCATTTACTCCTATTCTAACTTTATCTCCGATCTTGGAGCCATCAGAGAATATTCGCACGTGATTCTTCTACCTGTATTTGGCTCTGGCTTCCATACACCCAAAACTCGGTATTACACCTTTACGGTAATAAGAAAAAAATACTCTAATAGCAAGACGACTCATGCTAAAACGGTCCCAACAAAAAATTCCCCAAAGGGATGATCCATAAATGACGTAGCATTTTTTGAGTGATTTTTAACTCCCCCCTCCCTCATCGTAGCATTTCGTCACAAACCTCTAAATACCCCCCCTGGTAATTACGTAGCTTGACGGTAACTCTGCCCCCCCTTTTCCCCGTAAATTTTTTAAAAATTCTATTCTATTCCCCTTTAAGAAAGCTACGTAGCATGACATGATCCCCTACCCCCCCTGTCGTCACACATCATCACAAAATTCAAAACTCCCCCCTCCCCCATATAATGCTACGTCATTTATGGATGATCCCAAAGGGTAATACCAACACATTCAAATCTCCTCTGCATCGCACTCATGTTTCATCAATTCTTATTCAATAAATATTAACGCGTCGGATTGTCTGGAAGTGTGCAGCATTTCGCTTGTCATTGTATTGCGCATTGGTCCGGACTTGGAAAGGGGAAAAGGAGATGGGCTAGATCCGGGTACTGGCCCGGATCTGGTTACTGGTCCAGATCCGGGAACTGGTCCGGATTTGGGAACTGATCCGGATCGGGAACTGTGCCGGATATGGCAACTAGGCCTGCTCCAGAAACCGCATAAAATTTTTATTTCGCTATCCAACCTACCCAGTAAGAAATCCGTAATTCCGGCTGGTTTCTGCCAATATTGGGGCAGATTCCAGCCTGAATTTGGTTGGATATCCGCCAGGATTCCGGTTAGTTTGACTTGGTACTAATACTATCATAGAAATCGACCGAATCATCCTACGTGCGAACAGAGCCGAGGTTGACACATACTAAAAAGTGTTTGATTGTGTGATGCACATACATGAACAGCAACCGAAATTCGTCATTCTGCCGTTTACTACCTTTGCGGGAATATGAGTTTAATACCGCAATGCGCAATTGCGTGGTCTGTTATCGGAAAGACAATAGAATCTTACCCAAAAGTAATAGAAACATGCCCGTCGGATTTTGGGTGTATCGGCAGCGCCAGGCTCTTAGCTCTATAGACAAACTTGTGTCCAGGTTAGGTACACGGTCGTGCCAGGTCTGGCCGCGAACTCCTAATGCTATTCTGGCGATGGTGTATGCAGTCGAATTTGATCCGTCAAAAATATGGCGCGAAAGTGAAGCGACATTCCTCGGTTATCCCCAGGATTTTTGGTTCCTTACGGTAGAGAACAACTGCTCCGTCCAGCAAGATCAATCTCCCTGTTGCAGTATGGTTTGTGCTGCAGCAGTGCGTAATCACGGTCTTAGGTGACATGGCAAAGCCGACTGATACCGCCCATCGGCAGGATGTCATTGGCGTGACGAAAATATAGATCCTCGTCGGCAGGCTGGTGAACAGAGAGTTCATAGCCATCAGGAATAGTGTGACGGCGAGGACCGATCCCTGGGGAATCCCGTGGTTCTCCGGAAGTGTGTCGGATTGGATTACCCTCGATTCTCACGCGAAAGGTACGGTTGGACAGATAGCCGCTGAGGAAGTGGCCCATGTTTCCGGTGATCCCCCAGTTGGCCAGCTGTTGCAGTACGCCGTGACGCTACACGGCATTATATGCCTTCGCCACGTAGAGTATGGCGATGTCATTGGTCATAGATTGTCGTACCACTTCTTCGAAGCTGGCGAGGTAAGTGCCGGTTCTTGCTCCACGTAGGAACGCGAACTGTCGTTGATCCAAAAGCTTGTGCTCCTCCAGTAGGCCCATCAACCATCTGTTGACCATTTGCTTCATCGTCTTAGCAAAGCAGGGGGCGTTCTATTCCTCTAGCATCGTGAGGACGAACCGATACCCGTTTCGTAGAAGGAAGCCCTGGCATCGGTTTGGAATAGGGATTACCAGGGCATAATATTGTTCAATGTCGCTCGCTTGGCTAGCGGCGGGGATGACGTAGTAGAGGATAGCCAACATCATTCAATCCGACAAACTTGTCGTGTACCGATTCTAATGCCGCACAAAGTGAACTTCCGGTGAATTGGTTGTATACTTGGCCTGAGTCGGATTCTAAACGCACGGGGGTGTTCTAGGCCCTCTGCTTGATTCGCAAGAGCCAAGTAGGGAGGGCAGCGTCTGCACACAGGGAATTGAAGTGCCTACCTAGCTTGTTACCGATGGTCGTGGGGTCGATCGTTGTGCACCTGTTAACGAGAATGGCATAGCCGCTGTGCTGCCGCTTTCCGCTTAAGACGTTAACTCTCAGCCAGAACTCTGATATCGAGAAGTCTGGAGAACACCTTTCACCTTACAGAAACTTGGTCCAGCTGGTGTTTTTACCCTCTTCAATCGCTTTCCTGGCATCGTTTCTGGCATTTTCGCAGTCTCGTTGACTTCGGTGCGGAACCCCACCTCGTGTGGTATCCGTTTACATCACCCGTGATGATGAATGGGGTCTCAAATTGGCCAATGAGCCGCTGAAGTTTGCAGCCCATATTCCCTAGCGAAGGCTATTATTTCGGTATCCAAAGACATCCGTCGCGATGGCACATCGACCCACCGTCTGGTAGACATTATCCTTACTAGTGGCGTCCCGCGAATACCGGTGTCCAAACCATGATGCCGGGTTCGTCTGATTTCGGATGTGCGTCTCCTGTAGGGCCTAGTATATGGGCTGAGTCTGGGTAATAATGTTTTGCAGGTTACTCAGGCATCCTTGCAAGCCATTATTGTTCCACTGGAGAGTCAGTGTTGTTGAGTTGATGATGGAGGCGGTGGATTGAAGGCTTAACGAAGTTCATGTCCGCTGCGCCATCTCATCCACTGATCGTTGCTGCGCTCAAGGCTTGTTGGGGGGTCGTTGAGGGGTTTCATAACCTCTGACGTCGTTGTGAGTACCTGCAAGAGATTTACGAATAACAGAGTGTTTCGGACTGAGTTTATCATACGAAAAGCTTACCCAGAGAGAGGCCGCCCCTTCCGCACTAGCAGCCGCCGATACGCATCGCTGCGGGGCGGAACTTCCCCGGACGGGGCCAGTACGAGAAAGTGAGCGCTCGTGTTGTCGTCATTGACATTTTTATTCGAGACGGTAGAGTCTTCTACTAGGGGATGGTTCCTCATGTCAAGGCAGAGATTAGTTAGCAACTGTTGATGGGTGGTAATCTGTTTTCTGGATGCTTCTGAGCTGTAAACCTCTCTAGTAGTTAGTAGACTGGTAGCCTATGGGCGAAAATTTGTTGGCAGATGGATTTCGATCGGGTTTGAGTGTTCTGGTACTTAACAGGGTTCCCGGGACTCCCGCGCTAGCAGCCGCCGTGGAAGCATCTCTACGAGGAGAAACATCCCCGGTTAGGTCCGGCACGGGGAGTGGGCGTCACGATTGGTGTCTACTGGATTCCTGGATGGCTTAAAAAGTACCGGGTGCCAAAAGCAACCTGGAACCGGGCTAAGGTCTCGTCGTACTCGTTACTGTTGGTGAGTATATGCTTCCCTGCTGAGATTTCTTCCTGGTGACGCGCCGGGTGAGAAAGTATCGGTAGACCTGAACCGGTTCTCGTTGTAGTTGTAGCAAGATGCGAGGTGCTGGAGGTGATCGTGATCCCCCGTCAGGGTCGACACAGACGGGCTTCGTTTCGCGTTGCTGTTGGATTTTTTATTGTTTATTGGTATCACCAATTGCTGTCTTGAAGTCGATGCAGAGTTAGTCCGACATTCCGTAGGACGCTCGGGGTACGAAGTTTTGTGGTGTTTCGGTGTCCAAGATGTTCAAAGGTCCGATTAATGAAGGGCTGTTCTTTCGAGTATTCGCTCGCGTTGTCCGTTGCCTTTTTGGTGGTGTTGGCTCTGTGTTGCTTCTGATAGGGCTTTGGGATTTGACCCCTTTACCTGCTTGGCTATGGTTTCTTAGCTGCTTTCGTTCGTCGTGAAGTCTGGGGTCTCGATGTTGTTTCGCGGCTGCTGGGTTGCTGTCGGTTGATACTGTAGTGCTAGTGCTTAGCTTATTGGCGTTGTCATACTTTGCTTTTGCTGTAGTTTGTGAATTAGCTCTGATCGCTTTGTTCGTTGCTTCGTATAGTTGTTGCTTGACGGTCTTGAGTTGGCGAATGGCCTTCGCCACGTCACTCTTTAGTCGTTGCATTTCATCGTCCCGGTCATTTTCTTTAGCCGGGTTGTTCTTCTCCGCCTTCAGTTTAGCGATAATGGAATCATTCTCGTCCTCTTTCGGGTCCGTACCTTTTTGGACCTGTTGGGCGTTACTGGCTCCTCTGTAATTTCGGGGCGTTGGTCCATGGGTTTTCTCGGTCTGATGGACGGTTCAGATTGCAGTTCAGGCAAGTTTCCTGGTTGGGGCAAATCCTAGTACCATGACCAAATTTGCAACAGCGGTAGCATAGCATGGGAGACGGATAGTATGGCCGGATGCTAATCCGTGCTTAGGACCGCTACGACTCCTTGGCCTTTCAGCTCATAAAGTAGTTCGTCGTTGGCCATGTCCTTGGTGTCTATGTCGTAGAATCCCCCCTGGGTGATGTTGAGTGTGAAGTGAAAGACCACTTACACCTTTTGTCCGTCAATCAACTGATTCAAGCTCAGCAGGGCAATGTAAGCCTTTTTACAGGTCGACCTTAAGACCGTACCGGGTTCCTCTGCTCTATCTCGAGGCAGAAACCACGTTTGTCGAACCGCATCTTTACAAACCCTGTACCGATTTCAGAATCGTGAACGGGTTAGTAGTCAGTCGGGTATCGGAGTCATCGTCCGATGCTCTGGATCATTGTAGCTGGGACGGACGGTTCGTATTTTTGGGTTTGGTGGAGGCGCGTTTTCCTTAGACCTTCTTCGTAGTTTGCACTACTGCTATCGGTAGGGGTTAAGAATTCAAGTAGCATTTGGCTTGCCTTGAAGATTTTCAATAAGTTGAATTTTATTCTGTCTGACCCTGGGACTTTATTGATACATGCTAAGATAGCAAGGGAGAACTTGACCATCGAAAACGGTGTTTCGTTCGCGTTTGAATCTTCCACGCTTTCGTTTCAGGAATCAGAGTATATTGGCTCAAATGGCACGTTCCCCGTACATAGTCGGGGATTTGTGCCGCTTTCGTTAGTACTGTTTCGGTTTCGCATACGTCGAGCCGTGCTCGGAAGAGTACTGATCGATGTTTCTCTCGCTAATCCGTGAACGAACCGGCGCCAGTAACCACATTTCTTGGCTTTCATCAAATTCTACATACGCGTTTCTAACGTCGCATACTGTCGATAGCTAGCGAGTAACCCGTCGCCCTGGAAGGCCTTATACGCAGCGGCCTGTTCCGCGTACATATAGGTCTGAGCACTTTTTGTCCCACCTCGGATTGGGAGAACGTCTCCCAATCTCCGATGTTCGAACCAGGTAGTCGTTTTGTCTGAGTTTGAGCCGCGGTATCGACAATCAAGTTAGACTGTAATTTGTACTCTTACAATGTGGCAATATTAGAACGATGCCAAAAATTGCTAAAGAATTTTTGCATGGATGCAAAATGGTGATATTTTAAGGGGTTTTTAATCTTTTTTCATTATTCATCCAACGATATCCTTTTCTAGTGACGATGACTGTACTAAATAAGACAATATTATAACAAACGTAATTGAACACAATCATTTGCACAACCTCAGTTTTAAACTTACTGAAAATGTTTGTGTTGCTGTGTATTGCACCATTTTTAAAAATACCTCTTTCTAAACACTTCATTTAAAATTTGAATAATGATAAAAAAGTTACATTATACGGCGAGATCCGACAAAGTTGCTGAAACTGTATTGCAAAACAAGATTCCAGCTATCCAAAAAGCATTCAAACTTATCCGATCTTGTTCGATCCACAAATTCCAAGCGATTTGAAAATATTGAAAATCTCACTAATTTGAGGGACACCGAAATGCTGTAGGGCACAATTCTAAGTTTAGCAAATGAATATGTGAACAGGCCGTCGTTTCTCTTCTCTCTTTTCCACTGACCATCTGTTTATGCAACTGAAAAAACAGATGTATTCACGAAGATCACCTCGAAGTTACTAGTATTGCAAAGCATATAAAAAATTGACCTTCGCATTGATAGGTGAATTGATGCCAAAAATTAAAAAAGTTTCCAAGTAAGGTCTTGTGCCCTCATGCACAAATTGGTTTATTCATATTTTTATCTTTGGGAAAAAAAATGCATACTCGTAGGCGTATATATTTGATATATTGTCTAACTGGCAGCAAGTTGGTGTCAGTTACTGACGAGTGGAATACAAATCATTCAAATTCAACTTTTCTAAAAAATTGAAAAACCATATAACATGTAAACTTTGCAAAATAAAAAAAATCTGTCATCGGAGAACATAGCGGTATGTTTACTGAAAATTTAAAAAAATTTGGAATCTGACCAAGACTTTTATGAAAAGTCTTACTCGGCAGCAGTTTCAAAGTCAATGCAATCAATGACGTTTCTAAGTGACCAATATTTTTTCTGGTCTTCAAAATAAAAATAAAAATTCAAAATCTATTCAGCAGATACTTTGCAATTTATTCCCCAAAAACCGCTCAAATTCGGGCCTCGAGAAAAGAGGACTCCGTTAATTTGCCGTGTTTTGCTCAAGGTTTAGGAAGAAAATAGATTTTTAGTTTTTAATTTTTACTCAAATTCAGTATCAGAACAAATTGGTGCGACTGGCAAGCTTCCCATGTTATTCGCAGATTAGTGCTTTGCCAAGCCTTGTCTCATTTTTCGGATGAGAAAAAAGGTAGAAAAATGAAAATTTCGTTGTCCGTTGGACTCGAATGCGCCTTCTATTAAGCAGAAATAAAATGCTTTATGGCTTGGAACAAATTTCAATGGATCGATTTAGGCTCCACGGCGACGCACAGAGCACAAGTAATGTAGTTTTTCTCACTCAGCACCGCTGTTGTCCGTTGCCGTAGGAAGCAGTTACGAAAAAACAAAAGTAAATTTTCATTTCCTACTGCGGCTGCCGGAAGGAGAGGGAGGATAGAACTGGTTCATGCGAATCCGATTTTTTTGTCTGCTAGTACACCGAACCGAAAACGGAAACGACGGTAGCGACCAACAGGAATTGTGCCGCAACCGAAACTCAAATGCACGCAGAATACACATTCCTCGTTTTCTAGCCAAGCGATAAAATGTTCCCAACTCGTTTCCCTTCGCAAACACCGGGGAACATTCTAACACAACGAAATAAGTGAATTTTCGCACCGTTTATGCCTCATCTAAATTGGAATAGAGCCACCGTTTGTCGTTGTTTCCTGTGAATTTTCACTCCCGGTTAAAACGATTCGTAATCCAAGCATGAACCCTTCAACGGAGAATGTGGTTAGGACCTACAGAGACGGTTCGCGGTCGGTGATGTGGCCTTGTTCTACAACAAAAGGCCACCCTCGCTGTTTATATTTTTTAAGTTTCTCCGAGTTATGCTGGAACAAATAGAGACCAACTGAAACAGAAAAGGTAGATTAATAAAACACCTTAACAAAAAAAGAAGTTCGCTGGTTTTATATCGTTACTGTCATTTGTAGAGTAGTCAAAATGAAAGGTTTTCGTCTGATAATTTTTCATGTAAAATTAAACGGAACACGCTTATGTATCGTCATTTCGTGAATTACGGTTTATTGAATTCTGTCATGTTTGCAATTACGTCAACGACAAAATTCATATTTTTTTAACTTGAGCTTCTGCGACCACCCCTGGCTGCTACTCCGTTATCGATCTGGACTAGTTGAAGTTGCACAAGGAATCAGTAGATAATTATGCTTGGGAGTAGCACAACATCTTTCAATGTGCAACTCCTGGTAATCCTAGTACTTATTGATCAATACCGGTGCCGGCCAGGCCCGAACGTAGATCGCGGAAGGAAAGGGAAGGAATTGTTAGTCCGATACTTGCTTTTGCTAGAGGCCGTATATACTACTGTCCATTCCACAAGTATCACGGGAGGAGGATATTTGTTAGTAAGTATAGAAGTTGGATTCTACTTCTTCTTTACCTACGCTAGAGAGGTGACTCCACTATCTGGACGAGATATCGATCCATCAACTCCTGGACCGGGGACCAACGGCTTTACTTCCCTTCCGAAGGAAGACGTGACCACAGATTTTTTCACCTCAGAAAAATTTCAACGATCTCGGCTGGAATTGAACCCAGGCCAACTGTAATGAGTGGCGGTCACGCTTACCACTCAATCGCCGGCGCTGTCGGCAAAATTCATATTTTTTTGGTGTGCACATTTAAACGATTACTTTAGGTCCAACTGCGGTAGTCGATCGAATCTGCAACCATGCGGCTGTGGTTGTTTTAAATAAATAGCACATACAGTTTGAAACAATTGTTTCAAATGTATAGGGTTACCATAAGATTCGATCTAACATTTTCGATGCGTACAAACCAAACACCCGTGGTTTAATTGTACTTGTTTTAAGCGGACCGAACAAATAAATCAAATCTTTCTCATACACAGCAAGTGGGAGTAAAACAGTCGCTAGGGTACGAGTGCAAGTTTGAAGGTGTTTTTCAAAGCTGAAAACACTTGACTGAAATACTTTTCACATTTGAAAACAGTCGGGTCCAGTGTCCAGATGTCCCAAAATGAAGGGCAGTACGAGAGCGGGTGATTCATTCATCGCACTGCATGCTTCTCAACTAGCTGACCGACATGGAGTGCCGTTTTAATATATAATATCCATGAATGACCATCGTAATTGATAATTTCGGAGGTCAGATTTCGTCAACCTTAATACAGCCAAAAAATAGTAATTTCCAGTTACCATCACCAGAATGAGATGTTCATTTGTTGCATCTACGTATCTCCCATGTGAACAAATCACCGAGAACTGTTAAATGAATTACAATTATATCTGTTGTGGTTTTTGTTCATTTTAGTGTCGGATGCCAAATCCTTATGGAAAAAGTGAGAGACTGCCCACTGCTATTTCTTCCAAAAAATAAATGGAAACAAAAAGTGGAGATGCTGCACCGGAGGACTCAAATGGAGAAATAGCCAAATTTCCTGAATCACATGATCTACGAGATAAGCTGTCATTTATGGATGACAGCTCAACATCGAGCCTACGTGAAATTATCGTAATTGATGGTGGACGCCTACGATTTGAGTAGCGTAGGTTGCAGCTATAGTTGCAGGGATTGGAAGTCAAAACAAGGGCGATCTGGTCCAACCATTGATAAAAAGCCGTTCGATAAGCGAATTCATAGAGAAATGAGAGGACAAAGTGGATACACCTAAGCACAATCACATTTGGATGCAACTCGAAAAATTGTTCAAGCAGTTAGACGAGGTTATCATTACTGGTCTAAATTTTTAATTCATATCCAGACTTATTTAGCAATCATCGAGAAGCGTGATAATGAAAAAAAGTATTTTAATCCAAATATAATGAATGGAAATAATACGTTCCATACGTCGGTATCTCGGTAACATTTTTTCCTCGACGGCTTTCGGTGTTTTCGTCTTTTGAGTTACGATTGTTAATATAGCTTCTGGAATTTTTTGTCGTGACTTCGTCTCATTAGAATTCGACACTAACCTAGTGATAAGACTAAGCTAACGTTAGCTCCAAAAAACGAAAATACTATGTATCTGAGCAAATCCCTAGTCCTAAGTGATGTCCCGCAAGAAAAGAAAGGAATTTTGATTAAGCTGATGGGAATTAATAAAATCGTCGAATCGATCCCTATCTCTATAATGCTGGTTGAGTGTGGAATGCTAACCGGGGAAGAATACACGAAATGTAAAGAAACTGGTCAGAGACCACTCGTCGGCGAAGTGGCAGCCCAGGTATGGGCGCTTCCGGGAGTACATCGATTTGGACACGATTCGCTTTCCCGCAAAATGTTCCTTAACTCCGTAACATTTAAGATTTAAGGTTGCACAGAGAAAGCGCAAAATTCGCAAACGAAAAAAGCAGTTTTTTTCCACACCGTATGTCAGATCTTCATAAAAATCAATCAGCAGTACTGTAACAACATTCTACATACGCTGATTGATTTTTATGAAGATCTGACATACGGTGTGGAAAAAAACTGCTTTTTTCGTTTGCGAATTTTGCGCTTTCTCTGTGCAACCTTAATGGTTTGTGTAGAACGTTTTCGACTTGAATAGACGCTAGTTAGTCGTTCTACACCAGGTATCTGCTACGCCGTCATGATTTTTATGCCAACATCTAAAACGTCGCGTTAGGGTCGATCCATAATAAACAGAATCAATTTCGTTCGACTGAATTTTGTGGTAGTCCAGTTCAATTAATTTGTTGGTGCACCATGGTGTAAAGTTTTTGTTATTCACCGACATGTCCAAAACAACACATTTCTTCTATTAACTATCCAATATTTTCGCTTTTTAACAGATGTCCAAAAATTGAGCCATGCCGTACGGTATCTGACTAGTGAAAATCGAGCTTCGAACAAAACAAGCAGAACAATTTGAGATGTCAGTGGGGTCCACAATTTGTGTGCCCGCTGAGATGTTCACTTATATCAGTTCAATACAAATGGGATAGGGGTGCCATATACGTGTTCTACACATCTACCTAAACACATCCAAATCAAAGCAATCGTCGTCGACGGGAAAAATTTAATTCGGTCTCAAATTCGTTTCGTTCCCGCGAGTCTGACAACCGGTATAAATCGGGAAAGCGTCATCGGAAGTGAGTAAAATCATCGTCGTCGATTTCTCTCGTTTTTTTCTCGTGTGCGTCTGCTTACGTCATCGATAGGCACTTTTTTCACTGTCTAAAGTATGCACATGAAGGCTAAAAAGGTTTGGTGTGTGGCGCTCTAGAACCCTATGAATACTTTATCATGTTTTTTGACATTTTTCATACAAAAATAAGCAAAAAACCCAATTTTTTAAATTCTTGGTTTGATATTCAATTACAAGTATTATTTTTACTTATGCTTGAATATTTCAGATTTTATAAACGTGGGAGCAAAATGTGAAGTTTTTAATATCGTTGGAGATCCCAAACTAATGTATACTCAAATAGACATGTCATAATGAATTTAATGCTTATAAAAGGATGTCATACCATTAATTACTCCATTTTACGGAAAAAATAAAAAAAAATTTGATTTTTGTATGGAAAAAGTCAAAAAACATGATAAAGTAAGCTTACCCTATTCGTTGGGTTCTCGAATGACACACCAAACCTTCTTAGCCTTATTGTGCATACTTTAGACAGTGAAAAAAGTGCCTGTTCGTGCATTTTGGTTTGCACCTTTCTTTCTTATACTTAGTTGAAGTTGGTGTAAAAAAATGTAAAAATCTTCAATAACTTTGAAACGAATAAGTATTTTTACATACAGTCTTCGACAATATTATGTAGTTTTGATACCTACACATTTGTCTTGAACATAGTTATATTAAAAAAAACTAGATTTAAGGGGGTTGCCATAGAAAACGCCTTATAAATCGATAACCTTTAGTTCTACAAGCTCAAGTTTTTCAACAAAATTTTTCACTATGAGCATTTCTAAAACTTTGTCGAAGACATCAACTTTCTACATCATCAGTAAAAAAAATATATTCGATGGTTTGTCGCTAGTGAATTAAGTTCACGTTTTTGGCGTTTTCGACCACTGTGCATCATCCTGTTGAAAATGTTACATGGTTTTGGACTGTACAGTCGAGATGGTGATAAAGTTATTTGGCGCATTCAGCCAGTCTACCATACAGTGATTCGAACAATCTCCAGAGCCCTTAGAACCAGTCTCATAGCCTCGCTACTATCTGAAAGTGGGCAGTTTCCTTTTGAACATGTGATGACCGGGTGCCTCATCAGTAAGGCAACTTGGATTAAGCTGGCTGGAGAAACCCCCCATAGGGGATGCTTTCGGCTGCTCTATGGTAAGAATAGCATCGGAGTAGTTAAAGCTACTGACAAGCCAGAGTATACCCACCCCTTAGAAGGTTAAACGATCGATCCCGGAACGCAGATGCGCCTACAATCGACTGGAGAATCAAACAATAAATTCGTGCTTATGAAGTCTCATCCAAAGCACAAGTCATTTTCAGCGAAATTCAGCAAAGCCAATACTCAACATCAGTGAAGCTTTTCACGGACGGATCCCTAAACGAGGGTTGGGTAGAGCTTGGAGTGTTCGGTGGAAATACGAACATTATCATGCGAATTCCCGAAAGCTGTATAATATTTTCTGCCGAAGCGCTTGCCTTACTGATAGCCTCAGAAAATGCTCCAAACTCCGAACACACAGTCGTCTTCAGTGATTCAGCTAACTGCCTACAAACGCTGGAATATGGAAAGTCTCGACATCCATGGATACAAGCCGTGGAAGATGCTGCTGAAAACAAAAACATGAGTTTCTGCTGGATGCCGGCCACTCCGGCATTGAAGGAAACGAGAAAGCAGATCGTCTAGTTAGAGAAGAACGAACGAAGGGGGGCGAAGATGTACCAGTGCCAGCCGAAGATTTTGAAAATTTCATCAAACTGGTACTTCGACAAGCCTGGGAGAACGAGTGGAGAACATGCGATAAATTTACCCGCTGAATCAAACCATGGCCGGAAAAGATCTGTCCGATTCCTCGGAGCAAACTGCCCTCACTAGACTTCGGATTGGGCACACTACCCAAAAAATATCAAAATTATAACAACCTGTGATAGGCTTCTATCAGAATTATAACAAATTTTGTTAGGTTCTCCCTCGGCAAATATAGCTTGTATTACCTATTGTATAGTATCAACAAATTTAGCGTGCAGGTCTAAAAATAGAATAGAATAGAAAAATATAGCATACATTAAGGCGTTTTCGTTTGGAAGCAAAAAGCTTCTTGTAGCAAAAGCTTTTTATAGTTTGGTCAAATGATTGCATACATGCTGGCTGATTGTTATTACGAATATATGACACGCTGATGGTTATTTGTTGATTATAAGCGATTTGATTCCGATGGAGCAGTGCTGCCAGGGACAGTTTACGTTGACGATGGAAATGAAATTAAATGTTATGTTAATTATGTTTCAATATTGATTTTGAATATTGAAAATTGATAAAAAATTTCAATTTAGACTGTCTTTGTCTACGTTTTTCACAAAATTCGAATATTGTAAATATTCTAGGGGAATTGTATTGAGCATTGGAAGGTAAAAATTGGGCAGCTTCTAGCATTGCGAGGGAAGCACCTAGTTTTATGAAACCTTCGTGGAAGCAGGAGTCAAAGTTGGCGTACATTAGTACCCCAGTTTACGGTTGCCGTTAGTGTTTCGTTCTGGCAGTGAAAATATGACTTGATAATACCAGTTTAAATACTGGTTGTTTTACTACGTAAGTAACAATTAGTATTATGTATTCGTTTTTAATCATTTATTCAATTAATTTAACTTAATATTGAAATAGAAACAAAATTTGTTCTCATTTTTGATGATTTTTTTTTTCTATTTCCTATGTTTTATAGTTTTTCAAAATAATGGCGTGCAAGTATAATTTGCGCACAGAAACTGCTGTAACAGTAACGTTGCGTGTTGTATTACTGGTCAGAAATATTTTTTCATATCAATTTCCACCACATTTTCGTGTTATTTTCCGAAAGCCGATTTCTCAACTTTCTCGCTTCCACATTTAGAATCATTTGAAAGTTTGCAAAGTTATAGTAATTTTAGAAAAAAAAAACCGATTTAATCCACCTAGCAGTGAGATGAAACATTTCTTACACATTTCACTATTGGATTAGTTTGCAGAACTCACGAGAAGTATGCACCCAACTAGAGGTGGGATGAAAACAGTTCTAGTTTTCTAGTAGGGTTGGGAGTACCGGTTTTACCGTTACCGAAAACTGGTAAAACCGTCCAAATATTAAATACCGAAATACCGGTTTTGCAAGAATGAAAAACCGGTATTTTCGATAGTTTTGTAGCGAAAACTATTTAAATAATTTTTCATTGTTTTTTTTTTTATAATAGAGCTTTCGAAATACTTTAAAAATATTTTCACCTACTAATGTTAGAAGTAAGATTGCCTGTTTTGGGACACTTCAATGTTTTTGTATAAGCAGTGGAATGCAGCTCGATTCATCTTCAGCACATGGCTGTATTAAATTAGTGAATCAGTTTCCTTCCTTCGATCATTCTTGCTAATAGTAATAATGTTATTACGCGCGCGAATGTTAATTGCATAACAATCTGCATCATATTCAATCGTTTGTAGAGAGAGAAATCAACTCATATTTGTCGTTTCATTGGTTATAATAATACGATGAATATTATTTATACTTCGAAATCTTCAATTACACAGCTATTAGCATATTCAGCAGTCACATATCGCTTGAATCAACTAAACAACACTCACGACAATCAGTTGTCCGGAGTTGAAGTTGCATTTTTAACAATCTAAGAATCTGTTATAAATTCTCGGTGGCTAGCTGCCCAGAGCAATGAATACATGATAACACTTCTCCAAGTTGCATTGACTTGTGCAATTATTTACCTCACCCCACTGACAAAATTCCTGCCCGTGGCAAACGTGGAGATGCAGAGGTACACGGTCTTCATAACAAAATTTGTTACGCTAACATTTCGTTCCTTCCCAGATGGCTGTAAGGACGCGGCAGACATCGCCATTGGCATTATACCGTACAGAACTCTCGATTGATGATGGATAGCTACTCCCAGGTTCCATTCGCAAATTTTTTGTGAAATTATGCTTATTCTGTTCAATTAAGGACTAGCAATTACGAGTTGTACGGTCATCCTGCTCATGCTCAATTGGAAAAGGAAGCACATAAACGCTGGTTTTCAAGACGAGGTGGAATTGAAACTTAAGCGGTTTCATATACGAAGTAGGACTGTTAAAATGGGTATTTTGAATACTGGTGACAAAATAGACAGATTAACCTGACCTATTACAAATCTAAAACGTTTTTGATGCGCTGGAGCTCAAACATTTTTTGAACATAATTTTCAGTATATGTTAAGGCATTTGTATAAGGAGAAAACAGCAATTTTAGGTCTGTTTTCGAAATAATGGTTTGTCGAATCTCTTTTGTCTCTTTTTGTCTACTGCATTTAACTAACCTGCTGTGCTTTTTGGTACAATAACACACTTTTCATGCTGCGATCATCAGTGGTTCTCAAGTAACGTCTGTTGAGCGATTACTTTGTTAATAAAGTATGAATTGGCATCAAAGCAAGTTAAATGCGACTGCTTTGTAAATTCAATTTAATTTCGATTTTTTCTTTGTGATTACCGGTTTTTAGCGGTTTAACCGGTTTTTTTCATTTTCAATACCGAAAATACCGGTTTCTCAAAATGCCTCGGTTTTCCCAACCCTAGTTTCTAGTCTTGCACGAATAAAATCTCGAATAAATTATAGAAATCAACAAAACGACCGAAATAAAAAAGTAAAGCAAAAAATGAAATACTAGGTTTTTAAATTCATAAAATGAGTAGAAAAATTAATGTAAATCAAAATTATAAAATACACTAATGAAATTAGATTAGGTTATCAAATAAAAATTAAGATTATATTTAGAAATAGTTATAAGAATAATAGAATAAATTGACTCATACTAACAAATTGAATGAAATAAAACAAATGACTGAACAAATGAATCAAATCATTCAAATGATTCAAATGAATCAAATGAATCAAATGAATCAGATGAATCAAATGAATCAAATGAATCAAATGAATCAAATGAATCAAATGAATCAAATGAATCAAATGAATCAAATGAATCAAATGAATCAAATGAATCAAATGAATCAAATGAATCAAATGAATCAAATGAATCAAATGAATCAAATGAATCAAATGAATCAAATGAATCAAATGAATCAAATGAATCAAATGAATCAAATGAATCAAATGAATCAAATGAATCAAATGAATCAAATGAATCAAATGAATCAAATGAATCAAATGAATCAAATGAATCAAATGAATCAAATGAATCAAATGGATCAAATGAATCAAATGAATCAAATGAATCAAATGAATCAAATGAATCAAATAAATCAAATGAATCAAATGAATCAAATGAATCAAATTATTCAAATGAATTAAATGAATCAAATTGATTTAATTCATCCAGTGAATACAATGAATCAAATTAATGAAATGGATAAAATGAATAAAAAGAATGGATGAACAAAATGAATAAAGTAAAAAATAAATGAAATGCATAAATAAAACAAACGAATCAAATAAACAAAATGAGCTGAAGTGATAAAATGAATAAAAAGAAGAAAATGAGCAGAATAAAATGCATTGATAAAAATGAAAAATTAAACAATGGTAAAAGGTTATAAATTAATATAAAGAAATAAATTGATCAAATAAATTATTTGGATGAAATGTTTAAAACTGAAAAAGTAGTCAGATTATTAAAATGAAGAAACTGAACAAAATTAATAAACTGGAAAAAATGAATAAAATGCATACAATGAAAACAATGAATAAAATAAGTTAAATGAATGATATGAGTAAAATGCACAAAAAGAATAAACTGATTAGAGTGAATCCAAAGTATGAAACGAATAAAATAAGTAAAATGAACGCAGATGAACAAAACGAATAAAAAGATTTGGAATGAAATAATTAATTAAAATGAAATGGTCATATATATGAAGCTAAAAACATTTTTGAATAAAGAAAATGAATAAACCGGATTGTACGAATTTGAGAACCATTGCATCTGAAAGTTTTGAAATGTTTTTGAAAATCCCATCTTCTGAGAAAAGGCTAATAAATATGCAATGGACTTTCTAGGGCTTCCATCTTTTTTTTGGTTTTATTCTTTTTGTTTTCATGATTCTTTACTTGACGGCGTCGTTTTAAGATTATCTGGTGTTTCTACTTTATTGTTGGACCTTAATTAGTTATCAGGAACCTGGAACGTTCAATTTGCTTTGGAATTCGAAATTTATTTTTTGATCACATATTCCCGAAAAAAAGGTTTATGTACAGAATAGAATTTACTGGTCCAGTATTTTAACGCGCAATTGAATATAGTAAAGTGAGACAAGGTCACATGTGCTTTCAAGCCCCTTGCACAGAGAACGACAGGGAGAATGCGATTCGTGAATGAGACAGGTAGATATTTCAATGTTTGAAATGTCTAGGCTATGTCGATAGCATAAAAGCCGTGCATTCAGTTGATTGCAATGCAGTCTTTTTCCATTCATCCTCATAGCTTTCATATTGTTTCGTTCCGAATTCTCGTGCAGGAAATTTGGATAAATAAGTCTGTATATGACTAATACTGTGAAAAAGAAATGGTTCAAACTACTCAGTATATCCAGATATGGACGACGATAAGTTAGAAGACACATTGTAATTGCATCCCCCATCGAGAGTGGGTACTTTGGGAGACTTCTTCTGGTTTGTGGATATTTTTGGTCTTTGATCCGTTATTTTTCATGAAAGTTCGTACCAATACAACGAATGTGCAGCTGATACAACTCATGGTTCATTCGCCTGCGCCACGTTCCGTCTTCCATCTGCACGCCACCATATATGGTACGCAACACCTTTCGTTCGAAAACTCCAAGGGCGCGTTGGTCCTCCACGAGCATACCCCAGGTCTCGTGGCCGTAGAGGACCACCGATCTAATCAGCGTCTTGTAGATAATCAACTTCGTGCGGCGGCGAATTTTGTTCGACCGGAGCGTCCTACGGAGTCCAAAGTAGGCACGATTTTCCGCCAAGATCCGTCTCTGAATTTCACTGCTGTTATCATTGCCGTCGGTTACCAGTGAGCCCAAATACATGAATTCGTCGACCATCTCGATTTCGTCACCGTCAATCCGAACTCGGGTGGGAGGTTCACATTGTCGTCTCTAGAACCTCTTCCTCTCATGCATTTTGTCTTCGAAACGTTGATGACAAGTTCAATCCTGCTGGCTTCAGCTTTCAGTCTGTGAGCATATGTGTCATTCAAAATTCAATAGAGATACGAATAGTGTAAATATCGCACGTGGAATGTCTCTTTTGAAAATTTTCATCGTCTAACTTTCATATTACCCAGTTAAGACAAATATTTTTCTGATATAGCCATGAATTTCCTTAATTATTGTGTAGATACAGGCTTTGATTACAATTGAATTAAAGTTGAGTTGATGTAGCAGCAGACAAAAAATAGTTTTGTTTTCTCAAACCTTCGCAATTACAATTAATAAATATTTCAGATTGGCAGAAGATCTTATCACACAACTTAGAAATGGATACAGAAATAGCTAGATAGATGCGATAGAAGAGAGAAAGAGAGAGAGAGAGAGAGAGAGAGAGAGAGAGAGAGAGAGAGAGAGAGATGGGGGGGGGCGTGTGAGGAATGGCAAATGATGGTTAATGCAGTGACATTATTTTTATAGGTATATTACTATGATATATTGATTCTTACATTCTTATCATAA
Organism: Topomyia yanbarensis; assembly: GCF_030247195.1. Lineage (NCBI taxonomy): Eukaryota > Metazoa > Arthropoda > Insecta > Diptera > Culicidae > Topomyia > Topomyia yanbarensis. The sequence goes on from NC_080672.1 coordinate 344,885,415, forward strand.
ATAATGTAAGTAGATATTTTTGCGCCATAACCAGTATAACCTAAATCTTGCAAAAGAGCTAAATTTTTGCTAGATTTTTGGGCTTCAAACATACAGTTGCTTTCGGTGACGCCACAAGTATAATTATATTAGAAATCTTTTATCTCACTACTAGGTGAATTACTTGTTGATCTGTGTATTGATATACCATCCAACATTTACCTCATGATTGAACGCAATGCCTAATCCAAGGAATAAATACTAGAACTCAATGTTTCTTTATCAACACATTATTTTGCATTTGAAGTGAACTTATATATTGATTTTTGAGAAATAGTTCATTTATTATAAAGGTGATTCACAAAATGTTCTCAACATCGAATTCCTTGAATCACGTTTTCATACCCCGATATTCAAAATCGGTTTAGTTTTGCCCCTAAAACACCAGTAAAGCAATACTCTGTATGAAACAATCTCATTTTTAGGTAATGGAAATTGGTAAGCGAGGCCTAAAAATACAAAATGTTATTATTTCCGCCGCTCGTGCACAGATTTAGACAATCTATAGCTTGTTAGAAAGGTATTTTTACAAGCTTTCTATTTATGTTTGTGGGACAATAATGTATTGTTCGAAAGTTATTTGCAAAAAACCTGCTGTGTTTTGACAAAATTGCCCATATCTCAGAAAGTAAACAACATATCGAAAATCAAAAATAATAGTGTCAAATGGCAACGTTAGGCCTTTCATTTGAAACTAATTTCATTAAGATCGGTTAAGCCATTGCTGAGATAATTACATGACATTTTGTACATACATACATACACACATACACACACACATACAGACATTATCTCAATTTGTCGAGCTGAGTCGATTGGTATATGAGACTCGGCCCTCCGGGCCTCGGAAAAAGTTTTCAAAATTTGAGCGAATCCTATACATTTCTTTTGTAAGAAATGTAAAAAAGCTTCAAAACTGCGATTCTTGCACTTTTTATTCCAACCACTTTATGTGTCATTGATTCAATCAATTCTTTACTTTCACCTACACAGCTGTTTTCGAAATTTAAAAAAAACGAAGAAAATGATGTATTATACACTTCTAATGTTTGTATTTTACCTGCGAAAATTGCGATCAAACGCGTGAGGTGCGTTTGTACCCCATTGCAACGTTCTAAGGTACAAAAAGTAAGTGTAACATTCTAGGGTTAAATCCGCAGAGTTACAGACATAATACTTAGAAAAACTTATCTAGTGTTTCATTGTTTTTGTACGCCTCACCTGATTATGTACGAATTAATTGTTCTCAAAAACGAGATAATTAGTTTCTCCGAGATCAGCGTTCTCTTCCGACCAGGTATGCCAGGTGCAGATGCACAGATTAATCTGTATTTCGCTAATTGCCAGTGGTCTGCACAGATTTTTTAAACTGCACAGATTCCGACAGTTTTCTATTATAACGCACAGATTTGTCAATTTTTACCTCGTGTAGAAAAAAAAAAACAAAAGGGCGCGCCTTCTCGTTTTAAAACTAAATTTACATTTTTCTTGAGCACAGCTTTCCACAGATTTTTACATATTCTGCTCACAGATTTCAGAAAAAAAAACATGGCTGGCATCCCTGCTTCTGAGCAGCTCATATAATACTATGGGTAGCTGAAATTCGGTATGTTTCATCAAAAAAAGATTTTCAAAAAAATAATGTTTATTAATTCTCGTGTATTTTCGTCTAATTGGATATCCGGCTCGAGCCAATCTACATCTCGAATATTCACCACTCCTCATACTTCAATATTTCAGCGCATCGTTCCACTAACGGCTCAGCCCTACACTCTTGTTCAGAATAATACGACCACAAAATGCTAAGTAAAATATTTCTACGAGTGACAGAAAACAATGAAATTAAAACGGTAAATAAAGATTTTGTTTAAATACTACACACTACAATCGGTCGCTGGCCGCCTTGCCGTAATCACGCGCGAACCCTTAATTTTGGGATACATCGGAGCGGGGTTTAAGAGAAAGGGTTCAAATGTTCAATAAATATTACTACGTTCGAAGCTTCCTAATTATCGTCTAAGATCTAGAAATAGCTAAAATCTTGCAATCGTTGCTTCTATTCGTTAATCGTTATGTTCGTGCATTTATGCGATTCGATGTCCGAACTTAATCGCCTACGTTTATGCTACACACTTGTTGTGTTTGCATCCCGTTTCACGAGTTGCATTTTATTTTACAGTTGAGATTGATTAAAAGGAAAAAACAAAAAATTTCGGATAACCGAATTCCAACTTGTGCAGGTATCCTTCGTCGACTGCAGCTAATGTATAGATTATAATAAATACAGGTAATAAAATGTCTGTGATTGGAAAGAAAGAGGTAGAGAGAAAGAAAAAAAACACGTGAAAAATAGGCTAACTAGGAATTGAAATATGATCGTAGATAAGCAAAATATAATGATATAATGAAAAACGAGAGCGAGAGAAAACAAGGCACAAATTTATTGGCTTTGCCCTGTTCCATCATCTACTGTTGCTACTTTTTTAGTATTTCGCTTGGCGGTGGGTTCAATTAAAACAAATTTTGCAAATCGAATTGAACGAATAATTTAGGAATATTTCGACCTTCTTGCGAATGTTTCATCTAGTTGAATTTTAAATTTTTTAAACACTTGATTCATTTGAACCCACCGCATCCGCAACCGAATAAAGCACAAAAATGCGCCTACATTTATGCTGCTCTCATAGTCTTTGTCAGCTTGACTTCAAAGCTACACAGGCTTGCTCGCAGCAAGGTGGTGTAGTTTTCAGCAGATATTTATACCGTACCGTCCATTTAGCCGGTAGGCCCTGGCTCGGTTCCGCGGTCACTACGTTCGTGTCATCATTCCATTAATCATGATGTTTGCCAGTGCATTCCGACGCTTCCGCCAGGTCCCCATGCCCTGGGAGTGATACTGTAGCTGGCTGTACCATTGCTTCGTCTTGCCGCCATCCTCCGCCTAGCCGCCACGGGGATTGTGGTGGAGTCGCCAAAGTCGTTTCATGGATGCAGCATTGAAGATAAGAGCCACGGGTAGTAAAAACACATGCGAAACAGAGGAGAAAAAAAGAACAATGAGTTTAGAATGCGCGATGGGAATTGTTCTGTGTTTCGTCTGCGAGCAGGCGAATTTCTGAGGTAATACCGTGGTGGATGTGGTTCCAAAAATAACTATGCACTTACACCCGAACTACACAAATCGCAACTAACTCATCTTCTCCCTGTAGGTGTACTAGCTTTTATCATTCTATTTAGCATACCTCTGAGGTGTATACACTGCCTCAGGACTCGTAAAACTAACCACTGTCTTCTAATGCCAAAACGTCGGAACAATAGAGGACGGTGATAAGCGACGTACCTTAAAAATAAACGACTCCTTCGAGAGAATCTCCTGCACCTCGAAGTAGTCCTCCCAGTCGTTCTCCGTGCACACAATGCACCGGTCCAGATAGAGCGGCTCCCGTAGAAGTGTGTAGCGGCTGTTCTTTTCCCGCACTAGCAGCAGAGACGCTTCCCGTATTCCCGTGTGACGCGGAAAATTTAGTAGCTCCGTTTGGGCTCGGTCCGGTTTGTAGCTGGGACTTGGCTGAAATAGTATGGTAGAAAAAATAAATTGTTAAACGATGCTTTAGTAAAGTATCTCTTGGTGATTGTAGTCAACGAGGTAATTAAACCGAGCAAACATTCTCGAATTAACTCTTAGGTAAATGGTGTGGTCCAAGTAGTCAATGGTATTATTATGTGTAACAGTGTATCTGTCAATGGGAAAATTTGGAAGTTGTTTGTTTTTGCGTGTCTTTTGGCAGCATTTTCTCCCAAATCTCGTAAGTTTGCAACCCAGAGAAAAATTAATAAATGAAGTATACGTTAATCAAAACGAAGTGAATTTGCGATTGTAAGTAGATTATTTGTATTATAGAGAAAGTTTATCAGGTAGCATAGCATAGCATAGCATAGCATATACGATTGCACAAATCGTGGGTGGTTGTACAATGATCAGCTAATATTTACCAAGATATCCACCATATCGTATCGCAAGAAAAAACATTTGGGATTAACGCTTTTTCTTCATAGTGGAACAAGCATCACAGTGTACACCTGGCCACGTCCTTACAATCGTCGAGGAAGGGAAGGAATGTTAGTTCAACATCTACTTGCGAAAGTGCAGGGAACCCATACTACTTTCATAGAAGTTTCAGGAATAGGAGTTTTTGTTAGTAGGGCAGGTTATTTTTGAGGAGCTTATACGACAACATTTCAGTGCAAAATTGATAGAACTTACCTCGTTTAGCCCGTATTTATTATAAGAAAATTATTTGGATAAAATATCTAACATTGAAAAAATAATATTAAACAATTTCACCTGCTCTCAATTAATTAGGGTGCAAGTATTCCCCTCCATCATCAGTGAAATCGTTGCATGAACTAGTCATTTATAGATGGCGCTACGCTGAACGAGCGAGTGTACTTTTGGCGGCTAGATTAACGCGCATGCATTCAAAGTTATCAGAATGTGACAATAAAATCACTACATAAAATCTCTCTATTTTCACGCTATTCACACCGATTAACACGTAATTCTATAATAAAAATGCCTATGTGAATGATTGGCTTCGATTTTCCGTCAAACACATTATATACTATTGGAAAACTTTGGAAAATATTGCACGAACAGGAAGACACGTCCGAGCGGTTCGGCAGTGCTGCCACTTCTTATAGAGAAAGTTTATCAGGTCAACAAATACTCTCTGTTCTAGATTTTTACACATAAAATGCCGAGATGAATTCTCGTTGGAAGATCGGGGCAATATTGCGGCTTATTGGAACAGTGACTTTTTAATCCGTTAAAAAGTTCAAAAAGTGAACCGGTATAAGAGTGCAAATGTGAACTTTATAAAAAATCGGAACTGGCTATGGTACCATTGAATTATTTGGTCGATTATCTCCCGTAACTGCAATCGACAGAGGGTAAGTATGGTGATTGGCATTGATAAAAATATGAGTGCAGGTAAAATTAAGTCCCGAATGTTTCCTTGACCAATAGGATAATTCCACAGACTGAACAAAAACACTAACATCCAATATCAACAAGTACAGAAACACGGCGAAACCGTACGATTGTGTTTCGCTAAACACTGTAGGCTTCGCCAGAGCGTAGGGTAATAGTGGTATTTTCGAACGCTTTAGAAAGTCATAAAAAATCTGAAAATATACGATTTGGCTACGTAATCTGGATCATTTAACGTTAAGATGTACGGCTCCATCTTTTATTTTTGAAATTTAGTGTTCTAAATCGTCAAATAATCATATACACTCGGGAAATGTAACAAATCTTTATGGTTCATTTTTCTAATTTTGGACCACAATTATTTTGGTATGTTAACAAGTCATATTTTGGACCATCGTTTTTCTTTTGAGACACTGCTGAAAACATATTTTGGACAACCGTTTTTTGCCTTTCTCAATAGAAAGGTATTGCAATTGCTCTGAAAACCGACTTTTTAACGGAGGCCCGGAGGGCCGAGTGACATATACCATTCGATTCAGTTCATCGAGTTCGGCAAATGTCTGTACGTGTGTATGTATGTGTATGTGCGTCTGTCTGTGTATGTGACCAAAAATGTCACTCATTTTTTTCTCAGAGATGGCTAAACTGATTTTGACAAACTTAGACTCAATTGAAAGGTACAACGTTCCCATAGGCTGCTATCGAATCTCTAATGGATCCGACTTCCGGTTCCGGAATTACAGGGTGATGAGTACGATCACACAGAAAATGTCGATTTTAATAAATTCTTCAATGAATGTATAATAGTGAAAATTTTTCCAATATCACTAGTTTACAAATTTTGGGTTAATTGCATGAAGTTAAGAAAAAAGGTGTTTTCTAAGTCAATTTTGGGTCACTGAGCACGAAAATCATATCCATTTTCTTTTTCAAAGAACCGTTTTTGTGATTTTTTAAAAAAGGTGTTTTTGAGCACTTTTTGCAGTTTTTGGTCAATATCTCTGGAACAAATCTTCCGGTTAACACAATCGACTCACTATTCGAAAGGTATTCATGTACCCATTCTAAAAATGTACAACAAGTTAGGATAAAATATCAACAATTTAGGGTTAAGAGCAACCAAAGTCAAAAATAGTAGTGTTTGGTAAAATTACTAATTTTTGGTTGATAATCGCGGTAAGCTAAGAAGAAAGGTGTTTCCTCAGTTTAGTTCGCTGAATACGAAAACCAAGTCCATTTTTTTCAAAGAAGCATTTTCAAGATTTCTTTGAAAAAGGTGTTTTTGGGCACTATTTTAGTTATTTGTCAATATCTTGTTCAAATAGAATCCGATCGAAACAGTTCGAAAGGTATTGATGTGCCCTTTCCGAAAATGTATAATATGCGTAGATCAAATCTCGACAAACATATGATTACGGCTTAAAAGCTAACTGTCAAAATTGTCTTTGAAATGAAATTTCAGACAAACTGTTACCCGCCAATCACAGATGTTCATAGTGAACAAAAGAAAAATCGTTTCGACCTTTTTTTTTTTTAAAAATGCATATTTCTAGTAATTTTTTTTTATAATAAATCAAGGACAGAAGAAAATTCTTTTAGAATCTAATGAGATAAATAATCTTTTTGCATAAATTTTAATCCAATGGTCACAAAAGTCGGATGAAAAATGTAGATGGTATGAAGCACTGAGAGAAAATTGTAACTTATTATTTTTCGCACAATCATACTTTCAGCTGAAATAATCTTCTATACTTGATAGTTATTGTTTGTGTTTAGTACTGTCTTCTCGAGCTTGCATTTGAATGGTTTTGGATATTTTATTGTGCTCTTTTTAAAATGTGGAAATATCGTTGGAAAAGTTTTATTTTGTCTGTGGTGAGTACATATTTTACGAATTAAAGGAATTTTAGCCTTCTGCTTCAACAGACTTCACAGCAGATTCTCAGTTCACAGAAAATTACGTGGCTAGTGCTACGATCCCACTGAGACTCCTTCCCGATAGGGACTCGAAAATTTGACGACTGGCTTATTAGACCAGTGCTACACCCTCTAAACCGCCGCACCAGGGCAGGATCCGCTAAAATCATAAAATTTCCATTTCGCTCAATGTGCCATAGCATCAACATTTTCCATCCGATGTTAGTGATATTAGGCTTAAAATTAACGTAAACATATTATTTGTCATCTTAGATTCTAAAAGGTCCGAAAAAAAAATTGTTCGCACCTTTCTTCAATTTAATATTAATTGTGGCTGTTTTTTATTTTACAAAGATTTATAATTTGAATAATGATTTCTTTTCTTGTATATAGTTGTCATGTCGTGTATAATAAAAATGTAATATATACATTTGGAAGCTTATAACGAATATAAACATCGAAATAATTATCGATTGAGAAAGGCACAATTTCACCGCTAGGTGGATTAAAATAGGTTTTTTTTGCTTTGTTTTTGGTTTTCTGTTTTCAGCTTTGGTCGCCGTTCGGTTCTGTTTACAGGTTTAAGTTAATGTTGTACTCTTTTTGTTGTTAACGCTTCAGTCCACTCATTCTTCAGTCATTCTCAGAAATTTAAGCATGTTCGCTTCATGCTCGCGGTACTGTTCAAATGCAACTCCACAAGCGTCAGATCGTTTCGCGCTCTTCGAGACTTTTTTTCCTTAGTAAACTTTCTTTAAAAATCAGACGATTTACTTTTAGGGGGCGATGAGTGATACAGAACTGCTTGGGGATTTTTTTGCAAAAGTTGATTTTTTTAAAGGTTTTGTAGGAGGAAATGGGTCGGTCCACCCACAAAAACACCATCTGTAATACCGGAAAGCACCGGCGAATCCAGGAATGCTATTTCGTATCAGAGAAAATTGTAGATCAGAAAATGGCTATCCAAGCACTGTATAAGTTTTTCCGCCCCGGCCGACAGGATGTCCTGGAGCGACACAAATTACGAAACATGAAGCAGAAATCAGGGGAACGGTTCGCTGAATTTGTGGTTCGAATTAGACAGCAGATTAACGAATGTGGCTTGGAAAAATCGCAGAAGGTTGTCGCTCGGACGAGTTACGTTGGCAAATCTTACAAAAAGATCGATCTGTAGAGGAGATCGAGGAAATCGGAAAATCACTGGAAGGTGAAGAGCTACAGTTCAAAGATTTTGGGACGACTCGTGTGGAGGAGGTTTGCGAAAACCGTGTTGTCTAGCTGGTGTAGCTGGTCATTTTGCTACAGATGCTTGTTGTCCAGCGCGGGGTAAGACTTGTCCGGTATGCAAGAAGATCGGTCATTTTGAGCGGCAGTGTCATTTAAGGAAGAGGAAGTTAGCGGAAGAACGCGAGCGATCGCTGCCACATAGGAATGTTCGTGCGGTACAGGAAGCACCTAAAGGAGATTATGACGATCGAAAAACCTACTATGCATTCTATTCCGGATGTGAGGCAAACATAATACGTTGTGCAGTAGGTGGTGTAGACATTGACTTGCTGGTTGATTCTGGTGCTGAAGCTAATTTAATCTCGGATTCTGTATGGAAAATACTGAAGACTGGAGGTGTGCAGTTGATTCGTTCATCGAGAGGTAGTGATCGCATCCTCACAGGATATGCCAGTGATATCCCAATGAAGGTGCTGGGAACATTTGAGGCTAACATTTCGGCGGACCAAAGGTCGGCAGTTGCGTTGTTTTTTGTGCTTCAAGACGGACAACGATGTTTGTTGGGAGACAAAACCGCAAAGCAGTTGGTTGTACTAAAAGTGGGTATTGACCAAGTTGATGCTCAGTTAACCCTAGAACGCAGTTTTCCACCCTAGAACGTTGCACTGGGGTAAAAATGTACCCCGCGCGTTTGATCGCAATTTTCGCAGGTAAAATTGCAAACAAAGGAAATGTATAATGCATCATTTTCTTCATTTTTACATTTCTTATAAAAGAAATGTATAGAATTCGCTCAAACTTTCAAGATTTTTTCCGAGGCCCGGAGGGCCGAGTCTTATATACCAATCGACTCAGCTCGACGATTTGGGACAATGTCTGTGTGTGTGTCTGTGTGTGTGTGTATGTAACGGACAAATTCTCATTCGTGTTTCTCAGCAATGGCTGAACCGATCTTATCCCAACCAATTTTAAATGAAAGAACTAAAAAACAGTATGAACGCTATTAATTTGTTTTTGATTCTGATGTTTAGTTTCCAAGATATGAATGTTTGAATGCGCAAAAATGGCGTTTTTTGCAGTTTTTTTAAATTATCTGCCGAAATTGACAATGTAGATTAACAATTTATATGTTTTTAGACAGCTTCAACGAATACCTTTCGAACAAGCTATAGATTGTTGAAATCGGACTATTATCAAAAGAGATATTTAACATTAAATGCGGACGAAAGATCTTTATCATTTCCCATAGCCAGAAATATGACCAAAAACATGCAATCTATTATTAACGCCAAAACGGCTTATTTTAGGTCAATAGTATCTTCGGAGAATTTAATGGAGGCAATATGCCCTTTCTTTTGGTATTGTGCTTTTGCTGATTAATCCCCCTATGAGTGAGATATTTTCACAAATTTTTTTGGAAGTGATTATATCGAAATGATGCCTTCAGCAATCTTGTAGCTCTTACTTTTGCGAATAACGTTACTGAAGACGTCAAATATCTATTTTGAATACTTTAAAAGTTATGGCTTGTTGTTTGTTGATTACTCTTTGTCGCCTATTTATTGTTCAGTATAGTAATAATCCATTGAAATAAGCCAAACATTATTTCGATAAAACGAATTTTGTATTTAATTTTTCTATCTACAACCGCTAGAAATAATCACCGAACACTTGCAAGTTGTCTGGAAGGAACTTGATAACTTATCAGTGGAAAAATGTTCATTTGTGCGAACCTTCTGACTGCAATTTTTCTAACTTATAACCATCGGATAGATCTGAAACATATCGGAAAATGAAAGCGAAATAAATAACTCCAAGCAACGGCATAGCCAAGAGAAGGTTTTGGAATTTAACACCATACAACCCCCCCCCCCCCACCACACCCAAAAAAAATTGAATTGAAGTTGAAAATTTATTGATGCAAACTGATTTAATTCAATAATACAATAACAATTATCTGATCCGTAGATTGATAACCTGTTGTTGTAAACATCATGAGGACTTTTGATAAATTGTCGGAATGGGGTCCTGATATGTAACTGATCTCTTGGTCTTGATTTCACAGTTGTCTAATAGCATCAATATCAAATTCCTGTCTGAAAATATTCCAATAGAAAATTCCAGAGTTCTGTAATCAATCATAATCCTCAGATTTATTTTCAAATTGATCTCGTTTTTGTAGAGATGTACTGTAATAAGGGTCTTTATTTAATAGGAAGCGAAGTTAAAATTGATTTAATTCTATGAAACATAGAACTGCTCAACGAAAAATGCATAAATTTCAACAATTGCATAAAATGTTTTTGCCTTTCTCATTCACTCTAAAATTCGTCGATCTAATCCCGACCGGGAGGACCGAGTGTCATATGCTAATCGGCTCAGTTCGTCGAGATCGGAAAATGTCTGTGTGTGTATGTATGTCTGTATGTATGTGTGTGTATGTGTGTATGTGGAAAAAATGTGACCTCTGTTAATCAGAGATGGCTGGATCGATTTGCACAAAGTTAATCTCAAATGAAAGGTACAATCTTCCCATCGGCTGCTATTGAATTTTTTATTGATTGGACTTCCGGTTCCGGAGTTACGAGTTGAAGAGTGCAATCACACAACAAATTCCCATATAAACTGAAATGAAAAATTTTCAAAATCAAATTTGTATTTTTGATGCCAAATGACATTATAATGCATGAAACATTGAGATTTGATGTAAACTCGAAAAAATAACGTTTGACAAAAATTGATTTTTTTTGGACTTTGGTACTTATTTGCTCTGTTACTATTTTCTGAAAAATTAATTCTGCATAATTTTAAAACTTCAAAAATTACGGTTTCTGAATTATGCCGTTTAGACATTAAGATCGATTTTCACCAAACCCCCACCAATTGTAAAATTGGTATTGTAAAAAAACGTAAGGGCGATACTTCAATGCTGATAGGTGGGACCGAAAAAGTAAACAATCGCCAAAGGGACTATATACTATATATACAATCATGTTGTCAATTTCAATAGCAAACACAAATTTTAATTTAATAATTTCAAATACTTCATGAAGTTTTGGGTTTCGATCACTGAATCATGCAATCTAGGATGTAAAAAACACAATAGTTCTAAATTGGAAATAAAACCAAGTCTGGAAATATGCACTGTTGATTTTCTTTGAATGCACTATGAGTCACAAGGGCGATTTTTCGGTACAAAAATCAATAACTCCCAAACCGTTCATTTTAGAGAAATTATGCTGAGAGAATATTTTTGGGGATTAAATTCGCTTTCTTTTAAAGTAAAATGTAGCTAGGGTGGTCCTCTCAAACATTCTTTTCGAAAAATTATTTTTCGAACAAAATGGTATAGCAAGGTACTTACTTCAGCAAAGTTGTAGAAAAATGTTTTTCAGTTAACATTTTCAAATGAATTAAAGTTATAGCACTATCGGTTTTTATGTTATAATTATTTTTATTCTTTAACTTAGGGTGTTTCTGAAAAAGTCAGTTTTTTAACTATAACTTTTTAAATAGTTAGTCTATCTTCATACTCTCTATGAAGCAATTTTAGTACTTTTCATTGCGCATATTTCTGCTGAAGAATGTGAATCGATATCATTTTTCGTTATCGAGTTACGATCATTTTTTTTTTAAATAAAAATGATAGTTTTCAATGTCCTCTAACTCAGAAGGTTGCAAAAACTAGCAGCTAAATTTGTACTCTTTTGAAAGTGCATCAAAAATACTATAAAATATTTCAAAATCAAAGTCAGCATTTTTGCCCTTCGATGTCAAATATAAACAACAACACCACGAGTCGTGACAGTTTAATTGGTATCAATCTCATTCATGAATCGAATCGCAGTAGCCGACGACTGCTTTGATCAACGCGTGTAGTGCTTTGTATTATTAGTGCTGTTAAAATGGATAAAATAAAGTTGTTCGATCTCTGGAAAGTGGCCAAAGGTGAAAATAAAAATAAAATAAAAGTTGTGTTTGAGGAAATAATGAGATAATTTGATGTGGGACAAAATGAAAAAAATAAGTTCACTCAGAATGCAAAAGCTGTAACAATTAAAACATGTAAAAGGTTTGATCAATTTTGGAAAGACAGTAATCGAATTGAGACGAAAGTGCTCGATAAAAATTCGAAATATTTTGAGAAGCCGTTAACAGTTCCTACAAAAGATTCAAACTGCACTTCCTCCCAAACCAGCATTCACAGAAATTCGTCGCTTACTTAGAACAGAATGAAGGGTAATCCTTAATTCATTTGCTTTTTAAGGCAAAATGCGCTACATTTTATATTATGTCAACACTTCCATTACCAACAAGTTTCATGAGCGAACAAGGAGCTGAGGCTCGGAACGATCGACTGAGTCACGGTAGAAATTGTTCAAGAGTCGCGAACATGGAAGATGTTTTCTTTAGAGCAATGGGCTCGTCTAATCCGGTTCTTGCAGTTAGAAGATCCCGATACAGTAAACGCACTGAAATAAGTTCAATATTAAATGAGTTAGCACTTTGAGAAAAGAGACACGATTCAGATAACTATAACGACAACGATGCTGATGATGTTGATGATTGTGATTATAATAATTATGAGGATGACGATGATAATAAAGTAGTTACGTAGAATATTAAAATAAATATCTGTCTGAGCCTAACGTTTTCAATATTTGTGTACATATATTTGACAAGCTCAAAAAATCATTTAACAACTCGACTTTTTGATCTAGTAAAGCAGGTTCTAAATGGCAATGACCAGACCCTTAAAAACAGCCGTATGCTGATGTCATTTAATCATAATGTTGATGTCAACATTTTTCGCTGAATGACAAAAAAGCAAAAGTTGATTTTGAGATATTTTACAGTATTTTTGATGCACCTTCGAAAGAGTACAAATTTAGCTGCTAGTTTTTGCAACCTTCTGAGTTAGAGGTCATTGAAAACTATCATTTTTATTTAAAAAAAATGATCGTAATTCGATAACGAAAAATGATATCGATTCACATTCTTCAGCAGAAATATGCGCAATGAAATGTACTAAAATTGCTTCATAGAGAGTATGAAGATAGACTAACTATTTAAAAAGTTATAGTTAAAAAACTGACTTTTTCAGAAACACTAAAATGACACCCTAAGATAAAGAAGAAAAATAATTATAACATGAAAACCGATAATGCTATAATGCTATAACTTTGATGCATTTGAAAATGTTACTTGAAAAACATTTTTCTACAACTTTGCTGAAGTAAGTACCTTGCTACACCATTTAGTTCTAAACATAATTTTTCGAAAATAATGTTTGAGAGGACCACCATAGCTACATTTTGCTTTAAAAGTAAGAAAATTTAATTTCCAAAAATATTCTCTCAGACATAATTTCTCTAAAATGAACGGTTTGGAAGTTATTGATTTTTGTACCGAAAAACCGCCCTTGTGACCCATAGTGGAATGGTGGGTTTTTTCAAGAAAAAGCGTTGATTTCTTAATTCTCAGTCGCGTTGGAAATTTGAGTAAAGTATAAACTTCAAATCGATTAAAAAAAATCGATTTTTTTTGGCTCAGTACAATATACATAACCCCTTTAGAAAAATCAGTTTTCCCACCACAATGCATTGATTGAGGAATTTAGATATTTTATTAACAGAGCATTAGCAATAATTCGTTTGTATGTCTATTTTATGGGCCATTTTTTCGCCTTCCCATTGATTTGGTTTGAGATTTCTAGCACTGATGTTGTCCTATGCTGATTTGAGTGATTCTCTGAGTCCTGCCACTATCCCATGTAGTATGTGTTATCAAAAACATCGCGAAGCATCAAGTTCTAAATGTTCTCAAACGATATAATATCCGAAGAGAGTGATAAGAGTTATAAGAAATGTCTCATCACACTGTTAGGTGGATTAAAAGCGTTTTTAATTGCGAAAACAGCTGTGTAAGTGAAAGTACGTAATTTATTGAATCAATGGTACATAAATTGGCTTGAACAAAAAAAAATTGAATAATTCGCGTTTTTTACTTTTTTCATAAACAATGGTCTTAAAACGCTATAAAGTGGAATTTCGATATTTTTAAAAATGCGCAATTATTTGGAAGATGAAAGTTTAAAAACAGCGTTTTGGAAAATAGCACGAAATGGGATGGAAATTGAAATGAAAAAAATATTTCTGGCCAGTAATACATTGGTAACACGCAACGTTACTGCTACAGCAGTAAATGTGCCCAAATTATACTTGTGAGTCATTGCTTTGAAAAACTATAAAAAACAAGCAATACAACAATAAAAATCAGCAAAAATGAGAATGATTTTTTGTTCCGCTTCAAAATTAAATTAATTTAAATTAATTGAAGAAATGATGTTATATAATAGTAATTGTTACTTATGTAGTAAAACAATCAGTATTTAAACTGATATTGTCACGAATCACATTTCCACTGACAGTACGAAACATGACGAAACACTAACTGCAACCGTACATTGGGGTACAAATGTACCCCACGCCAACTTTGACACCTGCTTCTACGAAGGCTATAAGCAAACTGGCTATACCACCTTTTTCTACTCTTACTAGGAACTCTAAATTGAATTATGGTTAGGATCCCAGGTCGGAAAATGTCGAATTCTCGTCTTTACATGGCTCCAAAGAAGGCGTGGGGTACATTTGTGCCCCAGCGCAACGTTTTAGGCTAAAAGCCGTTCTCAAAAATCAGTGGAATCCCAGTACACATTCATCTGGATCCTCAAGCTAAGTCGGTATTCCAACCAGCACGACGAGTTCCTGTAGCTCTAGAAGAGTCGGTTTTTCGGAAACTGAGCGAGTTGAAAGATAGAGATAACATTGAAGAGAAAATTGGACCTGCAACCTGGGTTTCACCTCTTGTCGTTGTCGGTAACGCTAGTGGTGAACCAAAAATCTGTTTGGACTTTCGTAGAGTAAATGATGCAGTTCTAAGAGAGAGGCATCCAATGCCTACAATCGATAATTTCCTGGCAAGAGTTGGGAATGATATGATTAGGAGCAAACTGGATGTGGCAGATTCGTTTCTACAACTGGAGCTAGATGAGTAGTCACGAGATATAATGACCTACATCATCAGCAGAGGAATCTATCGATTTAAAAGGATGTCATTTGGGTTAGTAACCGCACCGGAAACATTCCAAAGAACAATGGATGCAATTTTGGCGAGCTGCGAAAGAGCATGGTGGTAGGGGAAAGTGTTCGGTTGCCGGCACTGGTCGGTTGTCGGCACCCCTATGTAACTTTTGGCAGAAACCAGACATGGACATTCTGATAAATATTATTTGTGTGTTATATTAGCACGATATTTTTGTACCGATTGCTGAAGCAAACAGCCTCGAATGTTCTGTTCAACAACCAATATAGTTTTTGAACAAGTGAAACTCTACTTAAAAGTTTTCTTTGATGATTTACCTAGTGTTATAGAAAGAAGTAAATCGATCGAAAAAGTATGCGCATTGAATATTTACGCTGGGAATATATTCTATTTTGTGATTCAACATTGAATGGCACCGAAATGTTCGCCACAAAATTTTGTTCGATCAGTTTTCAGAAAGGTTACTAAAATCGGTTGTCGGCACCCAAACATGGTCGGTGTCGGCACTCAATTTTTGTGGCAAATGTGCTCAATAACCTAATCAATAAAGGTATTTTGGAACGGGATTTACGAATAGATACCAGAGATCGATCTTTGGCACCATTCTGAAAACCAGGAAGGCGACTTCCGGTTTAGCGTTTTGCTTTTACATGAAGAAAGCCCACCTGGTCGTGTTTTCACCGCTAGGTAGTACTGTATATACTAGATTGTCACGACCAGACAATTTGGTGGGGTGGGGGTTACCCTGTAGCCCCCCTCCCCCTTTGGCTGACTTCTATCTGGTAAAAAATGGACTGCCTGAAACTAACTCAATTGCAGTGAATGCGATCAGTCAGTGCATTAGCAGTGCGTAATATTCGTATTAGTTTTTCACATACACATATTGTGGTTCTGATGACGAATGATGTTCATAATGCCTTTCATGGTTGTTGAAATGAATAAATTTTCTTTTCCCTTTGAATCCTGATGATTATCATTCATATTTTTTCCATTTTCAGTAAATTTTCTTATGGTTCCGACAACCGACCACATTTTTCAAAATGGTAAAAAATTATCATTTTACTAAATTGTTAATAATTTTTTTCAAGTTGACAGAATAAATTAAATTCTTTTATAAGTTATTAGCTAAGGTTCTAGCTTTCCATTGGTATGCTTATTCTCATATATTGTTCAATTGGAGTAATGTTGTGAAGCAAAAACAAAAGTGTGCCGACAACCGAACACATTCCCCTACAAATGCTCAGATGTTTAATCAGCTGTATAACTACTAACAGGAGGCACTGCATCTTGGGGATCGTGCTTTTCTATGTTGTATTTTGTACACTTCCGTGTCGTCGTGGTGTTTGCTATCTTCATGTAAGCGATCATAAGTTCTTTCTTGCTTCTTACTATTACGGGTTACGATTGTGAACTTTCTCACTGACAGTACTGGCTGTTGGTTGTGAGGTACTAGCGCAGCTTTTGTAGTTGTCAATATTATTTGGGCTGCTACCACAATTTTGGCAATGTGGCATTGGATGCTGTGGATTGTAATTTATTTCCGCAGATGAGCTTTTTTCAGCGGTTTCTGAGCAGGATGGCCCGAAATGTGCCGTCTTTTCACAGAACTGGCACGTTTCTAATATGCGCAAATAATTGTAATTATGCATTGTTTTTTCTACTCCAGCTTTAGGTAGGAGAAAACGGGTCGATCCATCCACAATAATCACTACAAAACATTATTTGAAGTACCGGGAGAATGGCGGACAAAACCCTGGTAAAAAATGGTTCTCGAAACTAATCCAACGAGGAGGAGAGGTGAGCGTCGAGTTAAATGGATCGAAACAGTTGAAGGGAACGTGAGGAGTCTTCATGCCCTGAAAGGATCGAAGCTGGACCGAAAGAACTGGAGAAGACTCCCTTTTACCACAGAGAACAGACATAGAACTATAGCTAGAACAAACTTTCCCGAAAAACCTGTGTAAATATTTAAATGAAAATACGTTGAAAATCATCATCGCATACAGGTTCGCATGCGTGAGTTACCATTGTACCCAGTTTGCATACAAGTCCCGTATAGCGATTGCTGGCCGATCGAAGCGCCGACCAGTGGCAAGTTGCTACTTTCTGTTGCCATTTCAAAGCGACAGTTTAATTTCTTACACAAGTTGAAAATTTTACTTGTATGTCTGTTCTCAGTGTTTTTACAGCAAACGATATGGTTTTAGACTAAATGGTGCTCTATGCATTCAGTTTGCATACTGATCGGCGTTATGTGGGCATTATCGTTGGGTTGATTACAACTGCCTGTCAGTTGGCGTGAGCTTAGATCTCGTGTATATTGGTATAATGCCGAACCACAAACTTTACTCCATAATGACGTTCTGTTTAAGTATTAAGAAATGTACCTTTAGGCCGTGTCCAAACGAAAGAAATCTGCTTGTCGTATTTTTGGGAAAATATTTTCAAGAAGCAGTACTTTCAAATAAACTATTAAAGAAATTTTCGATTCTTTGAAAAATGAAAAGGTATGTAACCCCTCATCGGGACATCGGAAAACAACTCGGAATCGTGCAGTTGACGGTGAGCAGTGTGATTAAACGTTACTACCAAACTCTGAACATCGATGTGATCAGAATCACAAGCGTGTAGTGAAAGCGTTTAAGCGGAATCCCAATGCATCGGTCAGGAATGTGGCCAAAAAGTTGGTTCAGTCTAAGTCTTTCGTTCAAAGAGCCAAGGACCGGTAGGAACTGCATACGTATGAAGCGCAGAAGGCTCCAAATCGCGACGACCGGCAAAATACGGTGGAAAATTCACGGGCCCGGAAACTGCACAGATGCTGACCTCATTGTCTCATCATGGATGATGAGATTTACGTCAAGGCGGACTTCCGGCAGCTTCCGGGGCAACTGTTTTTCACCGCCCAGCACAAGTTTGATGTTCCGGAGAAAGTAAGGAAGCAAAAACTTTTAAAGTTTACCAATAAATACATGATTTGGCAAGCGATCTGCTCATGTAGCAAACGGAGTGCGCCGTTCGTGACAACCGGGACTGTAAACGAAAAGATCTACCTCAAGGAGTGTCTACAGAAGCATCTGCTTCCTCTGTTGAAGCAAAACGAGGGCACTACGCTCATCTCGTCGTATCTAGCTTCGTGCCACTATTTAAATATTGTTCTGGAGTGGTACGAAGCCAACGGCATCACTTTCGTACCCAAAGACATGAACCCCTGCAACGTACCGGAACTAAGATCCATCGAAAGATACTGGTAAATTATGAACCAGGCACTACGGAAGCATCCCAAGGAGGTCAACTCTGAGGACGAGGTGAAGCAAAAGTGAGTTTCCGTACAGAAGAAGTAGCTGCCAGATGATGTACAGAACCTAATGAATGAAGAGAAGCGTAAGGTGTAAGCGTACGGTTATGGTATTGAAATTTAATTAAATAAATATGCCAAAAGCTTACTAATGGTTTATATTTTATTGTACAAAAGTTTGAAAAGGATCGGTTTACTAGGTAAATTTCTACAGATTTTTTTCCGTGATGCAATTTGATGTGTGTCTATCTGTAATCAGCTAGGAAATAATTGGTTCAATACAGTGGCCTATTGTTTTAAACACAGGCCTATCCGCCCTAGAGTTCGCGAAGTGAAACATCCATCTTACGTTACAACACGTTGTTGAGCATGACAATATTAGAATCAAGATAAGATGGATGTGCATCTACACGATCTACCTTCGCGTATTAGCGTTTGTGTCATAAGGAAGCAAGTGACGAAGCCTATTCCTTCCTACCTGAACTTTCGAAATAGAAAGCGTTAACAATCTCACATCACGCTCTGCACATTTGAAGAACTGACCTCTATTGGTCAGTTCTGTAACCAGAGGATACACTACGGAAAACCATGTCCAAAAACCTCTAACGGAACAACATCAACTGTAAGCAAACATAACACACAATTCTCATCAACATCAACCGTAGTTGCTGCTCAGGCACCAACGATTGCCGGTACACAAAAATCTACGCACAGCGTTTCCGACCGTTGTGATGCGCCTGCCAACTCCAAACCAACAACCAGTACCACCAATGATAAATTAAATGAAAAAACACGGACATACGATTGTACTCGTAGGTCCACCAAACAATCCAAGGCAGTTAATGGGGAAAACCTACATATCTTCAATAACGAAGACAGCATTAACGAAAATGCCAAATCGAATGAAAGTGGACAAGTATGTGCTCAACAGAAACAGCTACCAGTCAAATCAGTTCACTTTGTTCACACCAATTACTCCACCACGAATATAGAACATAGTTTAATCCATTGCAACATTAATCTACGAATGTTAAACCTACAGACATCTTACATTATCAGCTCTGCAGTCAAGAGACATTTCCAATCACCCCTTTAAACAGTTCATTTTCCTGAATTCATTTAGACTCGTCATAGTGAAGACAAAACCTACCTTTCCATTGGTCACCAGCAGTGCATTGATCGACGTCAACTTGATGGTTCGGCTTTTCTTCCAGTTCCCATCGTTGGGCTGCGTAAACAGCAGTCTCCCCTCAATGGCAAATCGCACTTCCTCCGTGTTCCATTCCAGCACATCGATCGCCATCTTTCGCAGTTTGATATTAATCATGTCCAACTCGCAAGACAGTCGCCGACCCGTCGTTGTGGATGAGGATATTCGACGCCACAACTTGGTCGGCACATCCTTCGCCTCTCGGTTCATATGGTTCAGGTGAAGCTCAATCTTCTCCTGCGCTTGTTTTAGCTGATCCTTCCCCTCCAGATGGGTGGGGGTTACCTTGAACAGACGAGCTAGCAGTAGAGGGTATTTTGTTACACGTTGGACGGGTACCTAAGAGCAAAAAATGCTTTAGAAAAAGTAATAAATCGGAAAACATAACCAATCAACCATAAGAAATGAGTTCAGATTCATCCTCCTCAGTACTGCATTCTCCATCTGCGAAACTCGCAGAAAAATCCTCAACAGCTCCTTCTCTTTCTCCAGATTAGCAAGCAGTAGACTGGCCGAACCTTGCCGCACGCAGTAACTTTCAAACGCATGCAGCATCGGAGCCGCTTCCAGGAAGATCTTCCCCACGTTAACCGTCAGTAGATCCTCGTCGCCCTGCTCGGTCGCAATATCCAGTGCGTCCCGCATCCGTTCCGCCAGAAACTGGTTATTCTCCAGCAATTCTTCCACGTTCAAAAAGATTGCGGAGAGCTGATCTTGGCTCAACAGACCGGCCACCAGCATCGGTTGGTAAAATTCCTCCAAGATGATCTGCAGATCACGACCGTACTTTTCTTCCGTTTCGACGATCTCGGTTATGATCTCCTTACGCTCGGCTCGCTTCTTTCCACATTTTCGACAGACCAGTGGGGCGTACATAACTCCGGATTCGGTTATCTGAGTTTCAACCGGGCCATCACAGTCTTCACATAGGTGGATAGGACTGATCTTGTCCAGAAGGGATGTTGAACCAGGATTCTGCCATTTGCTACGTGACGTTTTGCTAGTTTCCGATCCGACGCCAGAATCGTTGCGTTCGATTTCGGAAGCTTTTCGCTGCGCAAGGCTCAACGAGAGCAGAGAAGTGTCCTCACTCGAGTCACTGATGTTGGACAAGTGTGACAGGCGGCTGCTGATGTCGGAGATCTGCCGCTGATGATGCCGAAGCTCGGTGATATTTTCATCTTCTTCCTCTTCTAAAATGATATCACTGGCGTTACCGAACTGGAAGCTGTAAGCCTCCTCTTGAGCGATTCCACGTTCTTTGGCATCAACCAGGTAGGATAGGATGTCGTATTTGGAAGCCCCTTCGAAAATGGATCGTGCATTGCGCTTTTCTCGATCCAAATCATCCGTGATTGGTGGGGCGGTAAGTGGCAAGGGAGGAGGAATGTCGCTGATTTCTTCGTAGATGGGATCGCTGTTCAATCGAATCGATTCGTAATGATGTTCGTCCTCATTCGCCGTGGTTATCTCAATTTCGGACAAGGTGGCATCGACCAGCATTTGGTAGAACTTGCTCCGAGAAGAGGTGGTATCTTCATCAGTAGTCAGGTCACTCGAGCAACTTTGGTAGCAATCGCTCAAGTCACCCGTTCCATCAAACTCCATCAGCTCGTACGCTGCCGATCCGTAGCTGTTACCTGAGCTGATACTGCTTCGATTGCTATCCTTTTCCACCTTTTTAGCGTCCATCTTTTGTCTCTCCTCCTTGATCATCGTCAGCGCTTCCTCGATCATCTTCGACACATCATTCTCGTCTTTGGTTCCACTCATATCCAGCTGAGTGCGACTATCTTTCAACCGTACCAGTGAATTCTCGATTAACTTTGTTACCAGTTCATAGTCCAGTCCTTCAGCTAAATGCCCCAGCATCGGATCTTCCAGTAACTTTGCGATGAAGCTGTTCCTCTTCGCCTGCACACTGGTGGCCTCGGCGGTCTTTTGCCGTCGGATTACTGCCATTCCGTCTGTCGGACTCGTCTCACTGGAAGCTGGCGTATCCCCGTTATGCTCTTTTGGAGGTAGCTTACCGCAAAAATGCGGCACCAGGTTCCGCCGAACCGCCTCAACTGGATTTCGTAGCAGCTGTTCAATACTATCGCTACAATCTTTGGAATTAGCTTCGTTAGGAACTATCGAAATCGGGTCTCTACTTTTGTCGTTGCTAGATAACTGCTGGTGATGTTTTTCAGCATCATCGTCCGTACTGTTGACTGAGTTTATCGGAAGCTGCTGATCGGGAAGGCTTGGTGTGCTTTGAGCAAAATCCAAACTGATGAAGGTTTTTCCGGTAGCCTTCGTTGGACTAGTCGGTTCAAACAACTCCGGAGCGGCGGTGACTGTGATGGAAGTCGGTCCTCCGATCGGGATGATCGAGGTGGAATTCGAACTGTTTAGAATGCTATTCTTCATATTGTTCTTGGAGATCATCTCATCGACGCTGGAGGAAGTTGAACTGCTCTTATTCCGAGGATGCTGCAGCGTTGACGTTGGTGAGTTGACGCTTATGGTCACCGTGTTGGATGATGTTTGATGGATCCCTGCAGGAGCGACTACGTCGTTAACCACAACCGACGACTGATAGCGAGGCGTTTCCTCATCGTCATCTACGTTCACCGTCGAATAGCAATCATCTCCGGTAATCAGGATGGATGTTTTCTTTTGCCCCAGAGATTCGTAGCTACTATCTTCGTCTTCGTGACGAATCTCCAGACGATGGACGGCATCCTTGCTGAAGGTGGTCTGAACGGGGGTCGATACTTGTACTATAGTTCGCGAAGCGGTCGAGCTACGTCCGCTACTGCGCTCCGAACCGGAACTTAAATCGAAGCAAAACTCTTCGTAGATGTTACTATCGTCAGCTTTTGAATGATTATCGAATTTTTTGATACCGGAACTCGTATCGTTGCTGGCGATGGATCGCTGATCGGGCGAAGCGGATCCCGTTGAACTGGCTGGAGGCGGAGGAGGTGGTGGTGGAACTCGAGGACGCATGCGGTTGTTCAACATGGTTCCACTTGAGCTACCAGAGGATGAGGAAAAGGAAGATGTGGAAAGTGTTTCCTCATCGAAAGCCCTACGAAAGTCTGCTCGTGGTTGTTTGCTGCGAAGAGCCATTGTGTCGAAAAAACTAGGCTGGTGGTGTTGAGTCTGCAAATCGGTGGTGCCATTGAATGAGGTGACACGTGGTGGAGAGGTCCGTTCGCTGAAGCTACGCCGGATTGGACCGGTACGTCGGCGGATTCCCCACGGGGTGAGTTCTGGAAGGAAAGAAAAGCAAAGGGAGGTTTGTTAGGAAATGGGGTTTAGCAATTCATAAGCGTCATAACTTTTGGAGGTTTAAGATATGTTGGGAAAAAACTCAATATGTAATCAATAAATTAATATGAAAGAAACAATATCTATATAAGGTTTTGCATTCTGTACAAGTATTCCATAAATTGGTAGGTGTTAGGTCAGACCGGACTAAGTGACAGTGCATTGATTTCGAGAAAAACGCGTTTAAAGTTTGAATCGCAGCATCCTTTACATTATAATTGGAAAATAATTTTTATCATAATTCTTGTTTATTGTTTCATATTTCAAATCTGGTAAAAGTGGAATGTAGATGAAAAAATTCTTTATCCAGTGCTATCATTAACTCATTTTTTGATGATTTGCGACTTGGTCCGGTCTGACTTAACACCGACCAATTGTGGTAATAAATTGTCCTAAAAGGGCTAAAACAGATTCTTTACCCTATTCCGCTCGAAAACTCAATATCTCTTACAACCTCTACAAAACAGAATGTAATGCAACATAAACACATTGGAGAATGTATTACACTGTACTTGAAGTGCAGAACTAGAGACAAAAGTCTTTACGAGTCGATTTGTTGTTACAAGACGATTCTTAATTTTTCTCACGAGAGACATTCATCGATGGCAGTGTCACCTAGAGCTCAAAATGTGAAACTGATGCGTTTCTCCATACATTTAGTCAATTTTTCCCATACAAACTTTGAGCCGTTTGCGGAACCACTTCCAGTGTACCAAATAAGCTAAAATTTTCAGCGAAGTATATTGGCCACCCAAACTATCATTTTCAGGTGCAAGGTTTGGAATTTCGCACTCTGCATTTTTTTCTTACAACTTTGGGCCACTCTAGTTCTTAATCTTTGCCAAACGAATATTTACCATTACCAGTTCTAATTTAACTGACAAGAAAGCCTTTCAATTTCAAGAGTGGTTTATTTGTCCTACTAACCTCGTTCCACCTCCACTTCGTTCAGAGGACTGATGCATTTTTGTAAACTTAGCTAGGCTGACCTCTAACCAGTTCTTGAGGCCGCGATTCCAAGCTCGACTACGTTATTTTTTTGAGTGTCGTAAGTTTAGTATTCCAACAAGAAGTTCCTCTAGAAGCACGCATAACTTTTTGACGTAGGACTACGTCTTTGTTTTCGATATAGGGGTGCACGTTGCAAATTCTACCAAAATGGTATGTAACGAAAAGTGGTCCAATTTTAAACGCATAATGTGCGAATGTGTTGGTAGGTAGGGGAACTGGCGGTAAAATGAAGACGTTAAGCAATCATTATTTTCTAACTAATAAGTGAATGAAATATTACGATCACCTTATATGTTTCTTGTTAGACAAGTTTTGTACATATCTGGTAAAAATACTTCGTCATAAACACATTTTTTTCAAACATGATTCTTGATTTCTAAACATGTCCAAAGTCTCATTTTTGGACATGTTTAGAAATCATATGTTTATAGCGAGTGGGTAAAATGAACATGTGGCGATGGTAAAATAAACAGCTTCTGGTGACCTGCAAAATGTCCTGTATGTATGCAATGCGCAGCGTTGGAAAGCATTTTCCGATCAATGCTAATACCCCAGCAAATCATGAGCTATGCATACACACAGGGCATTTTGCAGGCAAAAAAAATGGTCACGGAAGAATTGAATTTTCATGGCGTAATATTAACCATTTTACAACCCTGTGGCATCGAAACACATCCACAAACTTGGGGTTATCCATGGGTGTTTGAACTTTTAGGATCTGTTTGAGAGCAACTAGAAAGCTTGGTCTTTGCATGAGATGTGATTATATTGTCTAAAATTTGATTTTTCTTCACCGGTCCTGGTGTTTTTGACGTAGGACTACGTCTTTGTTTTCGATATGGGGGTGCACTCTGCAAATTCTACAAAAATGGTATGTAACGAAAAGTGGTCCAATTTTAAACGCATATAATTCAGCCATATCACGATAAATTTTCAAATTTTTTGCGCAAATCGCCCCGAAATACTTCTAAGAATAGATTCCAATAGATAAACCCAAAGATTTTTGATATCATAGCATTAAAAAATTAAATAATATACAACCTTGTCAAAATATCGCGCATTAACACACAGAAGATAGCGCTTCCCAAGCCCTGTACGACGGATTGGTGTACCTAGCGCGCAACGCTTCTATGAATGACGTCATCATCGACTATTTAAAGAACGGACTTGGCCAGACACGCTCAGTTCCCTGTTGAACGGCTGGTGAAGCAGATCACTGCGCTGTGGTTTTTACAGTCAGTGTAGCTGATCTAGAAGTGCGTTACACTGGCTGTGGAGGGACGCTACCCTGTATCGTCCAACAGGCGACCGCTCAAATTGCTTCCTAAATGCCGCTGTAATGTTGCCAGTAAATTTTTGGTTTAACTAGCACATGTATTTGCTATTTGCGCTTGAAATTAAGTAATGTAGTGGTAGTAATAAGCTTCCCATTTTAATTAAATGCAAGGACAGTTTTTAAAACAGGATTTGATTAATTAGTTTAGCTCATCTAAGCAATTTTATCAATTCTGTAATTTAAAAGGTATTTTACGGAACTTGGTGAATTTGGCCCCACTTGCAACTGGTATAATCAACCTGCACAAAGTGTTGCATAACGCAGGGCTGTTTTTTGGAACACAATCATTCAGCCCTTCGCTATGCAAAATCACGATACATATTATGACAGATGGGCTAAGCGCGGCCGTTCCTTTCAATCGGGAAAGGCCGCGTGGAATTTTGGTGAAACGCGCTAATAGTGTCGTGGTAGTACTAGTTGTCTTTTTCGCTCTACCCATCATCATCAGCGTTGACTCATTTTGCATTGTACGCTTGGGTTCAATGTTTGGGGTGAATGTGTTGGTAGGTAGGAGGACTGGCAGTAAAATGAACACGTTAAGGCTCAAGTTACCTCAAGGCTTGGTAGTATGCGTAAGAAAAATTGTGTTCAGCTTTGCCACCAGATTATCCATTTATACCTTTTCAAAACTCTAAAAGAAGAATATCAGTCGATTTATTAGATCATCAGGATTCAATTCATGCAAAATACCTGCTGGAAAAACCATCGGCTTAGCTGGATGGTGCTTTTGAAAAAGTGGCTGTGATTTTTTATCACACTACCACACCGAGCGGGGGTACGCAACACAACTGCGCAATGAAAAAACCACAGCCACGTTTTCAAAAGCACCATCCAGCTAAGCCGATGGTTTTTCCAACAGGTATTTTGCATGAATTGAATCGTGATAATCTAATAAATCGACTGATATTCTTCTTTTAGAGTTTTAAAAAGGTTTATATGGATAATCCGGTGGCAAAGCTGAACACAAATTTTCCTACGCACACTACCAAGCGTTCAATTCTAACACATGCTTAAAAACGGTAACTTGAACCTTAAGCAAAGTCATTATTTTCTAACTAATAAGTGAATGAGATATTACAATCACCGTATGTTTCTTGTTAGACATGTTTTGTACATATCTGGTAAAAATACTTCGTCATAAACACATTTCTTCAAACATGATTCTTGATTTCTAAACATGACATGTTTATAGCGAGTGGGTAAAATGAACATGTGGCGGTGGTAAAATGAACAGCTTCTGGTGACCTGCAAAATTTCCTGTATGTATGCAATGCGCAGCGTTGGAAAGCATTTTCCGATCAATACTAATATCACAACAAATCATGAGCTTTGCATATACACAGGGCATTTTGCAGGCAAAAAAAATTGTCACGGAAGAATTGAATTTTCATGACGTAATATTAACCATTTTACAATCCTGTGGCATCGAAACACATCTACAAACTTAGGGTTATCCAAGGGTGTTTGAACTTTTAGGATCTGTTTGAGAGCAACTAGAAAGCTTGGTCTATACATGAGATGTGATAATATTGTTTAAAATTTGATTTTTCTTCACCGGTCCGGGTGTTTTTTCCCACACATTAAGTACTAAGAAAATAAATATTTTACATTAAGTAGTATAGTCCTACGTCTACAGTTCGTGCAACCCCATAGGGCTGCCCCTTGTAGTTTTGTATTCATAATCAATATAACCATGGTTCGAGTTCGTTCGGAACGAGTCACTGTATCAAAACATATCTAATACTTTCAGAGCAGAGAGTTATATCTAACATCTCTTCCATTGCCATGATAGTTTCAGAATATGTGCTGCAAATATGGCGAGAGACTCCACGTAGACACCGAAGTGCATGCTTGCACTCCGGAGGGTGGAAGTGACCATCGGACGGGTTGCTTGTTGCGCTGCCTACAAGAGAGCGATTGCAGGCCAACAGTAATGGAGATAACTCCGATAAATCTAAATCACCGTACAGCAACTGTCGAAGCAGCTTACGAATGAAACTATGTTGCTTTGATTGCAGAGCCGTGTCAAGTCCCCCATCATAACGGTAACTGAGTGACGGGTAGAACGGTTGCGAAACAAGCTTGAATGGACAGATTCCCCTTTCAAGAAGTGGTAGAACGCTCGTACGAAGGCTTTGTGATCGCCAAAATGAACGGCGTCTTCGTGTGCAGCAGACAATGACAGTGATTGGCCGAAAGCCGGTAGTGATTGGTGGTGACTTCAATGCCTGGGCTGTGGAGTGTGGCAAACTGAAGCCATGCAGTAGACGTCCAGCTGGGGCCGTCTTAAGACCACTCGGGGCCCCTGGGCGCAACTGAGCTGAGGGGCCCCTATAATTGAACAGGTATAAACTGCTGTAGAGTAGGACGATCAAAAAATTATCCCCAGCAACAAGGAGCCATCTATACCACCTTGAGATTTATTTTTCAAATTTAAGTCAAATCATTCAAACATGTGAAAGTATTAAAAATACTGTAGAAATCAAAATATACGGAGAAAAAAATTTAGATTCCCATCACTATAGGTGGCGTTGTAAATGTCCAGGTACCGTCGAAAAATGGAAGATGATTTTGATAGATCTTAAAAAGATATTAGCATTTCTGACCAATCTGACCGAAAGGGGCAAAGAGCCTAATACATTAACTATATGTGGTTGTGGGAGCAAGGATGCAAAATGTCTACCTTTTCTGCGGCTGTAATTTTTCTGCCTACATTCTCATTTCTCTTTCGACGCTGCTGTCGTTCGCTAGTGCAGGACGCGTAGCGCTGTACGGCAGTCTGTAAGCAAAGCAGTAACATGACAAAAAATACTGCCCCCAGTACAGCCACCAGACGCGAACGGTACAGCTTCTCTTTCCTTATTTTACGCTTTTGAATATTTTTAATCTATTCAATATTTTAATCACAAACGACGACAATGAATGCGGTTCGTTTACGCCACGACCGGCATCAACGCTTTCGTGTGCGGGCCTCTCCCTTTGACTATGCAGAGAAAAGTGTACAAAGCGAGAGAACAAACTTTACTACGCCACACTCTCACCGAGCAGTCGGAGTACAGCAGCAAAACAAAAATGTATTCTACTGCTGTACGGGAAAATGTTCTCGGTTTGGCTACCGTTCTGGCAAGAGCTGTAGTGATGAGTCGCTGTAGCGGGCTGTACGGCTTGTGCAAATGTAAATATAGGGTAAGGTGGGGCAAATCCAACCTAGTAAATGGTTTTAGCTGTAAAATGCTCATTTTACATAGGATCGAGTCGTTTTTCATATCAAATTAAAAGTTAGACTTCTGGGCAACTGTCTATATGTAGCATTTTATTGGAAGCTTGGGAAAATTTTGAAAGACAAGCGTTTTACGAAAAAGTTCATTTTTGCTGTTTTCAAAAATGGTGGGGTAAACCCGACCGCCTATGTTTTTGGTTGATTTAGTACAGATATTATCCAAATTTTATGGTTTTTCGATGATCAACCAATGAATGTTATGTTATTGAATGGTAACATGAATGAAAAGGGGTTTAAATGTCAACCTTGGAATGTCAAAATCACGAGCAGTAGCACGTAAAGATATTCCCATTTGTATCGGAGAAATTGCTCAACAAATACCATATTCATCACGTTTTAGTATCTTTCGTTTGTAATTATGAACCATTGTGCAAAAAATAATAAATAATAACAATAAAAATATATTTCAATTTGATAAACAAACATTTTCTTAGCAAAAAACCGGTCGGGTTTACCCCACTATGAAGAGGTCGGATTTGCCCCACCACGTCATTTTTCATTACGATACAATAAAAAAATATTATGAAAGAAGTTGGACTAAATTCATCTATGCACTTTGTAGGAATTTAATCAATGAATTTAAATTCACTTATATTTTTTATGCAATCACTTTAACAATCAGTAATATCCTGTAGTCAATGATGCACAAAAATCAAATCAAAAGTTGTAAAAACACACTTATTGTGGTTTGAGTATCTCAATGTAGACTAATAAAATGCTGTCATGCCACCATGCTTATTTTCGATGCTCTACACGACAACATTGATATTAGTTCGCATACTGCTCCAGATTTTCGACAACAGAGGGGGGTCGGGTTTACCCAACGGTCGGATTTGCCCCACCTTACCCTACCGAAAAAAATGTAGTTTA
Organism: Topomyia yanbarensis; assembly: GCF_030247195.1. NCBI lineage: Eukaryota > Metazoa > Arthropoda > Insecta > Diptera > Culicidae > Topomyia > Topomyia yanbarensis. The sequence goes on from NC_080672.1 coordinate 344,915,015, forward strand.
CCGGTACCGTTGGCATCCCTGTGTGGGAGCTCGAGGTGGGCTGCGTACAGTGTAATGGATTTACCAGCTGCGCTATTCCTCTCCTGTGATATAATCTGACACTAATAGTTGTGAAACGCTGTTTGAGACTGAAGAGTGCCTCCGTCAATAATGAGGAATGATGGAGTAATGCGAGTTAAACGTCAACACTACAATGTAGCCGATTCATTCAATAATTGTCTTTATACTATAACAATCTAGGACAAATATTTAGCAATATGCCAATAAAATTCAACATGTTAATAGATGACAACTATGTGATTTACAAAAGTTACACTGATTCGTACAATGTTACTCTCAATTTCTTACGGTTCCTGATATGATGCAGCCAGAAAGAGTCAACTGCCAGCTTTACAAAAAAGCCACATTTTTCAATCATAATTCAACTGCATTTACAGACAGAGCCGTAGCGTGGTCTTCTGGCGCCCTTGGCGGAGTTTCAGTTTTACGCCCCTTTTATGTTTACTTTGGCTTTCTTTTTCAGTTTGACCTTCAAACAATAATTAATGGCATACCTACTCCCTACTTCATTCATGTTTGACTATCATTCATTTCATGTAAATACCAGTCACAAATTTGTTACTGAATATTTATGAAATCAGTTGGCTCTTGGCACTTGAAGGCGACATAAGGCTGCCCAACAAACAATTTAACTAAATTATTGCTTGCACAGGTTTCGTTCAGTTTCATCTTTCGTATCTAAGGTTTGTTCAGCTTTCATTGTTTGTTGGGTGTATATCGGGGTCCAATGACATGTATGGGAAACAGGTGACCATCGAATTTAATAACCGGATGCTCAACATCATTAGCATCACGAAAAATCTCTTTACAAAATTTTAGCTCCATGCCAAATGTCTTAGAAATGCATGAGGCTACGAATCTTGTATATTCTCATAAAAAATCGTTTTGACAAAAGTTTCCTCTCTTTTACCTAATTTGTAAAAGGAGATTTTCAAATAAAAATAAAGAAAATTATTTTTTTTAATTGATTTCGACATTTCATGGATTTCTAAAACATTTGGCATACAAAAAAATAAAAACTGCATTTCCAAAACTCAAGGAATATTTTTCAACATTACGCTAGATCTCAACATATAACTTCCTGTCATTGTTTTTCAATCGCGCTCAAATTTAGCGTGGAGATTTTTTTAAGCAACACTTTTGAAGTGTGTCCGGTTTGAAAATTCGGAATGACTATAGATATTGGCACTCTACCCCGTATATCAAGTATAGTATAGCAAATTTAGGAACTTAGGAACTGATTGATGGATTGTTGATCAGGGTGCATATCATTAGATTTGAATTGCCCAACCAGGGACCGTCACGGCATTCCGATTCTATTCCAGACAGCACCTACCCATTTTTTTGCACAAGCAAAGATGCTTTTATGATCTATTGCTGATCGTTTCAGTTTGATCATAACATTTTTCCTTTATTCAGAATTGTCTATCAAATTGTATCCCTCCATATACCACAGTGTTCACTTTGCGTCTGACTCTAGGCCCGTGCATAAATACCTCCCTGAAATGACCCAAACGATCCTAAAATGGATGTCGAACAAGATTCGTCATCAAAGACTCCGAGTTTCCATTTAAAATCAAACATATTGAACTAGCTTCGACCATTTTCGATCTTCTTTCGGATGAGAGATAGTCTGCTAAGTATTCAGTTGTGCTAGATATCGCGAAAGATCGTTAAGATAAGCTCAGAATTGTGATATTTTGTCTAAAGCAAACAAATGACGTTTCTGGCAACTTTTATGAAGAACTAACGCGTTTACATACCCGCTCACAAAGTTGAGATCGATGGTGTAGTTATCGATTCGAACTTCGTATGTGTGGATCTACTGAAGGACGGGATTGGCTGTTTCAAAGACCTCTTGCTCCAGTGAACGAAAATTTTGAATGGCAATCGCATTTGACGGGACAAAATAGTGCGTCCCTTCAAACTAGTGTCGGGTAACTTTTGGCGAGACTGCTTTGCGTCTTCTTCGACACGGATCGTCCGCATGATCGGTTGTTTGTACCGCGCGTCTTGCATTTGGTATTGCACTAATTACAAGCAAATTAGTCTTTGTTGCAATAACTTTAATTTGAAATGTCGATGATAATTAATCTAGCTTACTCTACGATCTTTGCTATAGGTTTAAAAAGGCTTTACTGCCAATGACCACATTTCCATTCCCCTTGTTTCTATGAAACTGAGAAAACAAGCGGAAAAATCTTGCAATAATTTTCGCTATTTATGTTGAAATTTAAAATCGATCGAGCTAGTGTTGAAACTAGAAGCGTACGGAAGATGTCAAAGCTACAGATGAAGCGAAAGTGCTGTTGATTGAAAGCGTAATAGTGTGAAAGCATCGAAAGTTGCATGAATAAAGGCAACGTAATAGTGATTTCGGAGCCGTCGAAATTTAGTTCATTATGAATAATTAATATGGCACTCTTATGTAGTGGACCACAAGAAGATAGAAGTGTAGTGTTCGTTTAATATACATTAGTCTAGTTTTGAAGATGTGTAGCTGTGGGTGTGAAGCATATATTGCCTGATAGGATGGCGTCGTACGTCGTACTGGAGAATTACGGTGATTACATTCCTTTATTATAACTTTATTAATTGGTTTATTATTCTACCATGTAAATGTTTTTAATTATTCTTTTATAATTTGCTTTGCAATCGACAAGTGTATCAATAACTTTGGTGGATTTTCCTCCGAACAAACATATCAACGCTTTTTTGTGAAAAGGGCGATACTTACAAATGTAAACATAAGGCTTTTTTCATACATGCGAATGAGGGCTTTGAAACGCAACAAATTAACCAAAAATTTTGGATTCTACGATATTGCTTTCTTAAACTACAGCAAAAAATTCAACGGGCGAAACTGTATTTTTGTTTGTTTATTTAAAGTTTCGCCCTCCACGCTCCATACAAACAAACAGGGCGATACTTTTTTTGCTAGCAGTTTAGAGGCGAAACTATTTTTTTCGTATTTTTTTAGGATTATCAAGCTGATACCAGCTGTAAATAGTAACAATGATTGCTATTGAAAAAACCCGGACGAAATCAGTGGTGTAAAACGGTGGTTATTGTAAAAAAAACGTAAGGGCGATACTTCAATGATGATAGGTGGGACCGAAAAAGTAAGCAATCGCCAAAGGGGCGATACTAAAATTTTGTCAATTTCAATAGCAAAAACAAATTTTAATTTAATAATTTCAAATACTTTATGATGTTTTGGGTTTCGATCACTGAATCATGCAATCTAGGATGTTAAAAACACAATAGATCTTAAATCTGAAATAAAACCAAGTCTGGAAATATTCACTGTTGATTTTCTTTGAATGGTGTCACTGCTAGTATCGCCCTTTTCAAGAAAAAGCGTTGATATATATTAGTGTCGTCCGCTCGTGGTTTTACAAAATCCAGCTACTGTTACACAAACTAATGTAAAGAGTGTGAACTATTTAATTTGTTTTACCCATACATACTAACAGTTAGTGTAGGGCAATGTATTAGATTCTATACAGGTGTGGCAATGCTGTTTTCTCTCTTGCTCAATTTGTGTAAAATTATGACGTAATAATTCCCAATTCCCATATACTTTCTTCGACTTTTCAGTTACTGGTGCATTCAAATGTGACGTTCGCCCACACGTGTTTAATAGAATTAATATATATTGTCTTCGAATTAATAAATTTTCGTACAGACTGAAATACTATACTAACTTAAACCTATTTTCAATTTGAACATTTCTCTACTTAAGTTAAAGTCAAAATGATGAAAAACGCTATTGAAGAGCTGACAGCAAACATCTACCGGGTTATTCTGGCCGTACTGCGTGCGATGAGTAGAGCGCCGAAAGAAGTCCATTCTCCGCAGAGACCTACCAGGAACGTTGAAGTCCAGCTTAGCGAGAAGCAGAGGGCAGTCAATGTTGTCAGCGAGAAGATTGAACACAAAAAGTCTCTGCAGAAAAACTCTCCTGTTTCGTAGCGTAGGCAGGTTGATAAGAGCACAACGATGCTCATACGGTGGTAGTTCAAATCGATTTCGCCAGGGAAGCCGTCGAAGGGCATACCGGGCGAAGCTCTTTTGCACCCGTTCTATGCGATTAATGTGTACGGTGTGATACGGGGCCCAAACGATAACTCCATACTCTAAAATGCTGCGTACCAGACTAATGTACAGTGCCTTCAGGCAGTAGACGTCGTTGAAATCTTGGGTGTTTCGTTTGATGAGTCCTAGTACTGCGTAGGCTTTAGCAGTTACTGCATTAAAGTGTTCGATGAAACGTAGCTTACGGTCAAGTATAACACCAAGGTCCTTGATTGATGAAACTCGTTTTACTGGGGCAGCGCTCACTGCATACTCAAACGTAATTGGCGAGAGTATTCGTGTGAATGTGATTATGTTGCATTTCTGAATGTTTATAGTCATTCCGTTTCTATCACACCAACTCATGATCCTATCTATGTCCATCTGAAGTGCACAACAATCTACCAGAGTTGTTATGATGCGATAAATTTTCAGCTCATCTGCGTACATCACCTTACACGATGTCAATTCGCTGCAAATGTCATTCACAAAGAGCACGAAGAGAAGAGGTCCAAGGTGACTCCCTTGAGGTACACCCGATGTGATGTCGAATGGGTCTGAAAGTACAGTTCCAAGTCGCACAGATGCACTGCGGTTTGTAAGGTACGAGAAGATCCAATTGGTCAGCCAGTCCGGATATCCGATTCGCCTCAACTTTTCAACAGCTAGCTGATGAGGAAGGCGATCGAAGGCTTTGGAGAAATCTACATACACTGCATCAATTTGTTGTCGTTTCTCTAATTTATCAATCAGCGTTGACACATAGCTCATTAAGTTCGTCGTTGTTGAGCGCTTTCTAACAAACCCATGCTGATCTGTAGAGATGATGTGTTTTACTGCAGGGTAGAGAATATCTAACAGCATACTTTCAAAAACTTTTGGGAGGCAGCTCAGGATTGAAATTCCTCTGTAATTTATGACGTCATGGACGTTACCGGATTTATGAATTGGTGTTATTAAAGCCTCCTTCCACTTGGCGGGAAAAATACTTTCACCGAGAGAGCGATTGAAAAGCATGGATATCGGTACAGCTAACGATGAAGAGCATTCCTTGACGAAACATGGTTGTATTCCGTCCGATCCTGGTCCCTTTGAACCGTCAACACCACGTAGATTGGTGTACACTTCGCGTTCGGTGAAAGCTGTTACAGGCAAATTCAAGGAGAACGTCGGCAGACTACTCAGGTACGATTCAGACAAAGGTGGTGGGTTATTACTTAGCACACTTTGAAAGAAAGACGAGAATAGATTTGCTGACTCTGCAGGTGTCGTTGAGGTCCTGTCACGGTAGTTCACGTTTTCAGGAAAACCACGGGTGGATGTTTTGTTCCGCAAATAAGACCAAAATTGCTTCGGCTCGTCCTTCATGTTACTCTCAAGTCGTGAAACGTATGATCGAAAGCAAGATGCATTCAATGATTGAAATTGTCGCTCTAAATCTCGCACAAATGATTTATCATCTTCACCTCTTTTCCGGAAAAATCGTTTACGAGCCTTCCTTAACCGATTTCGCAGATTGCGCAGCTCATCGTTCCACCAGGGGCGTTTATTTGTGCAACGGCGCTTTCGTCTTCTCAGAGGCACGTGTTGTTGAAAAATTAAGTCCAATTCGCGATAAAACCTGTCCACAGCCTCGTCGAGAGTACCCAGTGATAATATTTCAATCCAATTGATGTTTGAGATTCTCGCATTTAGCTCGTCATAATCGCATTGATTGAAATCATACCACACATCTACATCGTCAATCACTGGTGAACCGTAAAGAGTCTCAATGGTCAAAACAAACGGATGATGATGACGATCCAATTTCATTAGCGGTACGGGTGGTTCTATGATTTCAAAATCACTGGCACTACTTACAAAGGCTAAATCAAGTAATCTTCCATTGTCATTCGTCAGGTAGTTTACTTGTTGGAAACCAGAAGCGATCATAGTTTCGACTAACAACAGCTCGTGCTCAGAGGATATTAATATTATTAGGGATAAAGCATCCGATTTCGTCATCAAAACTCCAGCGTAGCAACGGTAAATTATAATCACCGAGAACAACAACCCTAGTGCGATCATCAATGTGATTGAGCAGCTTATCCACACAGGCGGCATGCTGCTCATATAAAGCGAGCTCGGAATTTGGCGGTAGGTAAATCACACAAATAACGATGGATACGGTCCCACATGTGACTCGAACGGCAATCTGCTCTAGAGACTCAGTCCCATCGATAGCTACAATATTGCTTCGATTGTTTTTCTTTATGCCTATCAAAACACCACCACCACGGCTGTGCCGGCTTGTGGAAGAATTTCGATCACAACGATATATTGCGTACTCATCGGTCAGCTCAGTATTAAGTATATTGTACACGGAAACGCTCCCGATCGCATAGTAACTAATATATTAGTCGAATTTCTGAAATCGATTGGTTAAAATTTGGTACAGCTAAACGATTGTTGATTTTTCTAAACTTTCATTTTTGTTTTTGAATGAACAAAACAGTTACTGAAACAACTAAATCATCTAGCTGAAAATGTGATGCTGTCAGCTAGCAAAGACACACACCATCCGAATCAGCTCATCAAATAGCTGTAACAACTAATATAATTGTCGATTTCAAGATTGGTGCGAGTTGAAACTGAAAACCGAGATGGTTGTTTCAGTCAATTGTAATATTGGAATAATTCCCAACCAGTTGTAACAACTAATATAATTGTTGATTTCAAGATTGGTGCGTGTTGAAACTAAAAACCAAGATGGTTGTTTCAATCAATTGTATTATTGAAAAATATCCCAACCAGTTGTAACAGCTAACGATTTTGTTAATTATAAGGAGGATTTGTTACCCAGTAATAAAAAGCCAAATTATCTTCAAAGAAGTTTATTGCTATCATATCAATGGCTTGATTTATCCATCAAACGCGTTGTATCACTAGGAAATATAAATATTAACACTGTTCAGCGCCAATACGTTTACATTAATTCTATTTTATAACAAAAATATATAGCATTGACTTTCTATAGTAATGGTGATAGCCAGATCGACCGAATAATGCTTAAGATTTGTTCTAGTCGGATCACTCATTTTACATTGCCATATTGGATCTCCATTATTTTCGAACTTCTTTCTAACCATGGGATCATGATGAATTTTCAAAAAAACATTACATATCTTGTTTGGATGGATGATTTGTAACATACACACCTGGTCCCAGAAGATTTGCTCACGTTCGAACATCAGTCGAATCATGCAATTTGTTGTCTACCTGATGTATTATATAAAAATACTTCCATAAATTCACATATATATCACTAAGTTAGTTAGGCACTTCTAAGTATTATAACTGGTTTATTAATCTAAACTTCAAAATCAAGCTCTTTTATGTTAGCCTCAAAAATTTTACAAAATGAACATAGCGAGAAAACTGACGTATCCTTTTCAACTAAAGAAATGGTTAAATAAAATTTGCAAATTTTTGTTTCCTTTTTGCTGTCTTTATTTTCTGAAAACTGACAGCTTTCAAAAACAACTAATTTTTCAGCCAATTGATGATGCGAAAATCAACAGGACAGTTAGTTGAATCAACAATTTTTAGTTGAAACAGTCAAGACAAAAATCAAAAATTTCAATATTCATTTTTTGTGATTGCGGGGTTTTCCGTGTAGTTGAGCCATGTTTCGGTAAACACCACAACGTCATAATCAGTAGTCGAAAGGGCTCCGAAGAGTTCCCGGGTCTTTGACCGGAGACCTCTTGTGTTCTGATAAAAGATTGTGAATGGACGTTTTGTTTCGCTATTGGTAGTCGGGCCGGATTCAGAGCTCTGTGATTTTAATTGCGAGTGTACCGTCTGATTAGTGTTAGCCATTGGCGAGATACATGCAGTGAGCGGGGTAGTGCTGATTGTTGTTGTTATTTCATATCTTAATATAGTACATTGATGATTGTGAGCTTACATAGCACAAACTGGGTTTGTTATAGGAAGAAGAAACTACGATTGGCGCTTGTTTTATGATGTTTGAAATGTGTACAGCTAATATTATCATTTTTATTATTTAACATTTTCGTAGGCACTGATCGATATTATCCCACTCGCTAGATGATAGAACTCTTCGCAATTTGCATTTTCTAGTATTTGCACGTTGTTGTATTAAATAAGTGCTATTCTTATCGTTCTTCTTGTTTGCATTCTTGCTTTATTTCTAGTAGTTATCATAAAAACTACGCGCGATTGTCGTCGGTTGTATGTTCGCCGTGCAAAGTCGGTTATTTTTGGTACTTAGGCGATGCTTATATTTTACTCATAATGCACTCCAGTTAGCATAACAACGCGTGCCAATGGCTATTGCGTGGCGTCTTCGTCGAGAAAGAAAACAATACATAGTTATCGTCTCGTTGCATATAATAAAACCAAAATTTTAACGCGATAAATAATATTTATAGTGCGAAATAATCAATGGCTCAAGATGATAAAAGTAATCGCTTTGTATTATATTGTATTATTCGGATGACGCGTTTCGAGGGAGTAAAGAAACAAGTAATAATTACATCGTTCACGTACCGTTTTATTCAACTAAACATAAGCAACACTCCCGACGGCCGGCAGTCCGGAGTTGAAGTTGCATTTCTAACAAACCAAGCATTTCTGAATTAATTCAATAAACGATAAATCTATTATAAATTCTCGGCAGCCGGCTGCCCAGAGCAATAAACACATGATAATACTTCTGAGAGTTGCATAGATTGTATCACTTATCAAGGTGAATCCAAATTTATGCAACTTTTTACCCCATCCCACTAACAAAAACTCCTTCCCGTGACAAACGTGGAGATGCAGAGGTATACGCGGTCTCCATAACAACGTTTGTTACACTAACATTCCTTTCCTTCCCCGATGACTGTAAGGACGTGGCCGGCGCTGTTATTGGCATTTCAAAGTATAGAACTCTCGAAACGTGCACATTGAGGATGGATAGCTACTCCCAGGCTCCATTCGTTGATTCACTGTGCAATTTCGCTTGTTCTGGCCAATCACGGAGTAGCAACTACGAATTGTGCGGTCATCATGCTCATGATCATGCTCATTTTTGTTGTAATTTAAAATCTTTATCTTGTTCGTTGTGTGTTCTGGACTTCTGGCGCCTTTAGTAGAGTCTCAGTTATGTTCCTTTTTGCTGTCTACTTTGGTTTTCTTTTTCAGTTCGACTTTCGAACAATAACCTGGGAATGATTCTCCTACCCTGACTTATTTTATGACTTAACCTCACTTATTTTATAAAGCTGACCAAGATTTTAGCGCCCCCCAAGGTTGGCGGGGGCCAACGTCGCCAACCGCATGCTACGGCTCTGTTTACAGATAACAATATTGAATATTGAAGCCAATGAAATCAATCGATATTATGTCGAATCTAAGTGTGTGATTCTAGGTTCATTCATTTTAGATATTCACATTTTTCGCTGCAGAAATACAACGATTCTTTGAAATACTGTCTCTTCATGCATAAATCGTTGGTGTGGTAGATTTTTGTGATATGTTTTGACAAAAGTTTTGTGCTCTTCTTTATAGTGAATACATTATACAACGATTTAGTATCTCAACGACGGCGCCTGTAGTTAAGTGGTATGCCATTTCAATACCAGTCATACAAAACAGTCGAAATGGGAAACACATGGACTACACGCTGCTGTGAGGCACGAATCCTCGACTACCCACGGGATACGTTCCATTTGAGGCAGTATATTCTGATTCCTGATTCTGACGGCACAGAATATTTTTAATGAGGTGGAGTGTCGTACAAAAATAATTATTGCTGTTCCAGACTACGACGGCATAGTGGAAATGCCTAATCTGGCCACGAAAGTATGGGAGACCTCAAGAAGTCCAGGAGTCATTTTAAGAGGTTTCCATGTAGATGTGAGCAGCGTTTCGGGAAGCTAGGGCCGGTTTGAAACGAGATCAAGCTTACCAAGTCAATTTTTCACACTGACCTGTGCCGAATGGCGAAGATGAAGGGTCCGCCAACGTCAGCTGAGATATGCCTGGGTAAACTGAAGATAATTGTTGGGGCTGTGGCGTAGCCAGAAATTTGGTTTGGGGGGGGGGGGGGGGGTTGACGAAAATCGATTGATTATCGAAATTGCTTCAATATAATGTAAATTTGATAAAATAAAGTTCAAAATCAAAAACAGTTCAACAGTTACCATTTCATTCTACAAATGAGAGAAAATAATGAAGAATAGCTTTCATATCTTCATAGATAACTTTCTTTTATAAATTGTTATAAAATGAATGAATATACACTTTTTAAGTGGAATATATGTTCGATAACCTTTTTACGGTCACATAATTTCGAAGCCATCAACTTCGAAGGTTAGTCGCCAAATGGTAAATACTTCCTAGTGTTCACAAGTTCCAATCTCATGCTTCCCTGTGCGTCTATTGATGACATTTAATCTGTAGGTCGACATCGACTGGGTGCTACCGCCTTCTGCAGTAGAAGAGAAATGAGAAAGTGCGAATGAGCATGGGTGCTGTAATCCTACCGTAGACATAACTGAATACGACCCCCGCACGGCTGTTCTTAGACGAGACAGGAGGTTTGGTCAAAACCAACAAGCCGACTAGAAAAGTCCACCTTACGAAGAAATCGAAAAGTGGAAAAGCGGGCATCGAGCGGTTATATTCTACTAGAGCGATGGCACAACAAACGAGTTGGGAATCCTGGGTAAGATGCGTCTACGCGTTGACAAGGTAGCAGACGATTAGCGGATCAGTGGATCAAAGGCCATTTCTGCAACTACAGCATCCTCAACGTACACTGCCCTCACGCAGCGAGACCCAAGAACGAGAAAGATGCATTTTACGCGCATTTGGAGTCCGCGGCAGAATGTGAAGCTCCTCACCAGCGACACCCTTGAGATCACTTTATTAACAAACTGAGAAGAAATTTCACGTTCTAATGAACGGAAAGTTCTTCTCCAACATCACAAATGTTCGCACCTTCCGCAGTGCGAATATAGATTCGGAATCGCCTACAGGAAGATCAGGATACCGAGGCGATGGAGCACCTGTACAGAGTTACGAAAATTATACGAGTAGATAAATCCCTCTTTTTTTTTTTTTTTTTTTTTTTTTACAATGGAGAAGACCTTTACGTCCTAGCCCAGTACACGTGCTATTGGTAGGGTCCAATCTACCACACGGGGTGCACTGGGGGCGTGTCGGGCTCGAATGGTGAGTAGCCATTAATACCGACTAAACTCCATTGGGCTCCGCCATCATTCCTCCCAGGAACTACCTCTCGGTATTACTTCTGGGGGGATGGCTGTACTAAATGTACTCATTCACTCTCACTCACGCGTTCATACGTCCTGTATGAGGCTTACTTGGGTGCTCTCTCAATCGCACTTTGATTCACTCTCAAACACTCCCACATGAGGCTGACTTTTGTGCTCACCTTTTACGTTCCTTGCGAGGATGACTTGTGTGCTCACCTTACTCATTCCTTGCTAGGCTTACTTTTGTGCTCGCCCCACCCATACCATGTGAGGCTGACTTGGGTGCTCACCCTATCACCTGATTCACTCTCAATCGTGCCACTCTATTGTACCTTTGTCACTCCCTCTGGCATCCCATGTGGGACATTTTTCTTAGGCCCCACTTCTGACATACCATGCGAGCAGGCACGTAGCCAGAGGGGGGGCTAGGGGGCTGAAGCCCCCCCCGAAATTTTTCAAAAATAAATTTAAGAAGCAACATGTTTTTCGGTAATTCGTAAAAAAATGTATCTTGTTTGGATTCAACAAATTAATGGGAGAATGGTGAGGAAGATTGCTATTTGGAACCACCGAAGACATCGGTCACGATATCTACTCAGTATGCCGAGTCTGATAACACACTTCCTTTCATATTGTGTGACTCGTCGGAAGAACAAAAGAAACTGTTACTCTAATTCTTGCTGGGGTGATCCGTCGGATGATTGAATCGCAGAAGCAAGAAGTGGTGCTCCAGCCAAACGTGGAGGCTATTGACTTCCGGAATTTTTTGCATAACCGAATTTTATGAAGGGAAATATTTGCTGAAGGTGAAAATAGAGGTTATGCTTACGAACTTCGCCTTTAACGAGTTCTACCTTGTGTACCGCACGGCCGACGGTGGCCACTGATTTAATACGACAGGAGTAGTAGTTAACACAGTTTCTTAGGTTTATTGACGACGATTAATACGACTTTTTACGCTTATTTTGACTTTTCTACTCATGCAGCAGCACATTTTTTTCCTTAGGTTATTTTATTTCACAAACACCCATTGGTATTTTCATAGAACAAAGTAGACACTGTATAGCTTTAATCATTTCCAAACACCTTCCACTAATAATTAATATCAAACCGTTCTAATCGGACACTTACTCAGCAAAGATCGAGCTTTAGCTTCTGTATCGGTCTAAACCTGAGCGGGCGGCTAACTAAGCACAACAGCCTACTTTCGCGCCGAGCGAGGGTCACTAACAACTAACGACTCCGAACCCTAATTAACTCTTTTTCGACTGGCTACCACGACTGACTACTTAACTCGGGTTTAAAAGACTTTTTAACAACGCGGGTTTAGATCACTTTTGCGCATTTCTGAGAGAAATGCACGAAGTTTTGAGAAAGCATTTCTAAAGCTCTCTCTAGAACTGTCGGTCGCTGGCCGATTCATTTAAAAACAATGGACTGCTCCATAAGGTGATGCCATGCCCCTGCTACAGTAGGGTCGCGGCGTAAGCAAACAATTTTGTTGTTATTAAACATTGCCTTCGCGTATACAAGGCGCAGCGTTAATGAAACTTACTTAGCTTAAGGCTAATTCTTTATGATGCAACTTAACTCATGGAATCGAGCATCCAAGAGATTGGCAAATGATGATTGAATATTACCGGGATTGAAACCGGAGGAAATTAGGGACTCTGCACTTGTCAGGTATTCAGTACTTATGTTATTCAACAAATTAGCCCAGGCGAAACCAGTCATTTTGCAACTTGTAACACGTGGTTGATTCTCATATATATGGATGATGAGAAAATCAATGTTCGGCTACAAGATCTGATACCACTTACTTGAACCGCGGGCGAGCGACCAGTAGGTAAACAAACAATAAACAAACTTAACTTATTTGAACCGTGGCCATTAAAAGATTCCTGTCACATTTGGAAAAAATGGAATTTATTATAAAGTACACATCTTGGAATTAGACAGGCAGGCTCAGCTAGGATTTCGTCTTAGCTGACCCTGCACGTACAAAACGGAATGCGATAGTATCATTATACACGTTACATCTTTGCACATCCATAGTATCCAATACGATGACCTGAAAAACAAACAATTGCCAAATTTGTGGCTGCTATAATATATAATATAATATTGACGGCAAAAACTGCGTCTAGTATCTCAAAATTAACAGTCAGCATCATCATTGAGGAAGTCGACACTGGTGGCCCGTAAGGGGTCAAAACAAATATAAATCAGATTTTCGCGAACATGGACATGGCAGTTACCACGATAATAATACGGAAGTGTACAAGATAGATATGAACGACCACCAAGACGCGGTTGGTTATGAAAAATATTTCTCAGTCAGTAAACAGGTCAATTGCACGAGATCTGTTGGACAACCATTAGCGTTTTATCATTTTCATTGTTTACATCGTGAAAATATATTAAAGACTCAAGGCTTCATTTAGCAAATGCATTGAACCGACTCAAATAAACGAATTATATAATAAAAATTTAGAAGTTTCATAGAAAACTGAGTACAAAAACTGTCCCAAAATTAACATTTACCGCTAGTGATGGCATCTAACAAAACTCATTTTATGCTAGATATTGGCCTGAATAAAGAAAGTTAGTTAAATCATACGTCAGGCATCTCACTCAAGCGTGCTAAACAAAAACATTTCAATTAGCTGATGACATAGTTGTAGCCGAGACGACATTTTTTTTTAATTTACGCATCATTTTAATGCAATAGTATTTCTATTGACACTCAATTTCATTTTATGTGGGGAATGCGGACCATATTGAAACACTGTTAGTCTGGAAAATCGAACAATAAGCAAGAAAAACATGAAAAAGTAAACAAGCCGAAAAGTGGTAAACCAGCGGTTTTCCTGAGGTGTTCATTAACCCTCGAATCGTGTATTACTAATTTTGTTGATATACAGAAACTTACACAGTAGCGGTAGGACTAACTAACGGGATTTTACACTTACTTTCGTTCGGATGTCAATTGATCAATTGATGCTAAACCACATATTAGTCAATCAACCATAATAAACTAAATGTTGCAACAACCAGCAGCATTTTAGTCGCTTTCGATGGTTTCTAATTAATGCCTATGTAAGTTTGAAAACGACGTGTCGATAGATTGATCAGACATCAGTAGGTTATCACCGACTAAAATGTTGTAACTAGTTGAGTCTATAAGTCAATAAGGTGGGATTATTGTTTCGATTTCATGTTTTCATTATATTACAGTCTTTGATTTTATATTTGGTCTTTATGGAATAAGATTATAAGACATCACGGATAAAAAAAGGAAAAAAGAATCAATAAATTGAAATCGTGGGGAAGTAAGTGCGATGTATTCCCTTCTATGTGTCGAAATTAAGAGAGGCTGAAATTATTGAGCTTGTTCACATTTATAGTTTCTAGTTATGTTGTAGGCAATGAAGCATTTAGTAAAATTTTACGTAAATTAGATGATAGTAGTAACAGTGTTAAGTAATTTTCATTCGATTTGTGGACAATTTTCTTGAATAGATTAAATTCCGGCCAGTTACCTTTAGTTGATTAAATCATTGAAATATATAAGCCATTCCACGTCAGTTTTACAACCAAAATTTCAATTCCTTCCAAAATGTTTTCTTACATTCTTTAGCTAAAAATAATTGGCGCGTATTTTTTGGTTTGGCTAAATATTATATTTTTTTTCAAGTTATTAGCTTTTGAACTTTTGAAGTCTATAAAATTGGACATTTTTCAATCACTGATAACTCGGAAACGACTCGATATATGGAAAAAATATTAAATAAAAAAGTTGCGTTTTCAAATAAGCTTACCAAAAAAACACATTTTTTTTGTTATATATCTTATGAAATTTGCAATTACTTTAAACAAATTGATTTTTTTTAAGGTTGGACCAAATTTTTTATTTATTATTTTCTTTAAGTATTAAAAATTATGTTAAAAAGATTGTGTAAAAATTTGGCAGTGGAATTCTTTGCGAAATATTACAATTATAAACATAAAACAAGGCAATTTTACACTAAACGCCCAGTGAAAGGCCTGTTATAACTGAAATATCTCGTAAAACACTTCGAGTTCCATTCTGAAATTTTCACATAATCTTCTTAATATAGTTATGTAATCAAAATAAATTTGATTTCGGGGGACTTTAAAAAAATATTTACTTTTAACATTAGAATACCCCAAAAAAGTCTTAAATTTGCAGAATATGAGCCATTCCACGATTTACAACTATAATTTTAGCTCCCTCCATTTTTTTTTTTTTGCATTCTTTAGCAGAAAATTATAGACACGATTTTTTTCACTTTGGCTGAATTTGATATTTTTTTCAAGTTATGAGTTTTTGAACTTTATAAAATACTAGCTAATACCCATTGCGCGTTGATGCGACTTTCAACGAAATAGGAGGAAAACACAATTTGTTCCGAAGCGGCATCTTGTAGGCAGATAATCCCCACCAATAACACACAAACACGCTCCATAACAAATTCCTACTATGCATAATTTTTTTCGGCAATTGGTTAAGCCGTTTGGGAGTCCACAAATCATATACATACAAATATCGACTTTTAATAATATAGTGATTTTTTAAAGTTTTATAAATTTAATAGATTTGGACATTTTTCATTCCCTGATAACTGAGAAACTATTATATTTCTGGAAAAAAGCATTAAACAATAAAAGCTGCGTTTTCGTATGATCTCGGCGGATTTTTTTTGTAATATTTGTTTTTGTTAAATAATTTATGTACTATGCAAATATTAGTAGCAAATAATTCTTTTTTTCAGGGTGGAGCCAAAAAAATCTTTTTAGCTTTTTCAAATAATTTATAATTATATCGAGAAGATTGTGTACAAATTTCAGAAAGAAATTCAAAGTATTTTACGAGATATATCAATTACAATAGGCCTATCACTAGGCGTATGGTGGAAAATTGCCTTGTTTTAAGTTTATAATTGTAATATCTCGCAAAGTATTTTGATATCCACTCCCAAATTTTTGCACAATCATTTTAACATGATTCTTAATATTTAAAGAAAATAGTAAGTAAAAAAATTGATCCAACTTTAAAAAATTCAATTTGTTTCAAACAATTGCAAATTTCATAAGTTATATAAAAAAAAGAAATTGCAATTTTTTTCAGTAAGCTCATTGAGTACACAACTTTTTTATTTAATATTTTTTTTCCGTATATCGAATCGTTTCCGAGTTATAAGTGATTGAAAAATGATCAATGTTATAAACTTCAAAAGTTCAAAAACTAATAACTTGAAAAAAAATCATATTCTGCCAAAATAAAAATACGTGTCAATTATTTTTAGCTAATGAATGCAAGAAAAAAAAATTGGAAGGAATTCAAATTTTGGTTGTAAATCAGACGTGGAATGACCCATATATTTTGATCCTATTGATCACCAAAGATCCTCCTTCCTAACTGGGGTATGCCAAAAAATTATGTTAGCATGATGCATTAGAACTGGTAATAGTTACAGGACGCCAGATCAAGAAAATAGAAGTTGAACCATCTACAATTCGTTTGCTAAATCAGAAGATTTTGTGCAAATTTCGACATTCTCTACGATCGAACATTTTATGGATATTTTTCTACTCATTTCGATTTAGCGTCTTCTACACCTTTTAAACGTGTAGCTTAGAACACCTTGCGTTCTCCAGCACCGTCAAGGATTGTCATATTCGGTTAGCGCATAAATACTGAGAACTCTAGAATATCCATTGTTGCAACGAGAGTAAATTGTAACTTGTAAATAAAAATAAATAATAAAAATCATATTAAACATCAATAATTCGTTGATGTACTATAGCCTTTCTTGTGACCAAGAACATGGATTGTCTTAGATTTGGCTTTGTTTTCATTAAGAACTTTTCAAAATTTCGTTTAGTTTCTAGTGACAATATGAAGTAATTAGAACTAAAAGCTTTATGCAGGGGCGGGTAAACCGTAGTTGGTAAATCGATTGCCATGTACGCAGCTCATCGTTCGTCAATCCCGCACAGGTTAGAAGGGTTAGGGTTAGAAATTTTTCTAAAGAAATTTTCTAACCCAAAAAGAGGCGAATAACCATAAGGTTAAAACCTCTATAATCGAAATAAAAAAAGCTTTGTACAATAATTTTTTAGCCCCTCCCGAAATAAACTCCTGGCTACGGGCCTGCATGCGAGGCTGACTTTTGTGCTCACCTTTTTCATTCCTTGCTAGGCTGACTTTTGTGCTAGCCTCTACCAACCTGTGAGGCTGACTTTTATGCTCACCCTTAACATGCAATGTGAGACTGACTTGGATGCTCACCCTTTCACTCCTCTGCCACGCCATGAGGCATCGATAGCTTAGTTCCAACATACTACGCTACGACCCTCCCGTCTTGGCATGAGGCAGTCCACTTATACGCCTATACACTCACTCTTCTGTCTTGCTTCGGGGTGGCTGGGTTTACCCCTTACGCGGTTGCCATTCGCTGCGCCAACCTACCTCGGCATGAACAGACCATTCACTCTCTTATTTTGCGCTTGGCCTTTTTCGCTCCAGCTAACCAATCACTAGTTAGCCGTGCCCGCCGTCTGTTGCTCGGTTCGCCAGATTACCTGTAGCCTACTGGCAATCTGGATGGTAGCAGCCGAGACTGCGTTCCACTTCTCCACCGTTTGACACATCCGCTGGATAAGGGTATCCGGGGTTGTGTCCCAGCCACAGACGTCAAGCATTGCTCTTCTTTCGACGTCGAACCGATGACATACGAACAGTATGTGTTCGGCAGTTTCATCTACACCTGGGCAGTCCGGGCAGACTGGGACCTCCGCGTGCCCGAACCTGTGGAGGTACTGACGGAAACAGCCATGGCCTGACAGGAATTGTGTCAGGTGGAAGTGAACTTCCCCATGGGGTCTTCCCACCCAGCTCGATATGCTAGGTATCAGCCGGTGGGTCCACCTACCTTTCGAGGAGTTGTCCCACTCACGCTGCCATCTGGCGACCGAGGTCACCCTGGTGCGCTCGCGGGCTCCCCTATTTCCACGTAGCTCAAAGCACTCCTCATCTTCCCGAATGACCAGCCCGACTGGCATCATGCTCGCTATCACGCAGGATGCATCGTGTGATACCGTGCGGTAGGCAGATATCACTCTGAGGCACATCACGCGGTAGGTGCTCTCCAGTTTCTGTAGGTAACTGGTTACCCTCAGTGCTCTTGACCATGACGGGCCGCCGTACCTGAGGATAGATACGGCAACGCCTGCCAGTAACCTACGTCTACTGGCGCACACCTTTGAGCTGTTGGACATCATTCTCGATAGTGCCGCAACAGCAGTCGACGCTCTCTTGCACGTATAGTCGACATGGCTGCCGAAGGTCAGCTTGTCGTCTATAATGACTCCGAGAGACTTCAGACTTCGCTGTGAAGTGATCGCGACTTCTCCCACATGGATAACTGCATGTTGTGCCGACTTGCGGTTGTTGACGATAACTACCTCCGTCTTATGATGAGTGAGCTCCAGGCCTCTCGCGCTCATCCATTCCTCCACCGTGCTAATCGCGTGTTCTGCGGTTAGTTCTACCTCAGGAATTGACTCCCCGTAGACCTCCAAGGTTACGTCGTCGGCAAAGCCGACGATCTTGACCCCAGGAGGGAACTTCAGTCTCAGAACCCCGTCATACATGAGGTTCCATAGCACCGGGCCTAGGATCGAGCCCTGCGGGACTCCGGCGGTAATCGGAACCCTTTTCTGACCGGCATCGGTCTCGTATAGCAGTACGCGGTTTTGGAAGTAACTTTCCAGGATCCGGTACAGACCCACCGGTAGGCTAAGCCGGTGTAACGAGAGCGCGATGGCATCCCAGCTTGCGCTGTTGAATGCGTTCTTCACGTCAAGTGTCACTAACGCACAGTATCGAATACCTCGCCTTTTTCGTTGGATCGCTATCTCGGCAGTATTTATCACTGAGTTGAGAGCGTCCACTGTGGACTTACCCTTCCGAAAGCCAAACTGGTTGCTTGACAGACCGTCCGTACCTTCCGCGTACGGGGTGAGCCTGTTGAGGATGATCCTCTCAAGCAGTTTGCCAGTCGTGTCTATCAGACAGATTGGTCTGTACGCCGATGGGTCGCCTGGCGGCTTCCCGGGCTTCGGCAACAGCACCAGTTTCTGCCTTTTCCATCTATCGGGGAAACGGCACTCGTCAAGGCATCTCTGCATAGCTAGCCTGAACATGTTCGGGTTCGCTATGATCGCTGCCTTGAGAGCGTTGTTTGGAACTCCATCCGGCCCTGGAGCTTTGTTCATTGCTAGGGATTTAGCCACTGCGAGTAGTTCTTCATTCGTCACTGGAGCCACCATTTCGACCGTGCCCGCACTGTCTCGTAGTGCAGGTGGCCAGGGGCTTGTGGCTCGAGACGGGAAGAGTACTTCGATAATCGTTGCCAACCGGTCCGGAGACCGTTCTGGGGGTGAGGAGCCCCCTTT
Source organism: Topomyia yanbarensis (assembly GCF_030247195.1). Classification (NCBI taxonomy): domain Eukaryota; kingdom Metazoa; phylum Arthropoda; class Insecta; order Diptera; family Culicidae; genus Topomyia; species Topomyia yanbarensis. The sequence continues at coordinate 344,934,907 of NC_080672.1, forward strand.
GGTCTTGGCCATCACAATCCGGTAGGCGTCACCCCACGGATTCGCGTTGGCACTCTTACACAGGTTGTCGAAACACGCTCTCTTGCTGCTTTTAATAGCCTTGTTAAGGGCTAATTTCGCAGCTCGAAACACTTCACGGCGGTTCTCTCTTGCATCCTCGGTGCGAGCTCTTTGCATCCTACGTCTAGCTCTGAGGCAGGCTGACCGTAGAGCTGCAATCTCGGCACTCCACCAGTATACCGGGCATCTACCGTTTCTTGGCAGTGTTTTTCTCGGCATAGTGGCGTCGCACGCGCGTGATAGAACAGCTACCAGCGCATCCCCGCTTAGACTGTCGGTGTTGGCCTCCAGTCCCAGGGCCGCGGTGAAAGCTTCGCTGTCGAAGTGATTGGACTTCCACCCGCGTACCTGACAGGGATCTCCCGCCCTCGGATGCTGCACACCATAGTTGATCTTAAAGCGGATTGCTAAATGATCGCTATGGGTGTAGCCTTCGTCTACCCTCCATTCCATGCCTGGAGCCAGACTCGGGCTGGCAAAGGTCAAATCAATCCACGCCTCCACTCCGTTTCTACGGAATGTACTAGCGGAGCCATCATTAGCTAGCACAGTATCGAGTTTCGCAAACGCTTCCATTAGCGCTTGGCCCCTGCTATTTGTACAGCGGCTGCCCCACTCCACTGCCCAAGCGTTGAAGTCTCCCGCTATTACTACCGGTTTCCGGCCCACGAGGTCCGACGAGAGCCTGTCGATCATCTGGTAGAACTGTTCTATTGGCCACCTTGGTGGGGCGTAGCAGCTGCAATAGAACACACCATTGATCTTGGCAATCGCCACACCCTCGGCGGAGGGGTGTATTACCTCTTGAACCGGGAACCTTCCCGTTGTACAGATTGCCACCATTCCAGACCCGTCCGACACCCAATTGCCGTTGCCGGCAGGGATGCTGTACGGGTCTGATAAGAGGGCGACATCTGTCCTCGACTCCGAGACCGACTGCCACAGCAGCTGTTGGGCTGCTGCACAATGGTTAAGATTTAGCTGTGTGACTCTCACGGCTTCTTCTTATTTAACTCGCCGAAAGGACACGAAGGTCCGCCCATAGCATGTTTATGGGCTTGCTTCTTAGCGGTGCAGATAAGGCACTTATATGCCTTAGTGCACCCCCGCTCTTTATGCCCCTCCTCGCCGCATCGACGACATAGCTTGCTCCTGTCTATGCCTTTGCATTCGTAAGCTTTATGGCCGGATTCTAGGCACCGATAGCACCTGTCCACTGAAGGCGGCTGGGGTATACTAATAGGGCATACCGACCAGCCGATCTTCAGCTTCCCTTTCTCGGTTACCTTTTTGGCATCCGCATTCAGTAGCCTGAGGTAGGCTACTTGGGTGCCAGAGGGTCCGTCCCTCAATCGCACAGAGGCCCGCTCGATTGTGACGCCGCAGTGCTCCTTGACGGCTGCGACGACGTCTTCTGCGGTCGTGAACTCGTCCAAGTGCTTGCACTGGAGAGTTGTTTCCGCACCTAGCGACCTGATTTGGGCGCCCTCACCAAGGACCTCTTGGGCCAAGGCCTTATATACTGCACTTGATTGTGCGCCTCGCTTCAGCACCAGGAGCATCTCTCCCGTGTTGGTGCGTCTTACGCTACGCACATCCTGCCCAAGGGCCGAGAGACTTTCGGCCGCCTTCATCGATTTAAGGACATCGGCGTATTTGTCCTTGTCGGTTTTTAACCACAAGGCTTCGCCTCTGTCCTTGGCCTTCCTCGCAGGCCGCGGTACCTCCGGTTTCGGTGCCGGCTTTTTCTTGGTAACCAGCGTCCAGGGGTTTGAGCCCCCCTGCCCCGGTCGTGCCGGGTTGCTGGTACCATCGCTCTCCACAGCGAGGTCACTCTCGCCCTCGCTTACCGCTTACCTGGTGTCGGTTTTGGCACCCTCGCCTGGCGACTTCCTAGGGCGCTTCGCATTCGATGCCGTCTTGCGATTGCCCTTTCCCTTTCCCTTCGAGGGGAACTCGGTCGCCGCTCCGATCGACGTGGCTGCTCCGTAGAAGGTAAAGGCCACTGTCTGTGAACCTCTATCGACCTTCTCTCTTTCCTCCCTATTGGAGGCCACTGTCTGGGTTTCTCTGTCGGGCCTCTCCCGACATTCCACCCTCTCAACATAGGCCTGCTGTTCCTGTCTTGCGACACGAACAGCTTTCCGGAGCTCCAAGAGGCTCAACTTCAACTCCTTGGCTATGTTCTGCTTTGCGCTAGCGAAGTCGATTATAGAATCGAGTTGCTTCGCTACTTTGCGCATCGCAGCTATTGGCCCCTCCGATGCATTGGTAGGGATATTGCCTACCGCTGCTGGGGGGTCACTGGTGCTTTCGGATGCAGCACTCATCGCTCCACTACTCTCCCCACGGGGGGGAGACCTCGCCAAACCACCTCTTGCGAAGGGGTTTGGCACCTCCGTCTGTTTATTTTTATTTTTATTTACCTCCATGTATAGTCCCACGAGTAGCGCGAGAAATATATGTCCGCCACGCCAGAGCTCCGCATTAGCGTGGTAAGGGACGCTTACTGTGGGGGTTGCCCAGGTACCCCACAGGCTCCGTTAACGATCGAGCATCTTTTTCACCCCCTCGATCACTCATCCCTCGGCACGGGTCGCTTCACGCCTTGGAATTGGGGTTATGCCCTACCTTGCTTTACGTGGTGATCTCGGCCCGGATCATCACAACCATCCTCCTTTACCAGGGCTTTGGACCTGTAGCTCTGGTTCTCAATAGTTCCATGTACGTATGTTATTACAGACGTGCTACTATTGAGATCCGTCATTCGCTAGCGGAGTTATAAATCCCTCTACCAAAGGCTATGTGCCACAGGCCGACATATGAAGAGATACTAATGGAGACCTTCTCACGACCGAGTGTGAGCTGATCGATAAGTGTATTATGACGAATATCGAAAAAGCAATAGACGACGAGAGTATCGTAAGAATTAGCCTGGGGACATGCACAGCCGACAACAGATTCCCTGCGCCGGATCTACCTAAGATTTTTGAGAAGATCGGACGGTTGAGGACTGATAAAGCCGGTGGCAATAAGCAACTGCCATGTGAGCTGCTGAAACACGACTGAGAGCCGTTGGTTAGAGCACTCCACTGGGTGGTTGCTGAAGGTGTTCTCACAAAATTGACATATGCGAATTTCCGTACAAACGACAATAGATCGAGCGATGTGTGATGAGTATTAGAGATACTTTCGAACCTTTTTGAAATTCGGAAAGGGCTACGGCAAGGCGTGATAATAAGAGCGAGGATTGATATGAGTGGTACGGTTTTCCGGAAGTCCGTTTAGTTTTTTAGCTTCGCCGGACGTACATCCGACTGACGATTGAAGCAAAGCGAATAGAACTGGTCACAAATGCGTCAGACATAGTACATGAAAGTAAGAGGTTACGCCTCCAACCGAGTATATCGATTGATGGCGATGATATCGAACTGGTGGATGAGCTCGTGTATTTGGGCTCACTAATGACTTCAAAAGAGAAATTTGAAAACGTATTCTAGCAGATGAACGTTATTACTTTAGGCTTTGAAAACCCCTTCGATCGACACCACATGAAGTTAACCTTCTACAAATTGCTCATTAGACCGGTTATCCTCTACGGTCAAGAAACCTGTAGCATGCTGGCGGGAGACCAAAGCGATCCTAGTGTTTTCGAATTGAACGTGTTGAGAACGATCTACGATGGGATGCATATGAAAAACGGAACGGGGCGACGGCGTATGGACAACGAATTGCAACAGTAGCTTGAAGAACCACCCATTGTTCGCTCAGCGAAATTTGGGCGGCTGCGGTGAGCTGGGCAATGGGCATGTCGTCAGAATGGTGAACAACTCGGTCTAATTGTTCTAGAAACTAATCCGACAGCTACAAGGAGGAGAGAACTGTCAAGATGAAGGAGACCTGAGGATTCGTCGTGCCCTGAGAGGCGACAAACAGCCATAGACAGAGTGAACTGTAGACGAATTCTTTGCCCAGCAAATGACAACATGGCCTTAAACTGATTGGTAAGTAAAGTATTTAAGAGAAAGTTTAGCAAAAAGTGTCCCAACATCAAAAAAACATCTTCTGACATAATCATTATAGTAGTAAATTCTCCTAGAAATTATAATAGAAAATCAACTCTTCAAAAAAGTAGTAAGAGACTTGATGTTTTCAGCGAAGTTGTATGGAATTTCTTTTAAAAGGTCTTTATTGAAGATATGATAACTCTATGTGTGTAGCATATCGAGATATTATACTATATTTACGAAATTATTCTTAAACCCAGTTTTCTTCAATATTACTAAAAGCTTCAAAGACACATGGCTTGGATAAAATGTTTATTTATTGTTTATTAACAGCAGAAGAGATTGATCATATACAGTAATATCAGAATAACTAGAGTTGAAGGTTCCTTTAACAAATAGACTAATAGGGTGATGAGCTCATTTTCGCCATGTTTCTATTATCACCTTACCCATTTGAAGCCGTTGGTTAGAGCAGTGTCTGCCATCTTTGTTCAACGCATTGAGTCAAATGGTAGCGCAACAATAGGGGCACTCGATTCGAGTTTTCGTAGCGCTCAAACACGAGAATTTCATTGTTTTCAATGCATTTGTGTTATTATATTGATTCTTAGCAACGAAGCAACGCTGTTGATGTCAATTTTTACGCATTTCATTGCTTGTAGGCCGAGAAATTAATGAATTAGTGAGGCACCCTGCTTAGTATGGTAAAAATAGGCACTTTACCCTATATCTCAATATCCTAAATATATGGAGCATTCGTGTATTTAGCCACGTTATTTGTAATAAAATTCTCGAAAACTTTACTGAAGACATCAAGTTTTTCGAGATTACTTTACAACATCCCATTCCCACAATTTACCAACAGTCCCCATGGTGTTTAAAAAATTAATTTCTCAATGTAACGATCAGACAACAAAGTTCCAAAATAATTATTTAAATATTAAACATAACATATTTTTTTTAAATAAACTGGTCACCTCTAGTAATTTTTTTTTTTCAATTCAGTTAATTATGGTTTAGGGGGGGGGGGGTTTCAACCCCGGCTACGCCACTGCGTTGGGATATTTTCCCGAAGCACGATCCAACTACTTACCCACCGACACGGTGAAGAAAGAGCAAACGCGGACGATTGGCAAGTGACTAACGACGAGCTCGCGAAAGCGTCGATTCGACTGAAATCAAAGAAAGCCCGCATGGAATACCCAACGTGAAGCCAAAAGCTGTGACTCTAGCACAGTGGCGTAGTTGGAAAATTTTTCGGGGGGGGGATATGAATATTTTTTGTATGTTTTGTATGAAAAAATATTCAAAAACATTCTGAGCAGGAAAAAATGTTCCAAAGCCAACAACTCAGGGAACGGGTTTGGGTAGTCACCCGACCCGCTAATACAACTAATCTTGCAAGGAGCCTGGTTCCTCCCCGGCATTACCTTACGGTATTACTTCGGGAAGAGATTTTTTATGTGCACAGCACACACTCTGAAACTGCCTGCTTGTTGGGAAATAGGAATTTGGGGGTATGAATGCTCTACAGGGTCGCTTATTCACTCAACGCAGACCGAAATGTTACTCACCTCTTCAAACACAAACACTATTAGCGGGAACGGTGGAGGTATGGTCCGTTAGGCCAACCACGTTTACACCGGACCGAGGCAAAACAACTCCCACAAAGTAGAGATGCTCAAAAGCGGAAGGAATTGATAACTTTGGAGTGGAAACTCCTCCAAAAGAGGTTTGAATAGCTCTTTATAGCTCGAGGATCGTAACTATAGCAAAAAGAAGCGCAAATTGTTCATTTTACCTAATTTAATTAAACTTTCACCTTATAGCCCTATCCTATCCTATCCTCTGTTAATCTAAACTTTAAACACTATGTACAAAATAGATCCTTATGTCCTACTGGCGTCACATGATACATGACTTTTTGTGCTAGTCCGAAGCTTGGCTGGAACCATACTGATGAGTAGTATCACGTTCACGATTATGTCGTATGGTGACAGAATTGTTGTGTTACCCTCTACTCAGCAACCCTTGGTCGCCTAAGAAATATACCGCTCGTAGTTACGGGTCAATTCGGCGATCGGCTGGTGGTTCTGACGATTAATGCTCAGCCTTGCTAGTTATCGAGTCTCCTGGCAGCCACAAAATGGCCGTTGCAGCTGGAAGATCGGTCTCGCCGATGGTGGGAACCGGTTGTCATCAGAAAATAGCCGCCGCTGCTCATAAGCATCGGAAGGGCTTCTGGCTTTTTGTTCTCCCAATGGAACCTTGGACACATGACGCCGGTTCGTTCTCGTACGGGCGCGTTGGCGATGGCCGATGACGTCAAAGCCTAGTTGATCGGGACATTCCGGCGGTACTTCCTCGCGGCCGTCGTTCTCCCTACGGGGACCTTTTGTATGAGCTGACTCTTGTTGTGAACGAGAAATCTGAACTCGTTCCGATAGGAAGAAAAAGGCCCGCTGACGAGCGAACCTGTCAAGGTTGATTAGCATCTGTGACGCCTACTAACCTCCACTCCAACCTCATCAATTTAATTAGAGTCTAAATTTACCTTTTTTCTATCCGTTATCCGAACACAATGCAGATCACTCTTCTTCCGTGTCTTTCATTTAATAAATTTTAGCAACCTAGATTTTAACGTACACTGATCAAATAAGTAATTTGAATCATTTAATATAACTAACCTTGCTACTAGTAGATTAAAGTATTTTTACACGTTATTTTTAATCGCACAACCGTACTATTACTCTCCTAAGCTTTCACTGGTGAACAATTCCATAAATGACATAGCATTATATGGGGGAGGGGGGAGTTTTGTATTTTGTGATGATGTGTGACGACAAAGGTGTAAGGAATCATGTTATGCTACGTAGCTTTTTTAAAGGGGAATAGAGGTTGACCTGATGTCACGACAACCTTACCGGTTTCATCTAACTAACATCGTTTTTATTTTTTTTAATTTTTTGCATGGCCAGGAGGGGGGAGGTTACCGTCAAGCTACGTAATTACCAGGGGGTATTTAGAGTTTTGTGACGAAATGCTATCAATTTTCCTGTTGAAATTTAAATTCCGCGCGCACTACTACTTTGGGCAAAAGAGATCGATTCCTTCTAAGCCAAGCGTATTTAACATCGAGTATGTGGGAAACGAGTTTTGACGGAAAACAACGAAAATTTCCGACAAAACCAACATATATTTGGACAAGTCGTTTTATTGTTTGGCAACACTTTCACAGGTGGCTCCATCGCTGGGCGAGGGTACACATCTCCGTGCTCAAACCGCTGTGAACAGTCTACTTTCTACTTCTGCCCAAGTCAGACGTACAATCGAACCAAGTGAACAACAACTAGCAACCTCTCGATCTAGTGTGCATTGTCTCGAGAACAAAGGAAACATTCAATTTATTCGTGCCGTCATGAGTAAAGTTGACGAAAAAAGTCTGCTCCGACCCAACACAGCGGTCGTTGACTTTAAATTCTGCTCAATACGATTGAGTTTTAGTGAAGTGGAATACCTGTTGAAGGTGAAGATACAGCTTAGGCTCAAGGATGTTATGTACCTTCAGTATCATCATCTTCGCAATGTAGTACTCATATCATTCAACACGTTAGCCAAAGCTGAACGTTTCGTTCTGCAGAACAACTTGAAGCACGTGGCTGAAAGTGATAAAGTTGGAATTAAGATTCCCGTGTATGTAGAAAAAGACTATGTAGATGTAAAGTTACATGACCTATCACCACGTACCCCTCCTGATATAGTTGCAGAATATATGTCGCGATACGGAGAAGTAGAATCCGTTACACCTGATACGTGGAGAAATTTCTTCCCGGGTACACCTAACGGTGTTCTTGTGGTGAGGATGCGGATCGAAAGACCTATCCCCTCCCACTTGACTATAAAACTTAAAACCCACGAAGCTACTATTAATCAAACTACGTTATGCACCCACGAGTGGCAAACTCCTACGTGCAAGTATTGTAATCAGACAGCACACCACGGACAACCTTGCGCGGAAGATACAGAGGAGAATGCATTACTACCGATTCCCAACGAATCCACGGAAAACCAACCCAAAAAAGAGTTTTCAATACCAATACCTGAACCACAAACGGTTGCAAAATTTGTGGCAGCTGTTCAGTCCATATTGACAACTGCAAAAGCAGCATCCAGCGCCCCAAATACCACTGTAAGCAATATCGGCGAAGAAGATAAAAATAATGACGACGGATTTACACTGGTCACCCGTAAGGGTAATAAGCAGGAAAGACCATCTGAGCACCAAGACAACGATAGAAGAGAATTAAATGATCCCCATGACGCAGTAGGCGAGCCGCGAAAGAAGGTCTCCGCTCGCAACAAAAAGTTGCGCGCACGAGATCCAACGGGTAATCAATAATATTTGCTTTTATTTTTAATTTTCACATATTGTTAACACATGAAAGATCCACGGCTCCGTTAAGCTACCGCTATGAGCCGTGTCAAATAAACGAAATTAAAAAAAAACCGCTGTGAAGTTAGCATAAAAGAAGGTGTAAGATAAACAGTGTAATAACTCTTCTCAGAGTAAAAGAAAGAGAGAGCGTGACACTCATCAAATGCTGACAGTTCGGGTTGTATAGCACGGTGTCTTTGTCGAACAACTTTATTCAAAAAAATTCGGCATCTGTAAAACTTCGGGATATGAAAGAATGGACTTTTCCCTTTCATTTGAAAGTAAAATTAAAATATTCTGTCGGGGGGTCTAGAACAACTTTTTATTTTAAAGTTTTTTTATTGAAAACTTAAGTTTTTTAATGAAATTAATTCGCATTTTTTGCCACTAATTGGTACTATAGACATTCAAAAAATACTAAAAGTAAGAATCTGATTAACAATTCTATTGTCTACAACTTCGTAGAATGCTATAAATCGATATAAAATCACCCAAGAAAGTTATTACAATTTTACCAGCTTTACGTGTGCGCGGGGCCTATGGATTAACAAGGACTTACAAAAAAATGAACAGTAAATTCAGATAAATTTCAATGTATACAAAATCCCATTCTGAGCAGAAAAAAATATATTTTTAGATATTTCCGGGTCTTGGGCGAAAATGACACTTATTTGAATGAACTAAAGTAGACAGTTCGAGTCATTGTATCAAACGACGGATTTTATTGCAATTTTGAGTTGAGAATCCTGTTTGTTTTTATCAACATTAAAAGAAAGATTATTGAAAAAGAAAAAAAGCTCTTCGAGTTTTGTATCCATGTTTGTTATCTTTTGGGGTAGATTCATCAGAATTTATAGATGCAGATTTTTGCTTGTCCTCAAATTTAATTTCCAAATCGAGCACATTTCACGTAATCTTAGAAAAAAGAATAAAACCATGTTCCATAATTTCCTTTAAGAAGAAATTCCGGAGTCGTTACTCGTTGTACACGGATCACAACAGAAAACGAACAAAAATACAAAATATAAAATATCAGGCTGTACCATACATTCAAGTAATACAAGTCTGTTTATTGAAGATTTCCCTCATAATATGGGATAAGAGCAAAGACAACATATCAAGAAGACAGAGTGGCCAGTTCAGTTCAGAATCTGGAGACATCAACCGCAACACGTCTTTCGGGTAAAGGTGATACTTTCTATATCTACTTTTATATTGAGATCGCTATCTTCGTACAATAGACAAAACCTTTATTTCTCATTTACTGTTGCGATTTCTGTTCAATGTACAGCGATTTCCAAAAGTTAACAAACTTGAACATAAATCTCATCGAATTATTTTTCTATCCTTCATGAAACTGTCAATCAGGATTCTCACTCGAAATCAAATCAAATGACTGAATATCTAATCGAGTTTGATAAAATATAAAGTTAAAATTTAGGCCAAATATATCCCACAAGATGCTAACGAGCAAAAAGGTGGATTCAAGGTTACATCAAGCGTACTCCAGAATGAGTGAAGTAAAAAAGGAAGAAACAAATACAGTGGAGACCCGATTTTATCAGCGCCCATTTCATCTACCCCCGATTTTATTAGCTACAGTTGGTAGTTTAATGGGTTCTAGCAGACGAACCAAGTTGAATTCGAGTAAATCCTTTCTTAGGCATATATTTCTTATCTTAGAGTTCCGAAAAATGCAAAAATAAAAAAAAAATTTAATTTTGCGCTGTCAGACCCTTAAGGGGAACTTAAAGTAAATAATCAGAAAAGGTTGCAAGGCTATATCTAAGGAACAAGGAAGAATATTCTAAGAGCATCGGTTTATTAAAAAGACAGAAAAATATATGTCCCGATTTTATCAATGTCCCTGTTTTATCAGATTAAAATTCGCCAAGGGGCTGATAATAACGGGTCTTTATTGTATATCTGTGAAAGAAAAAAAAAAGTTTCATTTTGCTGCATTGCCCAGCATCTTTCAAAAGAGTCTTAATTTCGTTCAAATTTTATCTACTCTTCTCTATATTTCCATGCTCCTAAAATATCATTGGTGCGCATAAAACGGTGGAATCTGGAATTATGTTTTTTACGCTTAAAGGTGGGACTTTGCTAGCATTCAGGTTCTTCTGAGCACACTGTTAAAATAAGGCAATCCATTTTTTTTTACAAATTAAAATGTTTTTGGAACAAAGCTTCTTAACCAATAGGCCCCGTGCGAATCTAGAAACTTTGATAAAAATTTAATATCTTTCTCTGGAGATTTTAGATCGCTATGTAGTTTTCAACAAAGTTGTACACAGTGAAATTGTCCATCAGATTCTCACTTTTGGTAATATTTGTATGTATAAAGTACTACCTAGGGGAAAAAATGTGAACCAGGTTCATTGAAAAACTTAAGTTTTCAAACAAAAAAACTTCAAAATAAAAAGTTGTTCTGGAGCCCCCGATAGAATATTTTAATTTTACTTTCAAATGAAAGGGAAAAGCGTATTCTATCACATGCTGAAGTTTTAGCGATGCCGATTTTTTTCGAATAAAATTGTTCTACCAAACACACCGTGCTAGGTGAGGGTGTAACTCGCGCACGAGTATCGTGGAGGACATTAGGGAGAAGCGGACTTGTGGTGGAGCCAACAAGTAGTATTTTTGGAACCTATTGGTTACAACTCCTATTCAACTAGTTCTTTCAGTAGGATTACAGCACCCATCCTCGACACACTACCAGTTTTCGACCATCCACACAACGTGGCTCTTTCTGTAGTGCCCACCGGTGAATCTGGCTTACGCTGAGTTCCCTGGCGAAAAAAGTTTTTCCAATACCGATTCTTCTTTGGTTTTCGCTATTTTTGTATCGGAACAACCGGTTGGGTGCCGTGGTCACGATTCCGGGTGGAGTGTGACGTCCGGTTCGCTGGCGTTTCGACGATTCATACTCGGTGCTCTGTTGCAGTCTACTCGACTAGTCCTCGGCGGTGGATCTAGCTTATTCCTGCGGAGTTCCCTGGCGACGATTGCTCTCCCGAAACCGTTGCTCGATGTCCATCACGCCGTTTACTGTGTTTACTGTGTCTGTTTACTGCGTTCCAAGTCGCTTCTCATTCTATAGGCTACATTATCCGGGTTGATGACCGGTCCTCCCGTTTCAAGTAGCTCCCTGCACGTCGCTTCAAACCTCGAATATTCAAAGACCAGATGTGTCTCCTCGACGTTCTCACACTCCGGGCACTATGGTGACGTTGCGTACCCGAACCGATGAAGATACTTCCTGAAGCAGCCGTGGCTCGGTAGGAGCTGTTTCAGGTGGAAGGTAATCTCTCCGTGCTTTTCTATTGACTCACGTCGACAGGTTTGGATGAGCCGGTAGGTTCCTTTCTCCGTATTGTCCCATTCCTGCTGCCACGTCACCATCGAATCGATTCTCATCATCTTCAACACGTTTCTGACGTTTTATTGATTGTAGCACTTGATATCTTTCGCCAGGGTGATGCAGATGGGGATCATCTCGGCGATAACGCATGCTAGATAATGGACCGACATCAACGTGGTTGTTAATGCTCAACCAGTCACTCCCAATTGCTTCAGTGCACGCTTCGATGCGATCAAAGTACCTTATCAGAAATTTTTTAAACGGCACCCCTGTATTGAAACGTGAGAGATATACTACTTCAAAAATACTTAACTGTCTTTTTGAAAGCCACTTTCCAAGCTGTACGGAGCCATCGCCAACGACTGTTCCGGAGTTCTTTTCAGGTAGTTCTGATTTTTAGGTAGTTGTTCGTATAATTTTGATAACCGAATCTATGAAATGGGTGCTTAAAAGTTTGGTTCCGTGCCAGTCTTTGGAAAAAGACGGAATCTCTCCAGTTTAACGTTAAAGAGGTTAGGATCACTTCTAACATATTGAGAAGAATGTTCACATTTGAAATCTTGCAACAGGATAAATTCAATTAGGCTGGCGGAAAGAGATTATAAAATTGGATGATAGGTGCATGACCTACGAGGAGGCAAAAAGCTTTATACCTTTCTGTTTAACATAATTAGTGCGAACTCTACGAATCCGGTTACGGAAGCTCATATAATCTTATATGTAACTATCATGCAGCAATGCCCTTACGTATCCGAATTTTTGGTTCTCCTTACATAGACGAACCTATGTACAGAAAGTTAAAATTTGGGGATATGTTATCTCTGAATAACGTGGAGATAGTACCAATTGAATTAATTTATTCTGACTCCTACTTCCAGTAGGATCATTTCACCAGCCCAGCAATTATGTTGTATACTAGGAATCCACTACAAAGTCTGTCGAAACAGAAGACCACACTTTCACAGCTGGATTATAGTATCAAGACTTTGCTTCAGAACAAAGTAAATGAGGGATCAGGTATTTCAAATAAGTTGGAAATAACTTGTTCTAATACACACTTGATTTCCTAGTTTGAAATAAATTGAATTTTCTTTCAACATAAAACGTTCGTTTTCAATGAACCAGTTCATCAAAAAGTTTTTTTTTTGCTTTTTTTCTTCCGAATAATTGAATGCTCAACTAACAGAGCAGTGGCCATAGAAAAAATATCTTTCAATGAGAACTTTCGTAGCAGAATCCAATATGACGATTGTACTACATATTAAATGCACATACCGAAAGCAGCACTTTTTCCCGGATCGAATAATTTTTCTTTTTGTGTCACGTATGCCCGACGACAGTACAAGAATACTGCCGTTTGTCTCGGTACCAGTTCAATGAGCATTCATCGACGACGACGATGAGGAAAAGATCATCCCTGCACTGACTGGTGGTACCATTTGTAGGATGAATTTTTCATCTCCTACCAACGGAGACTCGAATCATCCGGATTACAGTCAGAGAAAGCAAACCATAGAGGTCTTGGAATTGGTTCCGATTACGATAAGAAATATTCAAAATAAACATTTGTCTTCGAATGGGAATCTCAAGTAGAAAGAGAGCAAATCCGGATGCTTTTAGGCGAGAAACAGCGCAATATATGTACTGCAATATGTATATGTAGGTACATTGTCCTACAGATTGTTGCTTCTATAGTCTGCCAACAGACAAGCGATAAGGAGAAGAAAAACGAATAAATGCACCAGGGTTAAATTCGTTCAGTTCAAACACAAAAGTTGATTGGTTTCTGATAAACTATCTTTACAATCAAGTGAATTAAGGCACACATGCTGAAACATTCCAAAATACCGACCGATCGAATGATTGGCAAGCATGTTCCCCCTTCGACCCTGTGTGGTATCATTATAACAATGTTGGATCAAAGCGATTTGGAGCGGAAAATCCGTACCAGAAATAAAAGGAACGAACTGAAACAACATCGCTTACCTTCTACCGCTCCGTCGCCGTCAACTCGAATGTATCACAACGTCCGGGAAAAGACGGAATTGTATTTATTGCATCTTTTCTGCTTTCTTCTCGCTCCTTAACAACTTAACTCCCGGTTCACCCGGGGTGTGAAGCCCAGCGAGGAAGGAAAGGGAAACTTATTCAGATCTAGATTCGAATCGGTTGTCTACGCTTTCATCGTATTCGTGGATTATTTTTTTCCGTTCCTAAGGAACGACTGATTGCCATTCAGCGATCCATTTTTTTAGACTGCTTTAGAATCAGAGAAGTGCATCTTTCTCGGGTTTCGGAGACATGAGAATTGAGATAGTTTGAGTAAGATAATTTGATGGACAATTTTACATGGGAAAAATGTGACTTGAATTGGTTTTGTTCTAGATAATTTTGATTAGTGAATTTCAAGCAATCAACGACACTCCCTTCAAATGGTAAGTATTAGACCGGCAACAAATTTGACTTTTTTTCGGAACACTGCTAATTCAAACGGTAATTGGGTACACAAATCATCTGAATCTTTTTTTCGATAGCTCTAGTTCACTCACAAGAGTTTTCAAGTTTCTATAGTAATATATATATGGAAAATTAGAAATAAAACCTCAAAATTCAATAAAAAGTTCCACACTAACTCTGCATACCTTACAACTTATGATTGCGTAGCTTATTTTATAACGAACAGCTTTGTTAAAAGTAGCATATTGATTGGAGGTTACTAAACAATGTTATTTAACTTTCAAGGTCAACCGATTTTTTGAAAATTTCCTATTCCAATCATGTGCGAGAAAGAGAGGTAACTTATAACTTTATATAAGAATAGCTTGTTACTGCAAAATCGGATCAATATACGCGAGAGAGTGGGTAAAAATTTTGCTCAGAGTGGTTTAAAATATTCTATTAGAACAGAAATGGTATATTCATCACTACCTCAGGCAAAAGTGGGTCAAATGTTAATTCGCGCAAGAGTGGTTCGACAAAATTTTCAGGGCAAGACTGGTGTAGAATATTAACCCATTTTTGCGCTAAGAAAAGAATTAGATATTTCTTATTCGGACTGGTGGGTAATGAAATTTTAGAAAATTTTCCAATGCCTTAGAAATCGTGTAATAATTGAAATTTGACCATCACTGCCATTTTGAAATCCAAGATGTCGACTTCCGGTTATCACAAAATAGTGAGAATTACCATCAATATGGGTGTCATTTGAAAGGGGATGGTCAGCAGACACCGAAAATTGACCATTACCGCCATTTTGAAATCCAAGATGGCGACTTCCGGTTACCACAAAATAGTGAGAATTATCATCAATATGGGTGTCATTTGAAAGGGGATGGTTAACAGACACCAAAAATTGACCATCACCACCATTTTGAACTACCAGGTGTCATTTGAAAGGGGTCATGCATAAATGACGTAGCGGTTGGGGGGGGGGGGGGGAGGGTAGGGAGGATATACCAAATTTGGGACGAAGTGTGGCGAGGGGGAGGGTAGGGCCATAAGTTGGGCGACGTAGCATTAAGTGTAGCAATTTAATGTTTCTCCATTCCCAAGAAAAATAAATTTAAATTCACACAAGTTACTTTTTATACGATTTTTGATGAGGTAAATTTTACGATTCGCGGAATTACAAGCTCGCAAAAATACGAAAAGATTTTGCATACGGATTTAATTTGCTACATTAGTTAGCTAATGTTGCTAATTAGTAGACTTAGTTTGGTAGCTGAATTAAATTTAGTAATTTAGATGAACGTATGCTTCTTAGAGTCATTGGCAACTGCAGGACTGTGAACTAAGAAAACTTCTCTTCACGCTCCCTTGACATACAAAATTCAAAACAAAATGATCAACACTAATCATGGTGGATTTTGCCGAAGGCCGCCGATAGATCTATGTAAATAGTATCGGTTTGCAATCCGTCAGTAAATTCATCGAGTACATATGTTGTGAACGAGAGCAGGTTGGTTGTCGATCATTTAGACAACCCATGTTGTTGCAATGTAGTGTTTGCAGTGAAAGAAAATCGGATCTAAAACGACTTCTACAGACTAAGGGGGTGATACCCATGTTGATGGTGGTTCTCACTATTTTCCGGTAACCGGAAGTCGTCATATTGAATTTTAAAATGGCACAATTGTCGATCTCCGATGTCTACTGACCACCTTCTTTCAAATGAGACCGATATTGATGATGGTTCTCTCTATTTTCTGGTAACAGGAAGTCGCCATATTGGATTTCTAAATCGCATAATTATCGATTTCCGATATCTACTGACTACCCTTTTTCAAATGACACGCATATTGATGATGGTTCTCTCTATTTTGTGATAACCGGAAGTCGCCATCATGGATTTCAAAATGCCGTAATTATCGATTTCCAATGTCTACTGACCACCAAAAAAACCAAAAAAAAAATGACGCCCATATTGATGGTGGCTCTCACTATTTTGTGGTATCCGGAAGTCGCCATCTTTGATTTCAAAATGGCGTAAATATCGATTTCCGATATCTTGTGATCACTCCCTTTCAAATAATACCCATGTTAATGATGGTTCTCACTACTTTCTTGTAACCGGAAGTCGCCATCTTGGATTTCAGAATGGCGTAATTATCGATTTCTGATGTCTACTGACCACCCCCTTTCAAATGACACCCATATTGATAGTGGTGCTCACTATTTTGTGGTAGCCGGAAGTCGCCATCTTGGATTTTAAAATGGCGGTTATGGTCAATTTTCGATGTTGCGGACCATCCCCTATAAAATGACACCCATATTGATGATGGCTCTCACTATTTTATGGTAACCATGGCGGTGATGGTGAATTTTCGGTGTCTGTTGACCACCCCCTTTCAAATGACACCCATATTTATAGTGGTTCTTACTATTTTGTAGTAACCGGAAGTCGCCATCTTGGATTTCAATATGGCGGTAATGGTAAATTTTCGATATCTGCTGACCATTAGAGTGGGACATGGTTATATGAAAAAAATAAAATTTGGCTCCGAGTAACTTTTTGGGTCCCATTTAGCTCCCAGAACAACTCTGCAAATTTTTAACTCGATCGGTGGAACTAAATTTTTGCGCCCACGGTTTAAAGTTTACATGGGACTTCGCATGGGAAAATTGTCTTTTGCAACTTAATTCTTCCAAGAGTCACCCGTTATCTCCTAAAAATAAACAGATGTCTGATTTTTATAGGAAATTTGTCAAGGAAACAAAGTCTAGAAGACTACAAAACGATCTGATGCTTGTTGAAAACGTTATTAAGCAAAAACCGATTGATGCCCTGAAGATTGATGAAAATTTCACTTTTCATAGCATCACTGCTTGTGACAAAATTTTTAACTTTCTCTTATTATGCGCAAAAGAAGCCTCAATTTATCCCTCAAAACCTTGCGAAGTGGCCCAATAGTATAGATAAACGATTTAGATATGTTAAGAGAGGATTAAAACAAAATTGCGTTTAATTGGACAACCAACAGCAGTGGTCCGAGATATACTGGCAAATCGTGATTTCCCCTATATGTCCCTTATTTATACTTTCATAAAAACGACAAATATCCCAATTTAGCCCCTCTCTTTTTATTTCTCGTTTTAGAAGCTTTCTCTTGCCTTGTGGGACCGATCAGCTCCAGACTGCAACTATGTAACCGCCGTCGCACTTACCACTACGGAAACTGAAGCGAGAGCGACTCAAGGTCCGATGACTTTTGAAGGATTCCCCGCGGGTCCGAAGAATACCATCCGCCAATCCGACCTACTAGACTGCGGCGGTAATCTTTCGCTGATCTCCCGTTTGAGCGAAAGTTGCAAGTTTTGCTCTTCTCTCCCGGTCACCATCTACGCTTTCTCTCCCCTGTCCTTGATACAACTGCTTCTACAGCCCCCCTCTGAATATCTTGACCAAGCATAAGTCTCCGCTAAAAAAGTTCAAATTTGTATTCTTTATTCCTAGTTTTAAGATAGTTGTAATTTTACCTCTTTGTTAAAACTATTGTCCCCCATCTTGTAAATAGAATTGTATCCCTAGTCTTAAAACACCTGCGAATTTTCTCATAAATATTTGTTCCCCCTTTTGTGTACCAAACTATATTGTTAGTTTTAAGATAACTGTAAATATTTCCTAAAAATTATTACTATTGAATTCCTTGTTTTAAAATTTTTTCATAAAAAAAAATCTTTCGCCCCCTCTCTTGTATATAGAATCTTATTTCTAGTCTTAAGATAGCTGTAAAATTTTTCTTTTTTAAAAAAATATTTCAACATTGTAACCTCCTAGTTTTAAAATATACAAAATGTAAAAACAAAAGAATTTGGCACCGCCAAGCTAACGCATTTGTGCCTATCAAATAAACGAAATGAATAAAAAAAAAAAACCAACAGCAGTGGTGCTAGAAAAATTGAATATTCTATCAATGGTCAGAGCATCAATCGGTTTCTGCTTAATAACTTTTTTCTCAAGCATCAGATCGTTTCGTGGTTTTCGAGACTTTTTTGCTTTGTTAAATTTCCTATACAAGCCACGTAACGGTTTTTTTTGGGAAGTAAAGGACAACTCCTGGAGGAATTATTTTGTAAAAGTAAACTTTCCCATAAAAATTCCATGTAAACTTTAAATAGTCGGTGCAAAAATATAGTTTCACCGATCGAGCTAAGAATTTGCACAGTTGGTCTAGGACCCAAATGGTACCTAAAAAGTTGCTCGGAGCTGGAATCTTTTTTTTGTCCCACCCTACTGCTTATGTGCAAAAACTTTCCTGAAGACATCACTAGCCTAAAATGGAACACTCGCGAAATATTGACCTTTGGCTAGCTTTTTCCAGATCTAGACCACTGTGCAACGTCCAGGAAATTTCTATTTCCATGATTGCGCCTAGGGTGTACGACTTGTCTCCGGTTCCCCTAAGACTCAAATCCAGATTTTTTTCAATTCGTTTATTCGACGTGGCTTATAGCGGTAACTTAACGGTGCTATGGGTCTTTGAAATATTTACAATACATTGAAAACATAATTTTTTTTATTGAATGTCCGTTGGATTGCACGTGACTTTCTATTGTGTGTGTGGACACCTTCTTTCGCGGCGTGGAAACCATTTGTCTGCCTGCCATTTACTTCTCTCGCGTCACGGTCTTCATCGTTAAACTTTGTGGCAACCGTTTGTCGTTCAGGTATTGGTATGGAAAACTCTGCTTTGGATTGGTTTGTCTTAGATAAGTGGGCTATCGGCTGAAATGCATTCATTTCTGTATCTTCCGCGCTATGTTGTTCATCACGTGGTCTCTAATTGCAGTTCTCACACTGGGAAGTTTACTTATCATAGGTGTATAGCGTGGTTTGATTAATTATAGTTTCGTGAGCTTTCTGTTGTATAGTCAAGTAGGAGGGAATAAGTTTTTACCAAGTATCAGGTATCACATATTTTATTTCACCATATTGCGAAATACATTTTACAATCAGTTTCGGAGGGGTATGCGGTGGTAGGTCATGTAGCCTTATCTTACTTTCTCTTTGATATCAAAGCGATATTGTTAACAAATTGAAAGCTACAAGGAAACAACCAAAATATCATTCAACCATATAGTTTAATCATCGATCCTTGGTTTCAATAATATTTTGATTGATTTTGAAAGTTACAGGAAATGTTATGTCTTTTGAAAAACCTATTGTTTTTGATGTAGAAATGACAATAACTTATAAAAAGGTCACAATAAAACAAAATAAATGTCTTGTTAAAACAAAATTTTAAATATCTCGAGAACTGTTTCATTTCAGAAATTTTTTGTTAGGGACCGTTCATAAACCACGTAGACCGAAAATTGAAATTTTTTTAACCTCCCCTCCCCCCTAGTAAACTTAAGTAGACTTTTACCAAATACAGCCCCCCATCCCAAAAAGTCTACGCAGACTTTGAGATTTTTTTTTATTTGTGGAAAATGAGAAATTGGCAAAGAGCACATTATAATGTTCAAATAAAAATTAAACCTGAATCGTTCGGATTTATTTCAAGCTTTCAAATATTAACGACAACAACAACCATCGATTAATAATGCTTTCCACATTGGTTTTTCGTCTACCACTGCTCAAATCAATCAGTATCAAACCAAGGGAATTTAAAATCAATTTATTTATCTCCGAAATACTCGTACTTCGAATTTTATAAATAACTTACAGCTTTGAAAAATATTTTCGTTTTAATTTTACTTTACTTTCAGTTGTAAGTGTAAATTTAAAACTGCTTTTAAATATTTGTATAGCGGAATACTGTTTTTTAAAGTAAGTCACTCGAAAATATTTCAAAAGATATATTGCTATAACTAATTCAAGTTTAACCGAAATGCCACTTACACTAACAGTGCGGGGTCGCTAAACTAGCAAGCACTTTTTGCGCCTTACTGTGGTGCATTCAAAATTGATAAACTTTAGCAAACAATTTGAAATTATGCTGTCGATGTTTAGTATTATCTGGACTGAAGTATTAAACCAAACATGCACACAAATTCACTTTCGTGAACAAATTTCGATATTTCTAAGATAATTAGATAATCTAAATTGCTTTTATTCAATTAAATGGACGAAACTATCCAAATCTTTCCAAAATATCAAAGCTTAAACCTCCGGAAGTCGCGCTAACGGCTCACTGAACGAATACCCGCAGGTGCTCAAAGACAATTTCGTTAGATTTTCGGAGCAGCGTGCACTCGGTGCACTAGCGCGACTGCCGGAAGGTTAACTACGAATGTTTGTATAGTAGAACCGGTTTGCACGGAGTTGCACCGGGTCAAGATATAAAATTTAATGGGTGTTTAAAGCATTTGAAATCAGTGTAAATGATTGCAAGGGAAATTACAAACTGATTAACTTGAGTAAAAGCTTTGTTGTAGAAGTTTAACAATACTGAAATTAATGAATAATAAATCCAAAAAATTACGCGAGCTCTGGGTTGAGTGACCGCCTATAGCAGTGATTCTCAACCTGGGTTCCGCAAAAAATGTATTTTCCGAGTGCATATTGAAATTTCAAGTTTCCTAACAAACTGAAAATAACATATTGATAACATACAAAATCGATGTTTATCCGTGAAGGTCCGCAGCAAGCCAGGGTGATTTCCAAGGGGTCTGTGGTACGAAAAAGGTTGATAACCGCTTGCCTAAAGAGTAGTTACCTCAATAGTGTACTGTACTAGTTTTGAAGTATCTGCATAAATACATCTAGCTGAGTCTTTAAATCCTATTTATAATTAGGAATACGAGAATAACAAAAAATCAAAGTCGACGTAGACTTTAGCAAATACCCCCCTCCCCCTCGTAGACAAACGTTGACTTTTGCTAGACCCTCCCCCCCCCCATGAGTCTACGTGGTTTATAAACGGCCCCTTATGAACATTTTGATTTAAAATAACGTTTAGAATCATTTACGAAAAAAATGTGTTTTTGACTGCTAATAGTATGAATCATTAAAATATATCAAAAGTCAGGAAAACTTTTTTATTGAAAGCTTCTCCATTATCCAAATACACGAAAATAGTTTGTTCGACGTCTTTTAAACAATTAACATTGGAATATTGACATTTTATGTTGGGGTAACGCGAATAACTCTTAAAAACGGTTTAATTACACGATTTAAAAGCTTTTATTGGAGTAAAATTCCAAATTTCTCGAAAACTATCGCATTTTAGTAGATTTTTGTTAAATGCATTTTGATTTAAAATGATATACAGAATTATATTCTGTAATAAAATTACAGTTTTATATGTCATGAAAGTTAAAAACAAGTATAAAATCATTTTTAAAACTTTTTTTACCGATAAGTTTTGCATCGTGCAATCACATTCAAAATGTTTCTTTTCTTCTAACGTTTTTGTTGACTAAATATAAAAAAATTAAAAAAAATGTTTTTTACAATTTATATTTTAAATATAAATTTTTGTTTCTGTGAAAAATGACACAACATTTTTTTCAGTGCATATTTTTTCGTATAGTATTCATTGACTGTAACTCGTGCTCAGAAAGTTTTGTTGTATAAAATAGGGTTACCGGCCTAAAAATTTTTGGAAATTATTCACGTAGAAACGTCTATGCCCTTTTGAAAAATTGCTCAAAATATTGTGATTCTAAGAAAAAGTCATGGCAGATTACTAAATCGAACACAACTGAAAAGTTTCGTTCGAATCGACGATGGTCATATTTTGCGGTCGGCCGGTTTCTCATGGAATCCTTCTAAAAGTTTAATATCTTCTTTCAACAAAGCCGGATTGACTGGCATCCTTCGACAAAGTTGTAGACAATTAAATTATCTTTTTTATTTTCACTTGCAGTAATAATACGATGCATACAGTTCCACCTAGCTGCGAAAATGCTAGCTAGTGAGTTTTGTCTGAGCAAGTTGTCGAAAAATCGCGTACAAATTTGAGGCACGTTTGTCCGGTAGGTAGACTTGTTCGATTCGCTTCAAATTTGGAGCAAGTACTCCTGGTGGGACTAGGAATCGTCTCAGAGGTGGGCAGATAGCGGTCATTTTTTTTCTTGACACTCTAGTGCCAAAAAGCATGTGAGATCTCGTGATGATGCTGCCGTAGCTTTGCACAAACAGATCTTGTTATCGCATTTTCAAGCACTCATGAACAACACACCTAGAAAAAATCATGTAAATATACGTCTCCTGACCCTGACATATATGTACGAGCATCAAAAATGACTTACTTTTAAGTTTGACTTTAATTTTACATGACGTTGAATTTCGTAAATCACGTAATTTTACTCCACATTTAGCGTTTGTTCTGAATGGCAGTAAGTGTAATTTTAGGTCATTGCGCATGTAATGTATATGTTTCATGTAAAATTACATGGAGCACGGTTATATTTTGTCATTTCGTGAATTACGGTTTGTTAAATTCTGTCATGCTTGAAATTACGTCAACGATAAAATTCATATTTTTTGGTGTGAACGTATCAGGATCCGCTCTGCTTGAATAACGTCATTAATGAGTCAAGTATCTCTTTGGCTGTTCTGATGCTTAATTTCGATTCATCTAGCGTCATATGAATCAACCTAATCTGTATTACTGGAAAGCCATGTTTAAGCTTAATTAGTTATGGAATTTGTGTTTCGACTTCTTTTCATTGGAACTAGCGTCAATACGGTGCTAGATCAGTCCTGTCACTAAGTTATTGTCGAATACTGATGAGATGAAGCCGAAACGCAAATTCCATAACTAATTTAGTTATAGATTTTGTGATCTTCACGCACAAAAATGGCTTCTCCTTATTGGAGCTTTTTAGCTTAACTCTTTTAGCCATTTTAGCATGACTCTAAATTTTTCTCCACTAGGCAGAATATAGCGTAGTGCATGTTTAACCCTCCTGAAGTCGCACAAATGGCTCACTGAACGAGCAGCCGCAGCTGCTCTAAGACGATTTCGCTAGATTTTCAGAGCAGCGTGCACTCAGTGCACTAGCGCGACTGCCGGAAGGTTAAGCATTATCTGCCACCACAGTTCTTTTCGTTGCACTTGCCTTAAAATCCTCAAACTGATGATGAATTCACAAGTTGTATTCCCAAAATTCAACTTCTTCGAGCATATTAAAAATGTTCGTAGTCGAATTCGATAGAGCACTATAATTCAATGAAACTTCTTAAAATACTAGCTAAAATTGAGTCCATCGATGATCGATAGAAGTTCAGAAATTCAATGAAGTTTAGCTCCAGGGTCGGAAAATATTTTATGAATTTTACTGGCGATGAAGAAATTATACATGTTTCCAACCAAGAGATAATATATCTTGATTGGTTCAAAAGAGGTCGCAACATCATTTACCATTTGTCTTCACAAAAGAAACCTTACCATGGTGTCTTTTTTTCAATATGTGTATGGAAAAAAACTACAAGGGGCAGGCCTTATGGGGTTGCACGAATTGTAGACGTAGGACTATACTACTTAATGTAAAATATTTACTTTCTGAGTACTTAGATGCGTTTTTGCAACGGTTTTTCGAATGGCTGTGTATTCATTCATAAATAGGCTTTGTAGTGTGTATCTATTAGCAGAATCGAAATAGGATAGGCTGAGTGGAAATAAATCACGTGAAGTGGAAATGAATCAATGAATTGATCGAACTTAAAAAATGCCAAAAATCTGCCATCTGTGAAAAAGAATCTATGATCAAATATTGTGAAAACAATCTGTGACATTACAGAAAAACTTTGAATATGGTAACCCTGCTAACAAATTAGATAAACCTACCTACACATTCGCCTAAAACATTGAAACCAAGCGCACAGCAAATGAGTCAACGCTGATGATGATGGGTAGAGCAAAAGAGACAACTAGTACCATGTCACTATGTTAACCGTGTTTGCAAATGGAGCTCGAATATACAAGAGATTTTGTGTACGAATAATTGTGTTCGACACTGTACATTAAAATGTGCTGAAATTGAGCACAACACAAAAGAAAGCATAGTGTTTGAACGGACAAGCTCAGTCGCGTGTTGGACGGCGCACAGTGGCTGGAGGCTGGCCAAAACCTCAAAAATTTATTTTTGCAATATTGATATTTTATATTTTTCCTAAATTTCTCATGTATTGAATGATGTATATTCAAAATTTTATGATCATTGGATAAGAACACAATTTTTAACATGAATTTAAACGTAGCAAAGTCTGGACTTTTTAATGATTTTCATTTCCGAAACCACCATTGCTCTGGTCACTTCAAATGCATGTTGCTCTTTTGATTTTGGTCCGATTTTAGCACAATTAGTTTCATTGTGTAGAGGAGCGAAAGAACTTGGTTAGTGAATGAAATAAATTTGGTAAAGTTGCTTGGAACTATGACTTTTTTGTTTAAATATGCTTGAGGTGGTCAGATTAAAAATACTTTTTTCACTAATGTATTCTGTACAAATTTCGGAATCATTTCGGAACGGTCACATTGTATACATTCTATGGGAAATAACCGCTACTTTTCGAATATCATGGTCTCGTTCTGCGCCTAGGTGCGCAAAAAGGTTTAAGGAGATTTTGAAGCTTTGTTGCTGATATGGAGGCGCATGGTGCTTTGTGTAAAATAGTTAGACAATCTACAGTAAACCAACGCGTTATACAATGGATTTAAAGTAGTGTTCTTCATTTTTCATGATATTGCTGACATTGGTGAACAGGAACGGAAAATCTATCATGAAAATGGGATCATAGTTATAAAAAAGGTTCAATGACACTGTATAGAAAAATGCATTCAATATTTTACCACTTTTGACATCAAAAATGAGCCCAGCGCCTCAAAATTAGCTTAAATTGCGATTTTCAGCTAAATTAGGCAACATTTGAGGTTTTGTACCTCCACAGCCATTGTAACGGACTTCTAACTAAGCTACACTGGCTGTGAAAACACACACGTGATCTGGTCCACAGGCAACTGAGCTTATCCGGCCAAATCCGTTCTTTAAATAGCCGATGATAACGTCATTCATAGAAGCGTAGCGCGCTAGGTACACAAATCTGTCGTGCCGGACTTGGGAAGCCCTACCTTCTATGTGTAAATGCGCGATATTTTGACTAGGTTGTACATTATTCAAATTTTTAATGCCATGATATCAAAAATCTTTTCTTAGAAGTATTTCGGAGCGATATGTGCACAAAAATTTGAAAATTTATCTTGAGATGGCTGAATTAATGCGTTTAAAATTGGACCACTTTTCGTTACATACCATTTTTGTATACCCCCATATTGAAAACAAAGACGTAGCCCTACGTCAAAAAATCAGCGCTTATGAAACTTAATAACATGAAAAAATCGGCTTTCTCCTTTAATTTAAAAAAAAATTAATTTTAATTTTTTTTGTATCGCTATTTTATTCAACCGTTTGTGGAAAAGGAAAAATATTACGCAATTTCCAATTACAAAGGTATTAGCAAAGGTATCTATTTCGTGAAATGTCTCGAGACAGTAAAGGTAATCGCTATTCGTTATACTGTATTTGTTCTGGACTGTTGTGTTTTACCGGAATAAAGATACAGGAAATAATGAAGTTGTTTGAACAATATATGATGCAATTCAACATGCATAACACTCCCGACAGTCGGCTGTCCGGATTTCAAGTTTCTTTTTTACAAACTGAGTATTTCCGAAGTAATTCAACAAACGATAAATCTATCGCAAATCCTTGGCAGCCGGCTACCTAGAACAATAAACATATGATAACACTTCTGAGAGTTGCATAGACCAAATCACTTACCAAGGTGAATCCAGATTGGTGTAACATTTACCCCATTAAACTAACAAAAACTCCATAACAACGTTTGTCACAGTAACATTCCTTTAATTCAGCGATGACTGATAGGAAATGGCCGTTGCCGTTATTGGCTTTCCAAAACATGGAATTCTCGAAACGTGCACGTTGAGGATGCAATCCACTTTCAAACTCCATACTTTGATTTTTTATGCAATTTCATTTACTCTGGTCAATCACGGAGTAGCAACTACGAATTGTACGGGTATCATGTTCATGCCCATGCTTATGCTTAAAACTGGATGCAGCAATGATCTCTTGGTTTGTTCTCGGACATTCCCAATAACACTATAGCAAGAAATGGTGCGAATTCTATTCGAATGAAGGAATGAAATAATAATAAAAATAAAATCAAGGCCGAAATGTTTATAAAATGCCTTTTCATTAGGGATCAATCAAGATACAGCTCCCTGGACTGTATCCGCCTACCATTATTATCAGGTTCCGTAAATTATAAACATAGATCCAAACAATTCACCGGACCGTCCATTCACTACAAAAGGGACACCTCGCTCGACACGCAATTAATTACGGACCGGAGAACGAACCGCCCCATCCACTGGACACTATCACGAACATCGGAAAGTTTTAAATTAATTGGACCCCGATGGAAGTTGCGTGACAAAACTGAAAATGCTAATTTACCGAGTACTGCCTCCTGTCTGTAATTGTTTCGAATCACAATACACAGAGCCAGTACCTTCCGTGTGTAAATCTAATTCGATTATAAAGCGATGCTGGGGTCAGTTGGTATAAATCAGTCCTTTCTCTCTCTCTCTCTCTCTCTCTCTCTCTCTCTCTCTCTCTCTCTCTCTCTCTCTCTCTCTCTCCCCACCGCTACTGGGTGATATTACGCACTCGAATGCGGCCTAATCACTGTCAAATCGCTCAGTGATTTAGTGTCTTTGAAAATATATACCTACGTGATTCGATTTTGTCTGCGTCGTTCGCACTTTTTTGTGGGTTGGGAGCCAGAACTTGCCAAATGTGGCATCAAATTTTCCAACCAATTTTCGGGTCTTCTAAATCCGAAACTTTATCCTCTCGCCTGTCATAGCGGAAAGTGGAAACCAACCAAACAACAACAAAAAAATACATACCACAGTTATTTCAGGCCAAAGACTGAACTCATAATCTTCACGGTAGATAGCGAGTTTATTCAGTTCAATTCGATTATTTTATAGACTTTATTACCAGTCGCTTGTGCTGCCGGTTCCACACCGAATGCGAATGCCAGAGACAGTCCTCCGCGTGCTATCTACGCTCCCATCGAATGACCCCCTCCCTCCCCCCCCTCCGACATTGCTTGCCCACGGGGCTTTTGGGCGGAAGGAATGCGATTCTACTGGTTGCCAACCGGAGGATTTCGGAGTAACCATTCTTCGATCCCTTTTGATTGTCCCGGTTCGCCAGACCGGGTGGCTCGGGTGGCGTGCTTCGGCAGCAGTAATCTAATCTGAAAGTTTTGATTCGAATTTCTTTTTCAATTCTTTTCCCATTTTTATTCAATTTGTGTGGTGATGGGATACGCTGAGAGATGAGGGAACGAGAATCTTTCCACCTGGGTGCCCTCGCCAATAATCGTCCAGGAGAACGCAATTTCTCCCAGCCAGCGCACAGGTATCTGGCTGTAGTGCGAGGATGCGAACGAACTCGAGATTGTTGGAGTTGATTCGCAATTCTAGGGTTGGAGAGGAAGTGGTCTATTTTTTATTGATGCGGCTATCCCGAGCTGGTTCCGAATCGCGCCCCTACCCGCTGGCATTGAATTGTCGAATGGTGCAAGTTTTGATATTGGCTCTGGGTGCATTTTTGTCCAATTGGTTCCAAATTGGAAATGCTGCCGGGTTTTTCGATAGCGGAAGATTCGATTTATGATCCACTATTGGATGTATTTTTGATGAATTTGCAGATCGTCAGCTCAATAACAGAATCTATTTCAAAATCATGGTTCGATGAGAAACCAATTTTTAAAATTGTCTTATATCGAGTAGAAACAAATATGGTGGCATTGATAAAAAAAGCTTTGCTTACAAATCAAAAAAAGTACATTACAGAGCAGAATAAATGTTCAAAGTGAAGCTTTCGGAAAAATTCTTTTCGAATTCGTTTTTGTTTTTCCTACGGAATATACGCAGAAATCAAACGTTTTGGACGGTAGAAGTAATTGTAAAATATTCGATAATTTAAATTAAGGTGGTATAGTGAAGACCATATTTTTTCATCGTCGCATAAAAAAACCAAATTTAAGTCAATCCTTTCTTGAGCATATTATTGTAATCTTAAAGATGCAAAATAACCAATTTTTTAAATTTTAAATAGTCAGAAAGAGTTATTAGGCTACGTCTAGGGACTAAAGAGGAATATTTCAACAACTTAGGTTTACCAAAAAGAAAAAAAATATGTCCCCCTTTCGTCTGCCTAAAATAATACACCAATGGGCTGTTAACACAGGGTCTTCACTGTATTGCATTGCATCAGAATAATTAATTATTTTCTGAGATAAGAATAATTTATTATGTTTGAGTTACGTTATTTTAATGACCATCGACGGACTGGCTTATGGCTCCTAGAAGTACCATCACGTCGACAGTTCGACGGATACTGAAATGTTGAGGAACAATAAGGATTTTTTCTTGTTGATATCCCATGTTGTCTGATTCCTTACATCCGTGGCATCGGTGATAAAGATATGCCATAGCTTATGGGAACTGTACTCGAACTAACCTACCGAAGGTTTAACTAATCTTCTTTAACTAATGTCGCGCTCAAACTGATATTATTTACACCAACCTATCCATCGTTCTCATATAACAATCGATAAAATAGATAATTTTGGAATCAACGGTATAGTTTTGTCACCAGTTTCGATCCTACCTCTCAGATCGAGAGATAATGGTTGTCACTGAGATTGACAGGTACTTATTTGTATATCTGGAATACCGCAGGGAAGCCCCTTGGGGCCGTTGATATTTCTGCTTCACTTCAATGACGTCTTGCACAGTCGATCTGAACATATTTCATCTCATTCGCTCAATTTCTGATTGCCCATTTTTTCAACAACAGCATGAAACCTTCGCTGATAGTAGTGTAGCAAGAAATACTTGCGTGTTAGTCCGATATAATTCTCAGTGATCGAATTCTTATGACAGACTTTCTGGTAGAGCTCTGCCTGCCAGACCCCCAGAACTTTTTTACTGCCGAAGCTCTGAAGCGAAGGCACACTCGTTGAGAGATAACGGGGGACGCAGTCCTTTTTCGACTGTCCTGGCCTTTTGCTTACCTGATATGGTCACCTTAAATTATCGCTTCCTTGACATGCCAAATTTCACCAAATGCAAATAACATCTGGTTGAAACTCAATGTCTTTTATTCCATTGCGCCTAAACATTTCTAACTAGGTAGCCAGATCATAGACTCTATCGCATGATTTGTAAAAAAATCATTCTACCATGACCAAGAGAGACCCCATTTGGTAGAAAATCGTAAGACTTTCTGACTATCGTACATATTAGTAGATCCGCTATTGTAAAATTTTAGAAAGGATATACAATAGACTTCACAGAAAAATAATGAATTTTTGAATACGCAATCGGCCCACCCCTGAGTCAATTCCTGGTTCCACCAGCAGTACTTGCACCAAATTTGAAGCAAATCGGAGAAGTCTAGCTACCAGACCAACGTACCTGAAGTTTGTATGGAATTTTTCGACAATTTACATGGCGAAAACCCACTAGTTCGCATTTTTGCTGCAAGGTGGCACTGCATGCATCGTATTATCACTGTAAGTGAAAATAAGAAAGATAATTTAATTGTCTACAACTTTGTCGACGACCGCTAGTGAATCCGGCTTTGTTAAAAGAAATTATTAAACTTTTAACGAAGTGATGTCTGAGTCAGTTTTGCATGGGGCCTAGCCGTGCATGGTTGTGTATCAGTACTCGATTCCCACGAACTATGCATTTTTGTGACATAATGGTTCGGTTTAGCTCAATAGTATGTTCAGAAGAATTATAGTAAATAATACGAGTCATATGTTGGTTAGAAAATTTTAGTTCCACCTGTTACCGCGTAGAGGGCGCCAACACTAACTTTTCAACGGTAAGAGATAGAAATTAGGTGTCTTCCACAAAGTTGTAGAACAGGCATTTTGCAATAATTCTTCCGAACATCTCGATGCTCTATCTCTCTTCTATGAAAAGTTAGTGTTGGCACCCTCTATGCGCTCACAGATGGAACTAAATTTTTCTAAGCAAAACATAACTCGTATTATATGCCATAGTTCTTCTGAACATACTATTGAGCTAAACTTAACAATTATTTCACAAAAATGTATAGTTTGTGGGAACCGAGTACTGATACACAACCATGCACTGCTAGGCCCCATGCAAAACTGACTCAGACATCACTTCGTTAAAAGTTTAATAATTTCTTTTAACAAAGCCGGATTCACTAGCGGTCTTCGACAAAGTTGTAGACAATTAAATTATCTTTCTTATTTTCACTTACAGTGATAATACGATGCATGCAGTGCCACCTAGCGGCGAAAATGCGACCAAGTGGGTTTTCTCCATGTAAATTGTCGAAAAATCCCATACAAACTTCAGGTACGTTGGTCCGGTAGCTAGACTTGTTCGATTTGGTTCAAATTTGGTACACCCGAAATCGACTCAGGGGTGGGCCGATAGGTGTCATTTTTTTCTGTCACTAATATACAACGTGTTTTATTTTTTTGCCATTCTTAAAACAAAAATCATTATAATGGTAAAACCATGATTAAAGCAACAAATGAAAGTGAAAAAAACTACCGATAAGTATTTCAGAAAGCTCGAGGCTCCTATTGTATGGCATGATTTTGTCCGGTGAAAACACAGATATTTTCAAGATTCTCACCACTTCTGTGCGAAATGAGCGAACGGGGCTATTCGGACCCCCCATTCCATCAGCCACCGTTCAGCGGCTTGCGGCTACGCACACGATTGCACACGTCACAGCAAAGATGCGCCAATCGACAGCTGTGACTAACCTGATTAAGTTTTAGTAACGCAATTTATTTATTTTTTGGTTCTTAAGAAGTTTGTCCAATAAATATTTCACAGGTAAACATAATTCGATTGTAAAAAAAAGAATGAATTATCCCGTACATTGTAAAAGGATGGATAAACGTAGAGTTTTGCAAATTGCCGATCAGCGCTGCATCGGAGTGGTGAAAATGAACTTTCATGGCCCTAAAATGAAGCTGAGGTTTCAAACTAACAGTTAGGACCTTTGGCCGACAATTTTTTTCATATCTATCCACGATTTGCTAGGGTAGGTCCGTATAACCCCGGGTTCCCCTGTATAATTATAAAGACAAAGCAAGAGAAAAATAGTAAATTTGACTGCACGGTTTACTGAGTTATTTTGTCTGCTAGTTTTGGCATCCAAAAGTTTTTTTTTATAAATATAAATTGACTGCAGATTTGTCTCTAATATCATTCGAAGTTAAGTGTTCGAAGGTGACGGACGGAGTAATTTTTCGGGAGGCTTTAAGAAATCAGTAGACACTAGGCGACGGACGGAGGATTGTTCCGGAAGACTGTATGTGTATATCTGGTTACTGAGCTGACGATTTTTTAAGGAATTCGACCCTCCTCTACGGTTCAACCCTTCAACACCAGTTATATTTATTTCCCAAACCAAAATTAGTTGGATTAAAAAAAAAACAAATTAAATGATGCTGACTAATTTAATTAAAAATTGCG
The DNA here is from genome assembly GCF_030247195.1 of Topomyia yanbarensis. NCBI lineage: Eukaryota > Metazoa > Arthropoda > Insecta > Diptera > Culicidae > Topomyia > Topomyia yanbarensis. The sequence continues at coordinate 344,966,803 of NC_080672.1, forward strand.
CAAGAATAATTTTGGTAGTATATTGTCTGAGATTCTCCGAATTATGGATGTAGGGACAATGATTCGAATGGAAAGCGCAGTTTGATGTTTATAACCATAAACTTTCTCACTGAAAAATTGTATACCTTTTAATATTTGCTAAAAATGTATTTTTTGATAATGCGAAGAGTTGAGACAAAAACTTAGTGTGATTAACAACGACTATAATATTTTGGAAAATAGAAGGAACACGATGAAAACTGATGTTTCCCGTTTGTCTTAAGCGGATCAGGATCTGTTTCTATGAGCATTTATTTTTTTTATTTTGTCAATTATATAAAAAGCAGGATTGTAAATAATAAAAGTTTCAAAATATTTCGAGTAAGTAGCTATTAATGATGCACATTTGAGTGTTGAATAGAATGGAGTAATAAATTTTTGTGTACGAGGACTTGTTCTGAACTTGTGAGCTTTAATAGTGAAAAAAAGTAAAATAATGTTCGAAAACATTTTTTTGCGGTCACGATCACATTATTTCGAAACTGTCAACTTTGGATATTTAGAATCTTTGATGATTACTACAACATAAAGCAGCACCTCATTGAAGCGTAGCGTAGTTGGTCAGTCGATTGTTTTGTACTGTGATTTATAAATCTCATCTGCTCTGTATAAACCAAATAATTCACATTCTATTGAAGGTAGTGTCTGAAGCTTACAATAAAAAAAATATTGAAAAGAACTGGCTTTAAGGAAATTTCTAAAATATCGTGTTGATGCAAAATGGTTTAGATAGTCATAAAACGTCAAGATTTAGCATCATCTCAAAAATATTATTCTGGATAGGTTTTACGGGGCTTGGAAAATATTGGGGTTGCTTTTATTTTTTTTTTTAATGCAAAAAGGCATTAGAAATGTATGTAATGTCGGATCTCGTGATTTTTGTAATGGGTTCTGCTCTGAAACTTTTGGATTACCGAAAAAAATCAAAATTATTTTTTTTCGAATTGTCACCAGATTTCGGCGTATAATGCATATATAAGACATACAAAATATTAAAAGCTGCATTTCTAAACTTAGCTCGTATCTCAATTAAAACATTTTAATGTCGTAGAAAGGCATTTTTCTAAATTATTCCAGATCTCGATATTTCAGGACATTATAGGACATTTTCCGAGTGATAGGGACTTTTTCGAAGTGCTATACATGTATATTTAGACCATATATTGAGGAGACTATTTTTAGGAACTGTAACCTTGTTTGTGAATTGTTCATTACGGTGCCTATCATAACATTTGAATCGTCAGTCCAAGTGCCATCACAACATTCTGGTTATATCCCAGATATTATCCACCCATCTTTTTGGGAATGCAAGTAAAACAAAGCTACAACTCATTCAGCAGTAACAGATATTTTGACCAGGTAAGCTCAGAATTGTGTTATTCTGTCTTTTATGAAGGACTACCACGTCTACATGCCCGCACACAGAGTTGAAATCGACAGTCACTGATTCGGGTTTGTCATGCGTGGATCTACTGAAGCACGGGATTGTTTCAAACACCCCTTACTCCAGTGAGCAAATATTTTGAATAGTAATTGTACCGGACGAGACAAAATGATATGTCTTCTCAAAATTGTTGTCAGGTAACCTTTGGCAGGAGAGTCCTCATAACCATTCCCGCGTACAAAAAGCTTCCGACTAATGTGAAGCAGGTTTAAATTCTTCTCTTGAGAGACTGTCAAATATACCATATATTATATTTAACGTTTGTCGAAACCTACAACGAAGAACCTACTGGAACAATTCCTGTTGAAAGACAATAAAGAACCATTACCTATACCTGTGTATTATACCTGTCCCAAGAAAGGCGATGATCGAATATAAATTGATCTCTTGGGAATCAACAAACTATCTATTGAATTAAAGGGTCGCACGATTCGTCTATCTGTGAACGTACTGGAATGTTTGATGAAAATAAGAAATTGAGACTGTTCTCGGAGTTGAAAGTCGACTGTGTCGAGTTTCGTCACATCAGTAACGTTGAACTGCTCATGTTGAAGAATTTAAGAACAAAGTTAAACTAACCAATAAATCTGCGTACTTCCGTAATTTTGTAAATTTATCTTGATTGAATCATAAGCAGTGCATGGATTTCATTGGCTTCTTGTTACTTGTTTTTCATTGATTATTGTCAACGTGTGATATGAGGGCAAGTTTAATGCATGGTCATACAAATCTATGCCTATATGCACTCCCGATTTCAGTTAGTTCAGTCTAAAATAACGCAAAAATTGGGTGGTGTTAATCTGATTAAAATCGAGTGTCAGTTTTCAGGGCAGAGCTAAAAGAAAAGAACTTCCAAAATTTAATAATACCCATGAACAATGATCATGATTGACAACAAGTAATTTTTAAATAGCAGAACGCGAAAAAAAACCAAACACACAATGGATTATGAATAAGTCAATCGGTTCACTTCGTAATTTTTGATTTAGACCAAGGTATTGTTCCCTACTCAAACAACGTCCTGTATCTACGTAGATCAGATTACCACGTGTTAATTCTGTCAGCGTTCTGCTAACTGCGGATTATATTCTGCGAATAAATTTAAGAACAATTTATGAAAAAATATTTTGTTATCTTCTCGGCACTTATGAGCGCACAATTTTACTGCTCATGGTTGATCCATTTGGAGTACTGGTTATCCGAATATCACTTATATATGTTGGTCAAATTTGCTTCGCCTCATTAAGTAGCACCAATCAGGTTGCGTAGGAGAATTTGAATCTTTCGATTATCAAACGCAGGACAATCAAGCATTATTTTGTATCAGACCTCCGCTATCGATCTCAACCAAATTCATATTTCTTCCACCTTCGTTTTTGGACTATTGATTCCCCTTTTTTCAGGAAACCAGATAAACCAGAAATCTAAACCCTGGATTCGTTTAAAAGCTAGTCCCGCACTCCGTTCCGTAATCAATTAGCCACCCACAAAAATCACCTAAAATCCGGGAAGGTCAATTGTGTATTTATGCAATCAACGCCGTACCAGCTGGTGAAGTCGTTTTTCCCTGGCATTAGAATCGTAATCGGCTTGTGAATTAGTGCCTTCCCATTCCCCGCAGAAAGGTGCGAACAGGAATCGATTTTCCCCCTGTTTCGGCGACACATTCCAAAGCCATGAATTTTGGCCAACGCAAAAATACTATGCTTATGGTGCTATTTAGTGAGAGGATTTCCATTACAATAATAGTTATTTTAATAGCGGATAACAATTGTGTCGGTTATTCGACTTCAACATGGATTAACTCAAAGTGGTACAAATTTCTGAAAATGTTTGACCGGGATAAAATAAATGTTCAGGGAGATCTGATATTTTCCGCTGATTGCTATACATAATGAAAAAAATGACCAATTTTTGATCGTAACACCCTTTTGGTAGTATACATTTTTTTCTCTTAAAAACGAATATGATACACCTATGGTCTCACCGTAATTAGATGTGCTCTTCTAACGGAACACGAGCAGTGTTTCCAATCTTTGAACCTAACGTCTACGTGGTAGTCAAGTTGGCTGCCATCACTGAGAACTGACATACAAGTAAAGTTTTCAACTTGTGTAAGAAATTAAACTGTCGCTTTGAAATGACAACAGCAAGTAGCAACTTGCCACTGGTCGGCGCTTCGATCGGTCAGCATTCGCTATACGGGACTTGTATGCAAACATGGATACAATGGTGACTCACGCATGCAAACCTGTATGCGATGGTGATTTTCAACGTAATTTCATTTAAATGTTTACACAGGTTTTTCGGGAAAGTTTGTTCTAGTTTATATGTCTGTTCTCTGTGCATATATTGAGGATATGAAATCGAAACGTTAAACCCATTTAATCATCTGCTCAGGATACCTCTCTAAAACAATTTGTACAGGAATGAGAATACTCAACAAATAACATGTTGAATGTATATTTGAGCTCAAAACTAAGCCAATGATAAAGATAACCATAATTAATTCCAACAGCATATCAGCATAGTTTGCACAAAAACACTCCCCCAAAAACAAAAGCACAAGCTACGTTTGGTCAGCTAGAATTAACGAGTACTAGAATCGTGCATCTGGTTGGAATATTCAAATACCATTCCGGAAATGAAAATAATTCATTGTTACATTAGGTTAGTTTGTTAAATTAGATCGAGAGATCATTTCCAAATAGTGGATATCGTTTTCCATTTTAGATTATTAAGCTTTCGGTTCCATTACGGTCAGTTACTATGGAGACGCTTGATCTACTACAAATCTCCAAGGTAACGCTGCAAATCGGTACAAACTATCATCGCATTCCGCCTCTATCGCTCTCAGTTCCGACAAGACAGTATGTAACCACATAAAGTTCACTCACATTTGTACCCGCTAGTGCAAAACCACCTCCAGCTCGGGCTCTCAACCAAAAATAACCGCATCCGGGGCAGCACCGAAAACTGTGCGCCAAAACATACGCCGCCACAATTAATTTCATACAGTAAAATAAATCCCATTATGTCGTTCGTTTTGTCATCGGCCCACAAACTCCGGAGCATTATTCAAAATATGTGCGGTTTCCAGCCCGCTCTTTTCAGTTGCAGAACATCGCTCATCCGCACCCGCATCCAAAACGGCGGCGTTGCGGCACTGCGAAAGAAAATCTAGCTTTAGGGGAAAACGACCCGTCCCGTACAACCCACGAAATGAAGGCGATTAGAAACGCAAATCCTAACCGGACCGGCTGTTTTAGCCGGCCTTTTTCTGACGTTGTTGTTGTTATTATTATTACTATTGTTTCAGAGAATAAAGTACCAACCAACTTGACTCCCGACAGCTGGCGGTAGGTCTCGCGATGCTGGCTAATTATTTAGAATTAATGTGTATGCTAATCTTCTTCGCCTTCGTCCGAATATGAATATGCGATTTTCTGGAAAATAGGCTTGTTCAACCGGGTCCTATTGTTTGTCCGTACGCCCATTTGGTGAACTTTGAGCCAGGATGAGTTCAGATGGATCTGACCTGGGGCTCGGAGGGCCAGCGGTTGATTGTGAGCTAACGGCTCTGTTGTTAGTCCGAAAGAGGGATTTCGTACGAACCATGTTCGGTTTTGGTGTCCTGAAGGATAAATCGATTATGATTTGGATCTTTTCTGTTATGAGTACTGAATATTTGAACTATGGTTTGGAAACTTGAGGCAGATTAGTTGAACAGTTGTTGTTCTCCCACGCTGATCATAGCCGGCGAAAGTGGTTCCATTTCTAGTGAATAGTAATTTAATTTCGCTATTTCGGAGGTCATTCCGTATATTTGAGCTGGTTGCAGACAAATCAACAGTCCACACACCAAATTATATTATCAAAATGAATTTTGTTTTGGCTGGTCACATGCAGCAACACATTGTTGCTATTGCCACATCTGAATAGCTAGAAAAAAAAATTCATAGTGATTGTTTTAGGTGGCGTGTGGCCTGTTGCCTTGTCTGTGGATAGCTTTAGTGTTCATATCATTTTACTCGTCTGCCGATGGATTTTTTCAAGTGGCTACCATATTGTATTGCGGGTCAATCTAATAAGAGTGATTTCTTACTTACTGGTTAATTACTATGAGATGAATGTTCGTGTTTTTATGTATAGCTGCTGTTTCTTGCTCACTGTCTAATTTTCAGGGCATAACTGACCTGTTCAGGTTTGTTGCAAATATCGGTACCTGTAGAGACGATCTCACATTCCTTCACAGTCACCCTCAAGGGGTGTCTTCTCTGACTCAGAGCTATTACTGCCTCGTTGTCCTTTCTTCACTGTTACCGATGTCCTCTGATGTGATTCATTAAACTGTCAGCATCGGATAGTTTCCGGTGTTGAATCTATTTTCTCCAGAGGCCTCCATACCGTTTTTCCGTGAGTGTTGGCCACTATCCGTTTGACGAGTGCTAAACCACACTAGGATGCTGCCGAAGCAGCCATACTCGCATCAACCCTCCGGAAATCGCAGAGAGCGTGCACTCAGTGCACTAGCGCGACTTCCGGAAGGTTAAGTAAGCCTATATCGAAAGAAGCTGATGGAAGATTTCACCTTCCTAAGATATCATTGCACACTTTATTCTTTGCTCCGTTTTAGTCCAAATTTTCCAAGTATGAATGCTTTGGGAGCGGGCATAGCGTAATTGGTAAATTGATTGCCTTGTATGCAGCTCACCTGGGTTTGATTCCCAACACCGCAACTCCTTCAGGTTGAACCATTTATCTCCCAACTTTGTCGCGAGCTACAAGGATACTTTCTGGCGACGAATCTTCTCTATTACGTTGGAGGGATCCGGATTTTTTTCCGCACACCAATTTCCCTTTTTTACTGAATGTGTGTTACTCGTTCGTATATTTTTTCTGCAGACCAACTTACTTGCGGGGTTTCTTTACCCAAACGGTACACTACTTGTCCAGATTTTCCTATTAGTTGGTATCACTCTTCTGCTGACCCTATTCCATGTGCCCTCGTTTCAACACATCTCACCAACGATATTCTTCACGCTAAGCGAATGTTGTGAATTGAGAACAGAAAAGAACCCCGTGTAACCCCCTATTCAGAAGGTTTCTAACCAAGTATCTTCATCAACCTATATGACGAAGGATCCGCAAAGCTGTTTATGGCAGTAGCACTAGCCTCCGTAGTTTCCATTAGACAGGGAAATAACCTTCATCTAAAAGTTTTTGGAGCACCTTCCCGAACATGTCCTCATCACATTCGAGCCCCTCCAGCCAGCGACCAGCAGCCGTCCCGGTCCTGTGGTGGAGCTGGGACGAGGGGTCTTCCGCAAACCTACAGCAGGCAAGTATGAAGCATCTGTGAGCTCTTTTTTGCCTCAAAACTCTTCGATTTCCAGCTTTGGACAACGACGAGACAAGCTGCTACTATACTACCAAAACGTTGGTGGTATCAATTCAACCGTTGAGGAATGTCGCCTTGTAGTCTCCGATATCAGTTTTGATATCATCGTCTTCGTCGAAACATGGTGTTCGGTACTGGATATGAGGTTTTTCGTTGCGACCGGAACCCTAGAAATAGCCGTAAATCTACCGCAGGTGGTGTATTAGTAGCAGTTAATCGCAACTTGAAGGCACGAGTTGTTGAGAAGACTTTCTGTGATTGCCTCGAACAAGTCTGGACGATAATCGAGCTTGGCGAGCATAAGTTCTACTTGTGTGCGTTGTACGTCCCACCCAACCGAGTCCGTGACATCGAATATGTTGACGCACACAGCGGCTCAGTTTTTACCATCCTCGAATCCGGACTGCCGTCGTCTATGACTTTCAACGGCCGCACAGCTACCACATCCCAAGATATGTGCAGACTTTTTTTCGGAGAAATTCGCAAATGTGTTCACAGATGAGGCCTTAACGGTAGATCAAATTGAAGTCGTTGTTAGTCGAGTTCCGGTTGCGAGCCAAACTTATGCGCTATCGATGTCAATGAAACGATGATTACCAGAGCTTGTTCTCGGTAAAAATCGTCTTTCAATCCGGGACCCGATGGCTTCCCTTCAGTACTTTTGAAAAGGCACATCGATGTTTTAGCGACTCCACTTCTTCGCATCTTTAGAGCATCTATTGCCAGTCGCATCTTTCCATCCTGATGGAAGTCCGTGAATATGTTCCCAGTCCATAAAAAAGGTAATAAGCGAGGCGTCAATAATTACCGGGGAAACACTTCATTGAGTGCTGTCTCAAAGTTGTTCGAGCTGGTGATTATGGAACCTCCTCAGGCCAACTGCAAGCAGTACCTAGGTGACGATCAACATGGCTTCACGTCTGGGCGTTCGACCCCGACTAACCTGCTTTGCCTAACATCCTACATAACAGAGAGTGTGGAACGTCGCGCTCAAATAGATGTTATCTATACAGACCTATCTGCCGCTTTTGACAAAGTGAACCATGACATAAAAATCGCTAAAATGGAAAGATTTGGAATTAACGGTAGTCTGTTGCAGTTGTTTCGATCCTACCTTTCAGGTCGAGAAATAGTGGTTGTCATAGGAGATTGTTAGGTACCCACATTTACTTCTACGTCAGGAGTACCCCAGGGAAGTCACTTGGAACCGCTGATGTTTCTGCTTTACTTCAACGACGTTCATCTAGTTCTGAAGATTCCACGCCTGTCCTTCACAGACGATCTCAAGATGTTTCTTCTCATCCGCTCTACTGAAGATTGCAGATTACTCCAACGACAGTTTGAAAACTTCGCTGACTGGTGTAACACGAACCGTATGTGTGTAAATCCAAAGAAGTGCTCGGTGATATAGTTCTCAGGAAAAAAGAACCGGTTTGTTTTAACTACCGTCTATTGGATACTGAAATTGAACGCCTTAGTCAGGTGAAGGATCTAGCGAAAAATTGTACGGACATTTGTTGTCTCAAAGCGCTGTACTGCTCTTTGTCGCGGTCAATCGTGGAGTACTGCTGCGAAGTTTGGTGCCCAAAGTGTAACAACGGTGTTGAGAGAATCGAGTCCGTGCAACGACGCTTTTTACGTTTTTCGCTTCGTAGGTTGCCGTGGAGAGATCTCGTCCGTCTGCTAAGTTACGAAAACCGGTGCCAGCTGATTAATTTGGAACCCCTGCTTGTTTGAAGAAATACAGCAAGGGCTTTGTTCGTTGCTGATACTTTACGAGGTCATCTGGATTGCCCAGCCATCTTGGAGCAAATCAACATAATTGTCGTACCTCGAACAACGCGTAACAATCTTATGCTCCGATTGCCATTTCGACGCACTAATTAGGGACCATTCATAAATTACGTAACGCTTTTAGGGGGGGGGTGGAGGTGGTACGACATGTTGTGACAAATTGTGACATAGGGGGTGTTAACTAGATCGTTACGTAACATGTTTGTATCGAAGAAAAAAAAAATTCTTAGAATTTGTTACGTAACAGGGGAGGGGGGGATGGAAAATTTTGTGACAATTTGTTACATAGGGGGAGGGGGAAGTCAATTTTGGGCTATTTTTGCGTTACGTAATTTATGAATGGTCCCTTATAGCATGCACGGGGCCATTACTGGCCTTCGACTTTAATTTATCTCGCCCAACTCTACGTCTACGTTTTTCCAGAACCTTCAACGGACCCGCTAATTTCGGCTGATTCCTTCATTGTTGTTTTTTTCACTGTATTATTATTTTTATCAAAATTTTTAACGATTTGACAACAATTTGGCAATAAGTTTAGCATTAAGACATCATTGGGGCTTTGGAATTCCTGTTGGTGTATATATGACAAATACAAATACAAATGTCCGGGGATATCCAAATTGACGCGTCTAAAGCGATGTTGGGGATTCCATCCAATTCAGATACATTCGCCTTTCTTCACTGCCACTAGTTTTTTGTGAAAGACACTTCAGAATTATCTAGCTTTACTTCGCCGTGCGATATAATTGATTATATCGTAATATCATGAAGAAGTCCCTTTGATGATAATTGTTAGTTCGGGGCACATTGTCGCTACACGACATGCATCGCCCTAGAGATTCTAGTCAGTGTTTCAGCATAGCCCCTTAAGGCTTTCTTTTCTTTCGCATTCTAATGTCTTAGTATGGTTGTTCCAGGTACCAGTTTCCTTGACATGGTTTTAGTCAAATGTCCTCACTAATGTTAACTTTTCCTCAATCAAGTCTGAAGAGTTACTATCTGCGCCTAGTACTCAACTTACACAAATAGATAATTGTCAAAAGATTGAACCAAACGCTTCAATTCATAGGTTATGCATTATCACATGTCCAATGCTGTACCGGATGGCCATATTTAATCTTCGCAAACTTTTGGTTGGTTAGTGACTGGGCAATGCGTAATATAGACCCTGTGGTTCGCCGCAGTGGTCCTTAGCCTCTTGTCCAGTAACTCCTATCCCTACCTCCCCGCGGTGCCAGCTGGGGTACGAGTAACCTTAGGAAAGATCGGGTAACAAACCCCGGTGGGACCATGGTCGTATGCTGACAGGGAAGGGGAGTCCATCCCATCGTCTGTTCCCCATGTTAGGGCAGTTCAAAACAGCGTCTGTTCTCCATGTTAGGGGCGGCTGATGTATCGTTCTCGTGTCAGCGTAGGACTCTAAACAGAGCTGACACGATGGTCCTCCGGCCAGATAGGGTGTTGGGGCAGCCCAACAAGCCGCCCTGGAAAACTAACCGTTATGAACAATTCAGAAGAAAATACGAATCGAAACAATCGGCAAAGAACGACGCGACGAAATAAGGACTACGATTGGAAACTCGGAACATGGAACTGCAGGTCACTCTGCTTTCCAGATTTCGACAGGACGAATCTACGACGAACTCCAACCATGCAACTTTGAAGTCGTAGCACTGCAGGACCCAAGTAGCACACTTTGTTGGTATGCAGTATCCTTATCTGGATGTGGAACGAAGAATTTTATTTTGAATACCTAAATTACTACCTACTGTACGACCCAAAACGCGCACGTTGAGATGCGATATAGAACAAGTTTTCTTTTCAGTTCGGTCTTAAGCTCTTTGCCTTCTCATAAGTAACGCGGACACCTTGGAGAATGAATTTTACAGTTATTTTCTGCCACGCAAATGGAATGTATTCTGTTGCAAGACTACAAGTAAGAACTTCTATCAAAATATGTTTGAAGTGTTCATATCCTCTTCGAAGTAGAATTGGAATGATTTCATCTTTTCCAGGAGACTTGTACGAAGCAGAACTCTCAATCACCAATTTGATCAATTCGGTTGTCATAATTCTACGAGCAAATAACCAATAATTAGAACTACCTGATATGAACTCAGAGGTAGTCGTCAGTGAAGGCTCGGTACAGCCTGGAAAGTGAGTGTCAAAAAGACAGTTGAGTACTACATCTTCGTCAGACTTATTTAATCCACTAGTCTCGTTGAGACTTGAGACATTTGTGCAAAGGCCTTTCCAACGACTTTGCTCAGAAGATCGAAGGAAATTTCTGTATGCTTTACGAACGCACTTAAATGTCTCCGACCCATCTCGGCGTCTGCGGTTCCTAGCTTTTCTACACAAATTTTTCAGTCGAACAAGTTCGGTATTTCACCGAGGTGTTCCTTTAGAAGCGCGCATAACTCGAAGCGAACAAGCCTCTACTATGATTGAGTTTGTTTTATCCACTACATGATCCAAGTCACTTGGACATGCAATCGTCGGAAGATACCCTTGAAACTTAGTCGTCAAGTCCTCTTCGTAGAGTTTCCTGTTAGTAGATTTGGGATTACAATATGTGACGATATCTAACGAGACGTTTAAATGATCAATAATGATGTAGTTATGATCAGATAACGACGGTTCGAGCTCTTTGGAAACGAGGTAGTTTGCCAACTCACGTGTAATACCGTCAGAGCAGAGGTTACACATCACACCTCTTCTTTGCCAGCTCGTGCAAATGTTGGGCGATTTTTTACATTAAATATATGCAGATTTGAACTACTTAAGTATTCCATGAATTTGTTGCGTAAGCTGCCCCTATTTTTGGTGGGCATTCGCATCACTGCCGATAATTTGAACACCTTGGTGGTGCTGGAATTTGCTATAAGACCTCAACTCGTAACTCCGGAGCCGAAAGTTTGATCAACTATAACTTTAAACTCTAATTTGAAAGTAAGATTTTGTAAAATGGTTCAACTGAGAAACTTGTGTGAGTTTAAATGACATACACTCATACATATACAAATATACATTTTTCGATTATGTCGAATTGAATCGAGTAGTATAAGATAATTGGGAAGTCGATGCATAGCCTTTCTTTATATGATAAATCATTTCAAAATCTTTTGGTCCAAATGCAAATATTCTCCAATGAGCAAATTTCAATTTGCATATCAAAGCAACAAACCAACAATAGATGTACGCACATTTTGATTGAAAAAATGGTGCATTCAAATGGTTTACAATATCGCCTTGATGTCAAAGAGAAAGTTGCACGAAAGTTTACGGGCCTTTTGAAAAACCTATTATTGTTGATGAAGAAACGCGACTAACTTATGAAAAGGTCGTAATAAAACAAAATAATTGTGTTGTTAAAACAAAAGTTAAAATATCTCGAGAACTACTACATTTTAGAAAATTTTTGTTAAGAGCATTTCGATTTAAAACGGCGTTTGGAATCATATTCAAAAAGAAAATTGTATTTTTGACTGCAAATAGTAAGAATTATAAAACAATGTCAAAAGTTGTTGTTAGGAAAACGACACACGGAAGTTCTACGAGAAGCTGAACAGTTCGCGCAAAGGCTACGTCCCGCAAGCCGATATGTGCAGAGATTTAGACGGTAACATTCTTACGAACGAGTTGAGAGGTGGAAGCAGTACTATGACGAGCACCTCAACGGTGAAGCAGCAGAGGACGAAGGCAGTATGGCAACGGATCTTGGATCACGCTTAGAAGACGATAGGCAGCTGGCCCCTGATCTCCATGAAGTCAAGAAGGAGATCGGTCGGCTGAAAAACAACAAAGCTGCCGGTGTAGATCGACTAACCAGCCAGCTATTAAAATACGGTGGTGAAACACTGGCTAGAGCGCTTCACTGGGTTATCGCCAAAATTTGGGAGGAGGAGATTCTTCCGGAGGAGTGGATGGAGGGTGTCGTTTGCCCAATCTACAAAAAGGGTGACAAGTTGGATTGCTGCAACTACCGCGCGATCACACTACTTAGCGCCGTCTACAAGGTCCTCTCCCAAAAATTCTTTGCTGCCATTTGTCACCATGTGCAAGGGAGTTCGTGGGGCACTACCAAGCGGGATTCATAGGTTCCCGCGCCACCACGGACAAAATATTTGCGATTTGGCAGGTTCTGCAGAAGTGCCGCGAATACAACGTGCCCACACATCATTTGTTCTTCGATTTAAAATCGGCGTATGACACCATCGATCGAGATCAGCTATTTTTTTTTTTTTTCCATACGTTTATTTGACACGGCATTTGCAAAAGCTTTTTACGCCAGTTTCTTTTTTTACATAGCACGTTACAAAAATCCTTAAGACTAATTTTAACTATACTAGTACTTTGTCTAAAACTAACACTGAAATCACTTTATTGTTTGCTTTTTTCCTTACATTGTTGTATTTCATAATGATCTAGTATTTTCGGGTGTATTTATTTACTTTTTTTTCTGTTATTGTCTAAATTTAAAAACTAAATATTCTAGGACACTTTAATTGATGAATGATTAGCCTTGGATGAGAGTATGAGGAGATGAATTTAATTAAATTTTGACAGACGCTGTTTTTAGAAAATGATAGATAAGTTCCATGTATAGAGGATCGCGATACGCCAGGATGTCTCTAACAGGAACATGGATTGGTCTTCCTCGGACTTGTAAAGAATCTACTAATTGTGATCTGGCTTCACGATATTCAGTGCAGGACCAAACAACATGCTCAATGTCATGGTAACCTTCTCCACAAGCACAATGATTACCCTCAGCGAGCCCAATACGACGGAGATGCGCATCTAAAGTATAATGATTGGACATGAGCCTAGACATCACACGGATGAAGTCTCGACTTACATCCAATCCTTTGAACCATGCCTTCGTTGATACTTTAGGGATAATTGAGTGTAGCCATCGTCCCATATCTCCATTGTCCCAAGATGTTTGCCAACTAGCAAGTGTCCTCTGTCGAGAAGCGCTATAAAATTCATTGTAAGCGATGGGTCTTTCATATATTTCACCATCTAGTGCACCAATCTTGGCTAAATTATCAGCTTTCTCATTGCCCGCAATAGAGCAATGGGCGGGGAGCCACACTAGGGTAAATTTATAACATTTTCTTGTCAGGTTACTCAGAGATTCTCGTATCTTCCCCAAAAAGAATGGATCGTGATTATCAATCCTCTTTGAGCGTAGAGCTGCAATTGTGCTGAGACTATCAGTGAGGATAAAGTAATGGTTCGGGGGTAAAGTATTAATTATTTGAAAACTATAGTGAACTGCTGCTAGTTCCGCTATATAAACAGAGGCGGGTTCTGCAAGTTTGAGAGAAATTGAAAAATTATTGTTGAAAATACCGAAACCAGTGGCCTCACTGATTCGTGACCCATCAGTGTAAAACATTTTAAGGCAGTCTATGTGTTGATATTTACTTGTGAATATCTTAGGGATCTCCCGCGAGCGTAGATGATCCGGAATTCCACGAATCTCTGCTTGCATGGACGTGTCAAAGAATAAAGTGGATTCAGGAATATCTAGTATATTGACGTATGTGGGAACATACCTAGCAGGCGTTATTTCTTGTGACATGTGATTGAAATACACTGTCATGAATCTGGTTTGGGGTTGAAGCTCGACAAGTCTTTCAAAATTTTCAATTACCAGTGGGTTCATAACCTCACATCGAATAAGTAAACGAGAAGAGAGATCCCAGAATCGGTCTTTTAAAGGAAGAACTCCCGCTAGTACTTCAAGACTCATTGTATGGGTCGACTGCATGCAACCTAAGGCAATTCGTAAACAGCGATACTGTATCCGTTCCAGTTTAATAATGTGAGTGTTCGCAGCTGAACGGAAACAGATGCACCCATATTCCATTACTGAAAGTATTGTTGTTTGATACAATCTTATCATGTCACTTGGATGAGAACCCCACCATGATCCAGTTATTGTTCGCAGAAAATTTATCCTTTGTTGGCATTTCGTTATTAGATACCTAATGTGGCCTCCCCATGTGCCTTTAGAATCGAACCAAATTCCAAGGTATTTAAAAGTCAGGACTTGGGCTATCGTTCTACCAACCAACTGAAGCTGAAGCTGAGCTGGATCACGCTTCCTTGAGAAAACGACCAACTCTGTTTTCTCCGTAGAGAAATCGATGCCCAGCTTTAAAGCCCAAATTGATAAATTATCCAAGCTATCTTGCAATGGTTGTTGTAAATTTATAGCTTTTGGTCCTGTGGCAGAAACCACCCCATCATCTGCAAGTTGTCTTAAAGTGCATGGGCTGACAATACAATTATCAATGTCATTCACGTAAAAATTATAGAGAAGGGGGCTTAGACAAGAGCCTTGTGGGAGGCCCATGTAACTTATTCTGAATGTCGCCAAATCGCCATATGAAAAATGCATGTGCTTTTCTGACAATAAATTGTATAAATAATTATTTAATATCGGTGAAAGACCACATTGATGTAGCTTCTCCGAGAGAACATCAATGGAGACTGAGTCGAATGCTCCTTTTATGTCTAAGAACACAGACGCCATTTGTTCTTTTTTTGCGTAAGCGAGTTGGATTTCTGACGAAAGTAGCGCCAGACAATCATTCGTTCCCTTTCCCCTCCGAAAACCAAACTGGGTATCTGATAGCAAGCCGTTCGCCTCAACCCAATTGTCGAGACGTCGTAGGATAATTTTTTCCAACAATTTCCTGATGCAGGATAGCATTGCAATCGGTCGATACGAGTTATGGTCGGAGGCTGGCTTTCCCGGTTTTGGAATAGCGATAACTCTCACTTGTCTCCAGTCGTGCGGGAGCCATCGATCGAGATCAGCTATGGCAGATAATGCACGAGTACGGTTTTCCGGATAAGCTAACACGATTAGTCAAAGGGATGATGGATCGGGTGATGTGCGTTGTTCGAGTATCAGGGACACTCTCGAGTCTCTTTGAATCTTGAAGAGGGTTACGGCAAGGTGATGGTCAATCGTGCCTGCTGTTCAACGTTGCGTTAGAAGATGTAATAAGGAGAGCGGGGATAGACACGAGTGGCACGATCTTTAGGAAGTCGGTCCAGCTTTTTGGCTTCGCCGACGACATTGACATAATCGTACGGAACGCTGAGACGATGTCGGAAGCGTACATTAGAAGCCAGCAGGATTGGACTTGCCATCAACGTTTCGAAGACAAAATACATGAGAGGAAGAGGTTCTAGAGACGAAAATGTGAACCACCCATCCCGAGTTCGGATTGACGGTGACGAAATCGAGATGGTCGACGAATTCGTGTATGTGAGTCTACTGGTAACCGCCAGCAATGATACCAGCAGAGAAATTCAGAGACAGATCTTGGCGCGAAATCGGGCCTACTTTGGACTCCGGAGGACGCTCCGGTCGAACAAAATTCGCCGCCGCACGATGTGGATTATATACAAGACGCTGATTAGACCGGTGATCCTCTATGGCCACGAGACCTGGACTATGCTCGTGGAGGACCAACGCGCTCTTGAAGTGTTCGAATGAAAGGTGTTGCGTACCATCTATGGTGGCGCACACATGGAAGACGGAACGTGGCGCAGGCGAATGAACCATGAGTTGCATCAGCTGATGGAAGAACCATCCATCGCGCAACCGCAAAAATAGGATGTTTGCGGTGGGCTGTCGTAAGGCATCGTAAGAATGTCGGACGACGACCCGGTGAAGATGGTTCTTGATCGCGACCCTACAGAAACAAGAAGACGGGGCGCACAACGAACACGGTGGATCGACCAGATAGAGGACGACCTGCGGATCCTTCGAAGACTGCGAGGCTGACAACAAGCAGCAATGGACGGAGTGCAGTGGAGACAGCTTCTGCATACAGCAAGAGACAACAAGGCTCTAGCCTGAACGGTAAGGTAAGTAAACTCTACAACTCATTTTTGTCACCAGAAACGATTCACAAAAAATTACGCCAATTATGGATAACCGGCCGTCTCTGCGAAAAGTACTGCCTGTAGCTCCATTACCACGCCAATCATCCATTCCGGTACAAGTTTCGATACTATATACTCTATATAGACTCAACATCAATAAATTAAAACTACAAATTCATTTGATGCTTTGAATGTCATCAGTCGAGTCCTGCTTTTCTTCGTTGGAATTAAACGAACCTTGCTCTACATTCTGGCGAAAGTTTCCTCAGGATTTTGAGGGGAACCTGGTGCGGCTTTTGATAAAGTCATTCCAAGAATCCTTATCAGGTGCTGTAACGGTATTTAATTAGCAAGGCACTGGGAGCCATAGAACTTAAGGAAGAGCAAGGAGTTGAAGGAAGAAAGTTCAGAAAAGCGTGGAATAGGGTCACATGAGCAAGCTTAGAGTTTCCGGGCGACTTAACCTTTTGTCTTCTACCGCAGGAGTCAGAATATTCTGTCGTTTTAAGTGCGAATCACCTGAGTCTGAGTTGAGTCTGTATCACCTTGTTGTGCAGATCCATTGAATGTGTTTGGGTTTGAGTCCCTAATATTGGCCGAAAGTTCGTCTACATTGGTCGAAGGTCATGCAAGCTGTCTTGATTCAGAAATCGATGTGAGCTGTCCAGTTAACTTTTGAGCCAAGAGTTACCCCAACGTACTTAACTTGATCTGCGACAATACATTCCGAGTCAAAACACTGCAACGTACGAGCTCCGGTTGTAATCCTTAGTTGCGTAAAAAGCATATATATTATATTATATTATGTGATAAGCTAATTTTCGGCGAAACCATATGTCGGAAACCCAAGCTCATTAAGTTTCCTCAACAAACCATCGGCGACAAGGTTCCCCAGAAGTGGTGATAGCACACCATCTTGAGGACATCCGCAGACACTCAGTTTCATTATCTATAATTGTTTCAACGATGAGCACAAATGTCGGTTGCTAAGCATTGCGTGTATCAAGTTCGGGATGTATGAAGATACTCCATGACCTCGTGCTGCTTCCAAAATGGATACGAAAGTTATCAATAGACCTTCAGTATCAAGGAAAACTCTTAAGGTTGATTGCTTAGGAGCAAGGTTCAACGTTCCACTGATTTCAGAAGGAAGAGGGTCAGACTGATCGGTCTAAAGCGCTTTACCTTCTTATTAGTAACGCGACCACCTTGGGGAATGAATTTTACAGTTATTTCTCGCCACGATAATGGAATGTTGCAAAACTACAAGCAAGAACTTTTTCAAAGTATGCTTAAAGTGTTCACATCCTCTTTGAAGTAGAGCTAGAATGATTCCATCTTTTCTCAGAGATTTGTACGGAGCAGAACTCTCAATAACCAATTTGATCGGTTCGGTTATCATAATTCTAAGAGCCAATACCCAAGAATCAAAACTACTTGAGAACAACGCAGGGGCAATCGTTAGTGGAGGCTCGGTACAGCCTGGAAAGCGTGTGTCAAAAAGACTACAGTTTCGTCAGACGTCACTATTAGCAGCTCTACTTGAACTGACATAAAAGTCTTTCGATTTCGAAAGTAACTTATTTCATCTACTAGTCTCGTTGAGACTTGAAACATTTGTGCAAAGGCCTTTCCAACAACTTTGAGTGAGCCTGTTTTATCCATGACCTCATCCAAGTTACTGGGACATCCAATCGTCGGAAGATACCCAATAAGTAATAAGAAACCCTTGTTTTGATTTTTCATAAGACTGAGACAGCCGACTTCAAAATCTCCAACATAACACACCAGTCGTAATCTACATACCCATGAAATCTAGTCGCGAAGTCCTCTTCGTAGACCTTTCAATTAGTATATTTGGGGTAACCATATGTGACGATATCTAACGAGACTTTTAAATGATCAATAATGATGTACTTATGATCAGATAACGACGGTTATAGCTTTTTGGGAACGAGATAGTTTGCCAACTCATGCGTAATAGCGTCAGAGCAGAGGTTACATCTGACACCTCTCCTTTGCCAGCTTGTGTTGGGCGATTTTCTATATTAAGTATTTGCAGATTTGACCTACTTAAGTATTCCATGAATTTGGTGCGTAAACTGCCCCTATTTTTGGTGGGCATTCACATCACTGCCGATAATTTGAACAACTTGGTGGTGCGAGTTTATATGATAAATTGCTATGGGACTGCACTCCTCAACTCGTAACTCCGGAACCGAAAGTTTGATCAACTATAACTTTAAACTTTAATTTGAAAGTAAGATTGTGTAAAACGGTTCAGCCATCTCTGAGAAACTTGTGTTAGCTTAAATGACATACACACATACACATACATATACAAATATTCATTTTTCGATTATGTCGAACTGAATCGAATAGTATATGATAATTGGAAAGTCGATTTTTGAACTGATTGCATAGCCTTTCTTTATATGAGAAAGGCGAAAAAGGTAATATTCATACCAAAAGCTGACAAGCACGATAAATCATTTTAAAATCTTTTGGTTCAATCTGCTTGCAAATTATGGGAAGAATGATTGGTTTACACATCAAATCAGAGCACTGCAAATATTCTCCAATGAGCAAATCTCAATTCGCATATCAAAGCAACAAACCAACAATAGATGTGCGCACATTTTGATTGGAAAAATGGTGTATTCTATAGAAACAAAAGTAATCAAACTTGCAGCTCTGCTCGATATTACAGACGCTTTCGACAAAGCATTTCATAGTAGAATACAAAATACTACAATATAATATAAGTTTGAGATTTACACAATAAATTGGATCAACTCAATGCTTATGAACCGTGAAATATTGACCACGCCTGAAAACATGACATTGTCTATGAAAACATACACGGGATGCTCTCAAAGCAAATTTCTGCCTCCTTTGCTATGGTCATTATCTGTAAACGAGCTATTGAAAGCCTTAACTGAAATGGGACGAGAAGTGATTGAACTTGCGATTGGAACTATGCTTTTAAGCCAAACGGTAAGACTTCGTTTTCGCTTTCTCGTCAGCAAACCAGAGCTCACGGACCAACCTGTTTTTGGATTTAGTGTCTAACAATGTGCCAATTTGGTATTAGTTTGGATTCATCGTCTAGATTTCCCCAAGTTGGTGTCAGTTACTGACGAGTAGATTACGAAACAACAAAACATCGATATATGCCGCGCCTAGGGATCTGAAAATGAAACTTTAAAGCATCTTCTCTGCGAATGTAGTGGATTGATACGATGTGTACTAAGTCATTGGTAAAATAACAGTGGAGCCTTGTAATATATGGGCTTTTAGATATGTGTATCTCAATAAAGGTAATTAGTTACTAATATAGTGATCTCATAGTAGATATACAGGGTGTTTGGTTCATGGTTAAGAATCTCTCGGGGGGTGATAGACTGCCATATTTGGAGAAAAAAGTTGTTGTACACATACCATCAAATCTCAACCGTTACAGAGTTATTGAACTTTTTGTGTAAAAAACTTATTTGTCTTAAAATACCTCTAACTTTAAAAGTATACTTTGTATTTTAAATGTTTCAGTTCCATTCGAAAGGTGAGAAAATTTCCTATTGAATGGTGTTCTCATATCTTTAAACAAATTAGTTTTAATTACCTTTTAGCTGTAAAGTAGTTAAAAGTTAGTGTTTTTGAACAGGTTTTTGCTAATTTTCTCGAAATAATGAAGTATGATTATAGCAATATCCATTATCCAAAAGTTGGGTTTTAGGACGATTCATAATTTGTTCTTGGATGTCATATTCCTATCTCTTCTCATTTCTTTATAATTTCATTACTATACTTTTCCTGTAACCGACTTGCAAGTGCTTAAAAGAATCTAATCTAAAAATATGCTTTATATCGTTATTTACAAGATTTCATTGGAAAGCTGAGAAAATGTCCTATCAGTGTATGTACAAATATCTTTTAGTTAATTGTACTAAATGATTTTTTATTAACGAAATAACTCAAAATTTGTGGTTTTTGGAGAGTTTTTTAATTATTCTAATTATTAATCAACAAAATTTATCGTTACTCTTGTTCATTTGATGCTCCTTAATGTTCTCTATAACTTTTTATTGAAAACTTTGTCTATATCTCTTTTCATTTTGCTGCTATTTAATAGTTAACACAGCATGAGCTCGCCACAAATGTAGTGGGTTCGAAATCGTTATTTTTGCATATGAAACGATGTAATAAAAACGATTTTGCGTCGAAACCAAAAGAGATAATTGAATGGAGTCAAAGAAAAAACTGTAGAACTAGCTGAGATGCATTATTTCCATGATAATAATGGTAATGTTTATTATTTACTATTTTAAGAAAATTAACGAAAATGCTAATAATAGCACTAACTTTAAACTAATTTACTTTTAAAAGAATACTAAATTCACTTAACTGAAAGGTATTAATACATTTTTCACTGTAAAATTTTCCTGGCTTTCGAATAAAAAGAAAAAAAGTACAATAAGTGCCAAAATTTTTCAATTAGAGCTGGTACTAGCGAAAATGAGATAAAAATATCCAAGTTGAATAACCCAAAATCATGAAAATAAGAAAAGGTAAGTGTATCATGTCAAAGAACGAATTAAGCAGCTTATCAAGACCAACAATCTGAATTATTAAAATGAAGAGGTTAACTATTAGAATTTTCAAGAAATGAACGAAAAATCGTTTGAAATTGTTTAATTTTCAATAAATTACTTTGAAAAGGCTACTTAAACTCATTAGCTGAAACATGTGAGGGCATCACTCAATGCGAAATTTTCTCACCTTTCGAATGGAACTAAAACATTTAAAATACAAAGTATACTTTTAAAGTTAGAGGTATTTTAAGACAAAGAAGTTTTTTACACTAAAAGTTCCATAACTCTGTAGCGGTTGAGATTTGATGGTATGTGTAGAACAATTTTTTCTCCAAATATGGCAGTCTATCACCCCCCGAGAGATTCTTAACCATGAACCAAACACCCTGTATTAGAACAACAAGATTATACTTGCGATGACAACATGTACGTGAACGCTATCACGAAAGAAGGCAGACTAACCCGACCCGAAGTTACACTAGACTCTGGACATCACTTAGTGAAAATTTGCGATAAAGTAGCAAACAAGTAAATTATCTGGTGATAATCTGATTCACACAGTGCCACCTAGTGGCGAAAATGTTCACAATAGAATCTTCTTCGAGTAAGAGATAGGGAAAATCGTAGCAACCATCGACTGCTAAGGGGGAATTTTTTTCACTGTCATCAATTTTGTTCCAAATAAAACTTCTACTCATAAAATAAGAGAACATTTGTGAAAATCTCTGAAAAGTGTACTTTGACAGTGAAGTGAATTGTGATAAACAGCACAATGGATTTCTCGTTGTTAGCTTTACCACATTTGTACTCAAAGAAATTCAGACGCAGCCATCGATAACTGAAATCGCTGTGCTGTGGACGGGTGTCTGAACCAGCGGTGTAGCTTTGGGCGACCAGGGTGTGCTATTGTGGAGCTAAGGCAGATTAAAAATTGAGCTTCCGGAGATCCGTTCGTGCACAGACAGATTTTCGTGGATATCATCTGGTGAGAGATTTCCAATTATTCTTGGTGAAATTATGTAATTTTATGTAATCTTCGTAAAGTCTATAATGGGATCGTGTTCTGTAATAGTCTTATGAGTTCTCGCAGTGGCGTAAGAAGGAAGAATACTTCGAAGCATCGGAGAAATGTGAAACTGGTGGATTTCATTTTGGTCATTTTGGTTGTTTCCTTGTTCCAGCATAGCGCAGTATTTCATAACATATCGTTGCTGTTGTGCTATCTTATGACAAGTGCCATTTAGCACATTTCGAGAAAAACGATTTTTAAAGTTTGAAATTGAATATCTTCAAATTTATAAATGATAGAAACACTTCATAGAACACAATTGATGCTTCTATCTCTTCTGTATTAATCTCTCAAATATTACGAAGATCGGTTGACTATGTTGCGAGTTGTTACTGAAAATGTAAACAAAAGTAAAACAACACTCACACGTGTCATAGGTGTGTATTGATGACAAAATTTGTATGGCGTGTCATAATCGTGCATGGACAATTTTCTATAAAAAAATCATCAATTTTTAACTTTTATTCATATCTTTGGCTTCGTTTGGTCTATGAACAATCGGTAAGATGCATTTTGAAGGAAATGAGTCAGGGAATCTAGAAAAAATAGTTATTTCAGGTTACAGTGTTGCTAAATATGCTATATTTTCAGTTGTAAAGTTAAACTGCGTCTTTTTCACAATTCGTGTGTCTTTGTTTTGAAAATGATTATGCCATTCTGTTTCTCAGACAGTTTTACATAGAAAAACATTCTATACATCAAGATAGCTTGCGCCAAACCCCAATCACAGTCATTTTAAACAAAAATCATATAATTTCTCAGTACGTTTCTCACTATATCTTAGTAGCCAAGCAGAATGTCAAAATTCTAAAAACGCCACTTTGTAGAGATTTTTCAGACAAGTAATGTTGCATATCTAACTCAGTTTACCCCAAAATGACGTTTGTCATAAGATAGCACTGCAGCGACGATATATGATCAATAAAGTACCCACCTTATGATTTGGGTCATTAGATTTGCAATGGGGCTATCACCGCCTGTCTACAGGGCTAAACTGCCTATGATCGCAAATCTGTTCCATAAAAATAAGAAATATCATAGAAAACGGGAAAAATATGCGATTATATTCAGTAAACATGCTTGTATCTATAAATATAATTAAATAAACAGATGCAGACAAGTGTCTTCCATGGGGGCGTTGCCAGCCAGTGGTGGATTAATTGTATATATACACACACTAAACATGAAAATAATAGCAATTTTGTTTTTATGGGAGCGCTTTCGTTGGATTTTATGTTTTGTTGGTTCTCGGAGCTGTTTAAGTGCTTTATTCTTTGAGTTTAGTACTAATTAACCGATTTCGCCAATTTTCTTAATCTTTATTTCAGAGAGCGAGCAAAGGCGCTATAACCTTGACTCATTAGCCAGGACAGGGCTAATAACCTCTGTCTCATCCCATCCCAGGAACCCTAGGACCAAAGGAGTGAAATTAACCCTCTTAGCTAAGTCACTCCCAACGATTTATCAAACCCCCATCAAATTGAAACGGTTGGTACGGCTGTCCACGTTTCTTCCTTATTCAAGGTTCAAAATAGTTCGTTGATTAAATCATTCATTAAATTATTTGATAACCGTATAATTTTGAATCATTTTCATTTTGTACGCTGCACAGTTGGCCTGGTCGTTTAAATGGTCGTGTCGCATACCATATGGTCGGTGTTAGATCAGACCGGACTAAGTGACATTTTATTGATTTCGAGAAAAACGAGTTTAAAGTTTGAATCTCTAATACCGACTATATGTGCCACAAACATTAACATTGACAAGAAAATTTGTAGGCGAACGTCTGCAATTTTCCAAGACCACTGCATGTATTGGCTGTGTATGTGTAGACTAGACTAGACTAGACAATAGAATCTTCTTCGTTTAAGTAATAGAGAAAAATCACAAAAATTTGCAGACGGTTCTATTTGGTTTATTTTTAGTAGGGTTAAACAAAATCGCAGAGCTGGGAAAATGAATGTAATTTATTCTTGTAGTATACAATTGCTCTATTAAAATGTTTTCTAAATTTAGCTTGCTAAGCTATATGAACACCATGTAGGGATCCGTTGGAAAACGTATCCACCAATATCGAATGGTTGGAACAGATGGGTTGACGGTCGGTTTTCTCACCAGTAATCATACGGATTCGAGTTACAAATAACACTGGGAAAGTTGTCCTGAGCACTAGAATTGTTCAACTTCATTCGTGTTTATGAAACGTGCGGATTTATCAACATCACTAGCATAAAATTTAAAAACTTTCCAAGTATTCCGACCAATCATCGTACATTGTGCTATGGCTAACGCTGAATCTGACACATCAGATTTCCTAATGATGATGATGGTGAGTTGGCCGAACTGAAAAATGCTACGTTAAATATCGGGTAAATCCTTGCATACACACCCTCACTATATGATTCGATCCAATTCAGCAGATGCCGGTTGTGAGAACTAATGGGCTATTAGACACTAGTGCTTCCTAGGAAAAACTAGTCCACCGTCGAGAATGAACCAGTTGTCAATTAGGCAAATTCACGAGCTGTAATGAATGGAAAACTGGCAGCCTTGGCGCTTTCCGGAAAACTTGTCGGTCCCCGTGGGGATTAACATACTCCTCTCGTCTGACATCACGCAATGACGTACATCGAAAGCCGCCCATTATTTTCCGTTACCCCACAGATTGGAACCGTTCGGCAAACTGACATGTGCTATAAGAATTTTCCTTCGAAAAACCCACGCTGCGGAAGCACAATTTGAAGAACAGATTCTGCCCAATCAAAATTCTCACCCTTCGTGTCGTTGTCCGGATTTTTTTTCCGGGATATCACCACGACACCGTTACATGTCATATTCCGACGGCTGTATATTTCCCATGTGACGGCACAAAAACGAATGAAAACTTCATTCGATGTGATGTTTTATTCAAATAGGAACTACTCATAAAGGTTGAGGCTATTATGTCCCATGAGGGTAATGTTGTCCTTATAATGTAATTATTTGACACTAATTATAAATTAATCGTGCGAAAATTTACAAATTCGTCGTAGGATTACTCAAATTTACATCGATTAAATTACTTCCTGCTTCTAATAATCTCTTGACCTTGTCTCTTTATTTCCCAAAACCAAACACCACACCTCCAAATTAGAACGAAAATAAAAAGCACCACTCACCTTTTCCATTGTGTTCCCCGCAATCACCATTGACACCGTTGCTGTTGATGTTTTTGCTTGCTTTCTCAATCCCGCCGGCAACCACCGCCTTCTTCGATGGTTGGCTCAGCTCGGAACAAACTGCTACCGGCAACAACCGATGCGGTTTGCCATATTTGTTGTCACATTCCTCCTCCTCCTTTTCCTGCTCTTCTTCAACCGCCAAAGTCTGTTGCTGAGGAACCACCGAATCGCTCGACTCTGCTGGCAGTCGGTTGTCTCGATGATTGACTAAGCTCATAATCACAGACTCATTGTTTTGATGATCTACTGATGCTGCTGCTGGCGGTGGTGGTGGTGGTGGTGGTACTAGTAGCTCCTCCCCGTCCAGGTCGGCTGTCGTCACTTCCACTATTGTCACCGTTGTCGTAGTCGTCATTGTCGTTGCTGCCGCCGGTTTGGGCGTGGAGTGCTGAGTA
Organism: Topomyia yanbarensis; assembly: GCF_030247195.1. NCBI lineage: Eukaryota > Metazoa > Arthropoda > Insecta > Diptera > Culicidae > Topomyia > Topomyia yanbarensis. The sequence goes on from NC_080672.1 coordinate 344,992,675, forward strand.
GCATCCAGCAGGGCAGGGGTATGGCCATTAGTCTCTGACAGTAGAAGCTGGGCGAAGAACTTATCGTCATCGATGATTTCATTTTCGACTAAAAAATGTACTTTCTTTCGTGAGCGGTCCAGCACGGATGTAGTGGATCCATCGGGGCCGGTTAGTGGGCTGGGAAGATAAAATTGCGAGCCGGACAGGCGTTTATTGTCTTTTTCTTTGCCGAAGGACGTTTTGACATTTCTGGCACATACCGAGCTGCTTTTGGCAAAGACTCCCTCATCGGAGGTAAGTTTTGTGAGCCGGTGAACCAGTGTTTGGTTTAGCCTAATCGTATCGAAGCTAGGCTTATCGAGAAAGTCCGTGGGGACACTGGTCACCGAGGCCGGTCGCTTCAGGATCGATTTTATTGCACTTTGTGTCATTTCGGACGAGATCTGAGAGGGAAGGGATTTGAGGTCTTCCTCTATCTTTGATGAGTCGTGCTTATGTTTGGTTCGTGGTGGCCGTTCCGGAATCACTTCCACGCGAGTCTCCTGAACTGCCGTAACCCCTTGAACTTCAACCGGATCGTACACGTACTCATCCACGTCGTCGTAAACGGAGGGAGCCGTTTCTCCGTCGAACAGTTTGATTCTTTGGCCTGATATTGCCGCAATGTTATTGATGGCCGGATTGTACCGATTGGCGTACAAAGTGTCCAGCAAATTTTCGTACTTTTGTGAATGAACCGATAGATCGTACTCATCTATTCCGTTAGTTGGAGCGAACTCATTGTTCAATCCGCTACTTAGCGAGATCAAATCGTACGGATTAATATCACACCGTAAGATTGAACGTCTTCCGGCTCCTTCGTCCGGGTCAACTAGAATCTCTTCCGGTTCTACCCAGCAGTCCTTGAATCCCTTGCTATTACTATTATTATTTCGACTTGCACTTAAACTTCGGCTAGCGCTACTTTTGCTCCCCGTTGGCGACGGGGTCCGTTTGTCAGTTCTACTTCGTCCTTTTGTCGGACTCGTACTCTTCGCGCGTCCCCTTAGCTTCTCCTTTATGCTACTTTTCACAGATTTAGCTTGCTCGGGTTGACTGAGCCGGGATCGCCTCATGAAATCGTACGGATCACCGGCACTACCGAGAATAGTAGGCCTTGATTTCTTGCCGTATGTAGACGCCAGCTTCACCGTCCCACCCCCGCTTCTGACAGGCGGTGCCATGAATGTTGCCCCAGAAGTAAGCCTCATTGTGCCGCCGATCGGCGCTAGCGGTAGTCTCGATCCTTTGCATTTCTTACATACGCTGGCTTTCTTCACTTCCCGCTTAGTTCCATTGAGATACTCTGGACAGCAGCAGATTACGACGGCTACTTCGGGAGCGACCGGTGGTCCCGGCATCGGACAGTACATGGGAGCCATCGGATGGATGAGTCCCGGATGTTGCTGCTGGTGGGGTATGTGGTGGGGGTGCATCGGCCCCATCGGGGGCGGCATTCCACGCATCGTACCGTACATCCAGTTCGATTCAACATACTTCATCGAGTGGGTTACAGCTCCGGACAACAGGGGGACATTGGAAATGGAGTGGACGTAGCGTAGGTGCTGCTGCTGCTGTTGTTGGTGGTGTTGCTGCTGCTGCTGCAGATGCTGGTGTTGTAGGCTGGAATAATCCAGCACGTCATGGGATGGTGATGAGCAAGTTGGTGTAACCGGCAAACTGACGGCAGTAAGCGAACTCGAGGCTGAACTACCAGTGTTTGAGATGAAGCTGGAAGGTTGGTCGGATGACGCTTTGCTGAGTTTGAAGCGTTGACCCCACGTTCGTTTGCTCTTGTCCGATGACGTCTAGAATAGAAGAAGAGAAGAAAAGCGTTTGAGAATAGTATTTTGGACTCAAATTATTAAAAATAGATTTGAACTGTTTACACAAAATCATTACAGATTTAGCGTAAGTTATCAGAGAAAGCATGACCGAAGCGACACGGCGAAAATCAAAAAAAAATTAAAATCTTAACCACACTCTTCAACTACTAGCTTCATGTGATTTCTCAGAAAATGGCGTATGTCTTGTACTTTTCTTGGGATAAACATTCTAAGTAATCAATTGATTAGGCACCTTTAATTTATAAGATGAATATGGAACCAACCAACTAATATTTTTTTTAAACTTTGATTATAGCGGTTTTAACCTTAGGCTCATTCGCCTCTTTTCGGGTTAGATAAATCTCTTTTGGAAAAATCTCTAACCCTATGTGCGAGGTTGGGAATCGAACCCAGGTGAGCTATGTATAAGGTAATTTTTACCAACTATGCTATGCCGACTAATGAATAATAATAAATTCCAATCCATTACGGTGGAAAGGAACACCTTTATACAAGACTGCCATGAACCTGATGAGCGAGGTGTCGGCGCTGAAACATTTCCAACAAAAAAAAATATTTGTTTGGCTTAATCAGCGTTAGCTAAATTTTGTCTTCATGATAATTCATTGTGGCATGCGCCGGTGAGGGTGTATGGGTAGGGGTATAAGGGTGAATGGGTGAGGATAAGTGGTTGAGGGAGGTTGGGAGGGGTATGTAATTCCCAACCTAACTCGCTGGCTTGTTTTGGTAAACAAGGTGGGTGTCTGAGAATGGAGCTGAAAGGAGGGGAGGTGTTGTGAGAAGGGGTAATCCTCAACCTGACCCCTAGCTACGCCCCGCATCGTGATCCAAAAAAACATAGATTCAGGGATAAGGTTGTCAATTTTCAGAGTGATTGCATAGGAAGTCACGTGTAAATGGATCCATACTTGAACCCGTAACACAGGAACCAGAGCTCTAATTAACATGAAATTTCATAGCAAATAATAGGGATGCTGCAGCCTTCATTCGAAACTAAATTTGTGAAAATCGAATCAGACATTTCTGAGAAGCAGATGTGAATTCAAATTAGGAAAGTAATCCACTTTCCTTAAGCTTCCGGTTTCGTCGAAGCTGTCCAATGTGGTCAATGTGAATTTGATTGGGCATCAGTGAGTTAAAACTATAAATCGTAGCAATTTAAAACACATTTTATGAAGTTTTGCATCTTTTAGATAATATGCTGATACTGATTTATATGAGAATTTCATGCGTGACCGCAACCCTTAACTCCGGAACCGTAAGTCGTAATTAAATGAAATTCAATAGCATTCTATGGGAACATTGTACCTATGTTTGATAAAATCGGTTCAGCTATCTCCGAGTAACCAATGTGAAATTGTTGGTTACATATATACATACACACATACGCACACACACAGACATTTGCCGAACTTTACGAGTTGAGTCGATTGGTATAAAAGACTGAAATTATTACGGGCAAAGCTGAAAATGTCGCAGAACCCTGAGGTGGTCAAATTGGCAGCCAACGGAAAGAATATCAATAGCATGACCTTCGTTTCATTCAAAGTTGGTTTGGATCTTGAATTGAAAACTGCCGCACTGGATCCTTCGACTTGGCCTGAAGGGATTTTGATTCGTCAATTCGAGGAATATTCTTTTCCAAAATTCCGGAAATCTCCTTTAGTGAACTTAACGCCAGCACCTATAACACCGAAACGAGGTGGAGGACATCACTAGCTGTGTGTAGCGTTGGATCAATGCGTTCTATTATGGATGGTGGGAACCCTCGGGTTCCCATCACAGGCGAGTATTGTAACATTTTTTACACGACCCCAACACTCATTCACTCTGTGTTGCAGCATGCTGCCCTTTCGGACAACGAAACCGCCCGCTGCTCCAACGCTTCACTCGATGCTGCTGATCAGTCCGCAGCCCGTAGCCTTGAGGATAGTTTTACAACACGTTCTGTGGATAATACTGATTCGCAAGCTAGCGCGAATGATATAACGGACCAGCTGGAGCCAATAACAAGCATTGAGGAAGCCCCCGTGCCTCCCGATCCAGGAGAGCCCTCCACTAGTATCCGTGTTTACTACCAAAACGTACGCGGCCTAAGAACTAAAATAGACGCATTCTCCTTGGCCGTTTCGGAAGCTGAGTACGACATAATCGTCCTAACGGAAACCTGGCTAAATGTCCAAATATATTCCGCACAACTGTTTGGACATCAATACACCGTTTTTAGGAATGATCGGTCACCCTTAAACAGCCTCATGACTCGCGGCGGGGGTGTTTTAATAGCAGTATCGGCTAAACTTAACGCTTACATGGATCCCGCAACCATTTCCAATACGCTCGAACAGTTGTGGGTCGTTGCTGACATACCGCAAAACGCACTCAGTATTGGCGTTATATACTTACCTCCCGACAGAAAATTTGATACGGTGAGTATCAATGAACACGTGGAATCGTTGGGTTCGATATCAGCACGATATAGTCCTCATACTCCCGCTCTTCTGTTCGGTGACTATAACCAGTCAAATTTGCATTGGCGTTTCTCTGAGAGAGACATACCATATGTCGACCCACTACTCTCGCATATGCCGGTTGCCACCTCCGCTCTCTTGGATGGGTTCAATATACATGGATTCATTCAAATCAACAAGTTATTGAACCGGAACGAACGTCTGTTGGATCTCGTACTCGCAAATGGTATTACTTTGCGGTCACCGCAGTGTCATCGCCCATCGAGTCCTTGATTGATATTGATGCTGATCACCCGGCTCTTAGCGTGGAATTCAATCTGCCCACTCAAATCATCTTTGAAGAACCTTCCATTTGAACTCTCTGAACTTTCGTCGAGCAGATTATACCGCATTAAACGCTATGCTTTTGGTCACCAATTGGCAATTTATTGAATCGTCCACCAGTATTGATGAAGCTGTGGAGTGCTTCAGTGCCGCTGTGGAGTATGCTGTTTCTCGTTCCGTTCCACCTAAACTGCCCCCGCAGAAACCACCATTTAACCACGGCGGTTTACCAAGATTAAGCGCCCTCAAGCGAGCGCGATCAGCTGCCCTGCGAAAGTACTGCAGTTTCCGGTCGCCGCAACCAGTATCGCCGCTACAATCACTTCCTGTACAATCGTCATGTCAAGTGCACTGAAGAGAACCTTCGTCGGAACCCCAAACTTTTTTGGTCGTTTGTCAATTCCAAAAGAAAAGTGCAACCTTTTTGCAATGCACTTTAAACAAGTATTCCATGATCGTTCCGCCACTCCGATCCAGATAGAAGAAGCAACGTGCAGGATGCCGTGTGATGTGTTTGATTTCAGTATTCCGCGTATAACAGACGACATGGTAGTAGCTGCCATGCAAAAATTGAAACTATCGTTTACTGCTGGCCCTGACGGTATTCCGTCATCTGTGCTTAAGCGCTGTGCTGTTGCTCTTTGTAGCCCGCTAGCTAGGCTGTTTAACCTTTCGGCTCAACAAAGTGAGTTCCCTGCACGCTGGAAGTTTTCCCACCTGTGCCCAGTTTTGAAAAGGGGGGATAAACGTAATGGTTCCAATTATCGAGGAATTACTTCTCTATGTGCCTGCTCGAAGCTTTTTGAAATAATCGTAAACGACACTCTGTTCGCCTGCTGCAAGAGTTACATAGACAGTGAACAGCATGGCTTTTTTCCAAAACGCTCCGTAACGACTAATCTTATGCAGTTTACCACGAACTGCATACGAAACATGGATTCCGGATGGCAAATCGATGCCGCATATATGGACCTCAAGGCAGCATTCGACCGCGTGGATCATGGATTTTTTCTTAAAAAATTGAAATTACTTGGCTTCTCAGCAATGGCTGTTGCTTGGTTCAGGTCGTACTTGATGAACCGCTAAGTACAGGTTCAAATAGCTTCGATAACATCGGAAATGTTCTCAAACCAGTCCGGAGTTCCACAAGGTAGTAACCTCGGCCCGCTACTGTTCTCGTTATTTATAAACGATCTCTCTTTGCTGCTTCCGTCGGATTGTCGTTTCTTTTATGCGGATGATACGAAAATTCTTAAAATCATCAAGTGCCTATCTGACTGCTTGGAGCTACAGGGAATGCTGCATTTGTTCGAGGAATGGTGCAAAAAGAATTTTATGTGCTTAAGTATCGCAAAATGCAGCGTGATTTTCTTCCATCGGAAAAGTTCGCCAATCGCGTATGATTATCAAGTTTGCGGAAGCTCTTTAACGCGGGTAAAGCACATCAGGGATCTTGGCGTCACTCTGGATCGTGAAATGACCTTCAAACTTCACTACGACGATATTCTATCAAAAGCAAACCGACAATTGAGATTCATCTTCAAAATTGCAGCAGAGTTTCGAGATCCTTTGTGTTTAAGATCATTGTATTGTTCGCTCGTACACTCCTTGCTGGAATCTAATGCTGTGGTATGGTGCCCTTACCATGCTAACTGGATCGCCAGGATTGTGTTCAACGGAAATTTGTAAGGTACGCTCTGCGGGAGTTACCATGGCGTGACCCAATCAACTTGCCACCATACGAAGACCGCTGCCGTCTGCTAACCGCTGGAGGATCACCTCACAAGCTTCATTCGCTGTAAAACTAATGACGGGCGACATTGACTGCCCCTCTCTGCTTAGGCAGCTAAATTTGTACGCTCCAGAGAGACCGAAACCTCCTGTCCCTGGAACCTCGGAATACGCAATACGGTCAGCATGACCCGCTTCGATTCATTTGCGTGCGGTTCAACGAATTTGCAGATTTATTTGACTTTAATATGTCGTCCAACGTGTTTCGTCAACGGCTACTTAACCATTTTCGTGTTGTTCGCTATAATTAGCTTTTAAGTTTTTTTATTCATTAAGACAATTTGTCAGATGAATTTATATGCTCACAAATACAAATACAAATTATTGAAATTCCTTCGAAATATTGACTGAAATTATTCGAAATATTGACTGACTGAAGGTATTGAAATTCCGAGTGATTGCATAACCTTTCTATATGAAAAAGGTGCAAAATCAGCTTCCAAAACGTCGAAGTAGTCTCAAATTTCGACGCTTCAAGTATCTTATAGAAATTTGGCATCAAAAATACAAATTCGATTTCTTAATTTTTTTTGTGGTCACCCCCCGCCCCCCCTGAAAATGAATTTTTTGTTGCGGTTTATATAGGAATTTCATATGTGACCGGGCGTTGCAGTCTGTATCTCCGGAACCATATAACCGATACGTACAAAATTTAATGGCAGTTTATGGGAATAAGATTCCTTTCGTTTAAGATTAATTTATTGTAAAGTGGTCCAACCATCTTCGAGAAACTGAAGTGGGTTTGTTAATTTTGAAAGATGTCATTTTTTCGGGATTGCCGGAACATTTTATGATGGTTTATGTGGCCAATGGAACTTTGACAGGCGGGGGGAGAGGAGGGTTGATGGGAGATGGAACGTGTTCAGTATTGAAAGATCTTAGCAATAAAAGCACTCTAGCTCGATCGGAGTGCCAACCGATCGACGCCCGTAACATCGTGATTACGACATGATGGTTATTGTGAACGTCAACGGACAGGATATGGATTAGGAACTGGACGGAGACTGGGATGACAGCACGGTTGCCTCCGTCCCAAGAAAATCCTAACAGGTCTCCGGGTACGTTCAAAACTCGTTACCAATAGTTGATGGTATTTGGTTTGGAAGGTCCATTCCTGACTTAACGCCGAATCGGCTCTGAACACTACTCCCCATGAAAGATAGTATCAACCCTAGCATGGCCTCCCTGAATGTATAGATAATGTATGGATCATGAGAAGCGACTACGTACAGCGAGTGGTGATAGCGGCCCGGAGTCGGGGCCCAACAAAATGGAGCAAGAAACCCACAGAATCCCATCGCCAAAAGTGATTTAAAGAGGTCACCTCGGCAAAGCCAACCAGTGCAACAACAGCACGATCAGGAGAAACAGCAGCCGCAGCTTCAACACCAGGAGCAGCCTCAACAGCAACAACAGCCGCAGTAGCAGCTTCAACCGAAGCAACAAAAGCGGCGAGTACAACAGTAGCCAAAAATTAGTAGACGAACTGCACAACTTTGTTGACAAAAAGAGTAATGTGCACAAGGACATCAAAACAATGGTGCTGAATATACAAGGAAACCTCGGATTGGCCGTCAAGGAATAGAGAACCTTGCAGCAGAAAGCAGAGGTAACCGGAAAGCAGTTGTTGATGGCCAAGAAGTCCTTGGAAATAAGGCAAAGAGTGGCAGCACCGAAAGTGAGCGAGACTTACAAGACGAAAGATGCAGAAACGGAAGAGGCCAAGATCTTAACCAGATGATGTGAGACCAGGAGGTTCCAAGAAACACAAGAAGGCTCCCGGCGTAGCGCACGAAGCAGCCACTAACGTGGATAAAGACACCAAATGGGGAATCCTCGGCGGAACAAAACGAAACAACAAGGATACGTCCGAAAAGCGAAAGCTTTCTATGGGACGAAACAATGGTGAAGCACTCATAGTCAAAGCTAATGATGACTCGTACGAGAAGGTACTGCGCGATACTCAAGGAGCTGGGCTCAGACGTTAAGAAAATGAAGCGCAACCGCACCGAAGAGATGATCCTGGAATTGAAAATGGATCCGAATTCAAACAGCTCTACTACTACTCATCGAGAAAGCCATGGGCGAAAGGAGGGAAGCCTTGTGTCCGGAGGCAATCATTCAATGAAAGGACCTGGATGGGTTATCCTCGCTCTGAAAAAAAAACAGTGCGAGCTTGGAGAAGTGCAGATGACGATTCGAATTAGGAAGAGACCTTTCGGCACGCAAGCGGATTCTTTTGCGTGCGGATTCGGTTGGGCTTTCAGTCGAAGCAGCAAACAAGGCACTTAAAATTGGGAAGATCAAAGTTGGCTGGTTGATATGTCCATTGAATGTCTCTCAGCGACTGGAAATTTGCTTCAAGTATCAAGAGTTTGGCCACCTGGTGAGAACCTGCAGTGGATCTGACAGGAGCAAAGTATGCAGAAGATGCGGGGAAGAAGGCCACAAGGCAAAATACTGCCGGTGGACTCCGAGATGTCTGATCTGTGCAAACGAAGAACGTGACAACCACGTTACTGGAGGCCCACGATCCGACCTTCAAACAGACCACTGCTACGAAGTCGCAGTGGAGGTAACGCAAATCAACGTCAACAATTGCGACACAGCACTACACTTGCTGCGGCAATCTGTAGCGGTGTCCAAATACGGTGTAGCTATCATTTCGGAACCATAAAGTATTCCGGCCAGTGATGGAATCTGGATAGCAAATAACGAAAGATCAGCAGCGATTCACAGAAATGCTCGATTAGCTGACAGAAGAGTTTATCGATCAGAGACGGTACTATAGCCGGCGATTTCAAGGGCAGTAGAATGGGGCAGTCCTTCATTAACTCAAAGGGGAGTAGTCGATTGCCGACCTGCGCGCACGCTGCCACCGAGCCCGGAGGAAGACGCAGAGAGCCCGAAACGTCGCTGAAAGAGTTACTCTAAAACCAGCGTATAAGGCGAAAAGAGCCGCACTTAACAAGGAAATAAAGCTCAGTAAGAAGCCCTGCCTAGAGGAGCTTTACTGCAATGCCAATTCAAATCCGTGGAGCGACGCCTGTAGAGTTGCCATGGCGAAGATAAGAGGACCGACAGTGTCACAGGATAGGTCATCGTAGATGCATGAACTAACGGTCTGGTCGTCCATGCCGTACGGGGTCAGTATGACTACGAAGAAGAAGCTCGGGTAACCAATTAGGAGCTGATAATGGTTGCAAAAGCCTCGAGAGTCAAGAAGGCCCAGGATCGGACGCTATCCCCAACGTGGCTCTAAAAACAGCAAACCTAACGAACCCGGATATGTTTAGAACCGCGTTGCAACAATGTATCGACGATGGTACCTTCCCCTTCCCAAAGGCATAAAGATTGTCGGTTTTGCGGACGACATGGTGCTCCTAGTGATCGGCGAATCACTGGAGGAAGTAGAAGTATTCGCAACTGAGGTGATATATGTTATTGAAGATTGGATACGCGAAAAGAACCAGACATTAGCTCACCACAAGACCAAGATGGTTTTCGTTAAGCAACCAAAAGGTAATTCAGCACTCAATAATTTCTGTCGAAAATTGTATCATCACCTCAAAGCGGGTAGTTAGACAACTGGGAGTGTTGATAGACGACCGGCTAAGCTTTGATGGCTACATCGACCACGCATGCGGGAGGGCCGGCGATCAGCAGCAGTAAAAACTGCTGGCGAGTGTCTCCACAGCGGTGCTCAGATACGCAGGACCTGCTTGGGTGTCGGGCACTGCAGACGAAGAGGAACACATCTCGGCTGAACAGCATGTCATGCGGGTGTCTAGCGCGTATCGAACTATCTCGACAGAGGCAACCTAAGTGATAGCTGGAACGACCTTCTACCCATAAACCTTCCACTCCAAGAAGATAGCGAGTGTTATAGGGATCGAGGCACGAGAAGAGTCCGTAAATGAGCCCAAGATGATACCTTAAGCAAGTGGGATAACGCCGTGAACGATAGATGGACCCATCGACTAATTCCATGCCTGTCGTTGTTCTGTTCACACGGTGGAGAGATCTTCCACATGACGCAGTTCTTGTCTGGTCATGGCTGTTTCAAAAAGTATCTGAACAGGCTCAGCCACGCGAGTTCGCCGGTCTGCATCGCGTGCGGTGATGCAGAGGAAACGCCAGAGCACGTGGTCTTCGAATGCCCGCAAGAACCATTGTCAGTGAGGCCGTTAACATGAACGATATTGTCCAAAGAATGTGCGCGGAGAATGAAAAATGGAACGCGGTGAACAGAACAATCGTTCAGATATGTCAGCGTTGCAACGAAGATGGCGAGAGGATCAACGAGTAGCAACGTAGCGATATACGGTTTCGGGTCGTCGAGAAACTGATAACCGGAAGCCGGAAGACTGACTTCGGCATCTTACGGAACAGGATCCAGATAACGGTTTCGTGAGAACTTTCGACGTCGGAAATTTTATTCAATCGGAGTAGGCTAGGCCCACCGCCGGGGACTAGTTCGAGTAGCACCGACAAATGGTCGTTGAGGCGCTTGTGAACTCCACCAAAAATCACAGGACCGACCTCGGCAGGTAGCATTGGTTTCGGAAGAGGAAAGATCCACCGTCAGGGGCTTTCCGAGTAGTCCGTAGCGAATCGCCGGCATGAATCGTCGGGGCACCAGTGAATCGGACGCAATTCTCCACCCGGAGTCGCTGGACTGACATTGGTATTCTGCCGGACTGCATCGAAGCAGGAATAACGCATCCGTCAGCACTTCCGAGAGACATTTTTTTGTCGGAGAAATGTCCGCAAAGGTATCCTAGCTCAACTGTCGGGGGCTACGCCGAGTAACACCGAACGCGCCAAACTACCTGTATAGGGTTGTCGGGGCACCAGTGAACCGGAAGCATCCCTCCAACCGGAATCACTGGATTGACCACGGCATCCAACTGGTAAATGTAGAAAGTAGAATATCATTCCGTGCAGGACTGATATGGCGGTTATGAGACCAGCAAACTAGTACGACCAGTTAGACCAGGAATCAAGTGAAGTATATGAGCACAGCCCCCGTGAAGTAGTCATTTCAAATGGAACCCGGAGGATTAGACAAATGTCGGACTCCTTGTTTAAAGGAGAAGGGTTCAAAGTTATCTTTTCTGGTCAGAGTTCCTCAATCTGGCATAGAAGGGACGAAATCGGTAGGTGGATATACCGATACGTCCCAAATGTGTTGGCTTGGGTGCATAGGAAGCATAGAGAGGTGACCTTATATTTGACGCAGTTTTTGTTCGGAAACGGATTCTTCCGTAAGTACTTGCATGGAGTTGGACATGCTTCGTCAGCCCTTTGCCCGGAGTGTGTGAATGTGCAAGAGACACGTGGTCTTCGAATGTCCTAGATTCGAAGAAGTTCGTAGGGGTATGCCTGGTGTGTCAGAATGCTTCGCGTTGCACTGTACCTGTATAAAAGTCTCGAGAACGTATTTCACCGCTTGATCTGCTTACTGCTGCTGCGGCATCCCAGACTAATCTTGAATTATCAAATAACCACAGAAAACGGTGAAAAACGAAAAATTCTGGTCAAAATTGTTAAAGTCATATTTTAGTCCACCATATCGGAATCGTTATTTTTATTTTTTGATTTTTATGCATATTAACTTAAATTCGTGTTTATAAATCACAAATCCTCGATATTGGCAGAAGTACCACTGATTTTTATAGTGGGGGTACGCCATATTGGATCGGCCATTTTGAGTTTAGAAAAAGTGCCTTTAGATTCGTAGTCAATGCTGTCCATGAAACTGTTACAAAATATTGACATTCTACCACGATCAATGAATTGAAGGTTCTCAAACCTTTAAACGCGTTTATCTCAAAACTCGCATTTTTTTCGAATTCCATGCAATCTCATTTGAAAACGATTCAATTTAAAGACTTCATCTTTTGACATATCGAACGCAAATCTTTTTCATTGGAGAAATGACCTATAAAATCTACAAATTCAATATTTCAATATTAAAACAATCTCAAAGTTTGAGATCGTACCATTACGTCAAATTTGAAGCTTTTCACCCGTTCTTAGGTTATTCCTCCAATAAATTTAGTTTACTTTAGAGCTTTATTATTAGTTTTGTGTTTCAGATCAATTTTGGAGCAGCAGCCTGTACTCAGTTTTGGAATTCCACGCACAGCTACCCTTAGACAGTACGTCACCACGAGCGCCATTATGTTTTCTTTCGTCTTGAAAAATATTGTAAATGGAGAGGTTTTTGAATCCTTAAACTGTTTACAAATTCTTCTTGTTTGTTGGTCATTTGAATGGTAATATTTTTATGCTAAATATAAATCCATCAAAATAATACTGTTATTTTCCTTTTGAGGACATGAATAATTTTGTAAGGTCAAATTCGAAATGGAACAGACTTTATGTTAGACTTGTAGTTTCACCACAGTCACCGCTTCCACTCTGTATGCCCATTATCTTATTGTCGGTCCGGATGCATGAGCAGGGGCCCATTGTAATAGCGTGCCAAAAATATTACGCGTCGCGTTTTCGACATTTGCTTCTTTATTTGTAGCGCTGGTTGTTGGTTTTGAGGCACTAGGCGCAGCAATTAGGCACTAGGCTCGACGATTGTCTGTGGTTTAGCAGTAAGTATCTATGGCTGTTTATTTGTATTCATTGTAGTAAATTTTATAGGTAGTTACAGTAGAGTAGCCAGAAATTTGGTTGGGGGGGGGGGGTTGATTAAAATTGTTGATTTTTTGAAAATGCTGAAATTTAATAAGAGTTTCATCAATTATTGAAAATTCAGAAACATAAGTAGTCTATCAGATGCTATTCCAGTCTACAAACAAGGAGAACCAATATGGAACATTGTTCAAACCTCTATATATTATTTTCTTGTACAATATAGCAATGAAGTCAAAGTCAAATTTTAAAAAACTTTCCTATTTAGGAAAAAAATTTAAAGCCAGTTCTTTTCAATATATCTTTTTTGTAAGCTTCAGAGACTCATACCTTGAATGCAATGTGATTTTTATTGTAAAACGCAGAAGAGATTTATTAAATACAGTTATATTAGAATAATTTGCATAAAAGATTTTCTTTTACATATAATCTACTATATTTCGATACTCTAAAGATAAAAAGTATTCCTGTCTTCGACAAAGTTTTTTGTAATAGCATTATAGAAAACGTTGCTGAAGACATTAAGCCTCTAAATTAAACTAATTTTTTTTTTGAAGATTAAATTCTCTATAATTATTTTCAGAGGGATTAACCACTATAATTATTATATCATATGTGCTGTTTTACGTTGTAATATTCTCCATTGCTACTTAACATCAAAATTTGACGAAGTGATCGTGACCGCGAAAAAGCTATCGTATGTTCATTTCGCTTTTCCGCACTATTCAAGCTCACAACCGGCAGATCAAGTTCATAGTACACAAAATTTTATTACACCATTCAATTCAGCACTCAAATATACACCATTAATAGCATGAAATATAGAGACATTCGCCGAAACGTGCACGCAGCACCAACTGCATACTAAAGATTTTTCTAAGGTTACCAGTAAGTTTTTGATGTAACTAGTACTTGTATTTGCTATTTGGGGTAGTACCCAAGTAACCATAAGCATAAAGCCATTGCCTAATATTGGCTATACATTTGCACTAATGTTGCATTGAAACTCAATTACAGCATTAAAAATGCAAGAAAGATCTATATTAGCATTAATAATGGATAAATACCGAGCCGGAATATGGCATTATCGCTTGCTTTATATGCGTATATAAAGCTGATATAACGCGTACATGATTGAAGAATCTTTGAAGCATGTATGCTTCACATGTGCATTTAGCGCCATTATAGAGCAAATAGAAAGCCGATATAATGCTATTGTAATGCTGTGGGTTTATTAGCTATGCAACTTTTCTTGAAGATTATACTCGGTATATTTCATTTCAATCAAACATATGCGATATAGTCCAGGCACCAAACCCAGCGCACTTACCATAAGGGACGAGGCAAGATACCTCAGTTCGAGTCTTACTAAAGGTAATTTTCGTAAAATATTCATATCATGTGAGAACGAAAACCCCTTAAGGATATTCATTACACAATGTATTAGAAGAATCAATTACAGAACATTTTATTTTAAAATTTTTCCTTTTTGCTCATCATACCGCAAGGAAACATAAGAAATGGTTTTAAACCATGGCAGAAAATGACAGCCAACTGAATGCTAATATTAGACTTAGAAATTTGACATAATTTGTACTCTGGTGCTATATAATAGCATTAATGCTGCAAAAACGAGCTGCATAGTAATAGCACTATATTTCGCCTTTTCTGGCATACCAGCATTATATCAGTGTTTAGGGCATCACGGCTCTTTAAGACTGCCCTATACGCGAATCTAAAGCAAATATTAGGCTACGTTATAATGCTTATTGTTTACTTTGGTAATAAGCTTCCCATTTTAGTTTAAGTGGTTATATATGTTGAGGTCGTCCAAAAAATCAAAAAAAAAAAAAATATCCTTCTATTGTAAAGCTCAGGGTCTTAAGAATGTTATCTAAATTTTTTATAGAAATCGGAGCAGTAGACGCAAAATTATAGCGTTTTTCGTTTTGCTCCCTTACGGAAGCGTGGCATATACTTGAAATTTTAAACGCGATTGTTTCGAAATCATATTTTCCCAAAAACGTCTTCGCGGTGACTACGTTTACCGAAAAAGTTTTTAACCGATTTCAAAACTTTTTTTTTGCTTGTTCGTAATTTAACTAACGTGTTCTTGAACGATTCCATTTTGCTGTTAAATTTTTTATATTAATGTTATGATTTTTTTGATGATTTTTTCAGGTAAAAATAGTGTTTTTTGTTGGAAAAATCGCCCCCGTTTCCAACAAGATTTTTTTAAATCAATCGTTCAAGGACACCACAGGTACATGTACTAATGATTTTTTTAGTTTGATGCTTTCAGTTGAGCTGTTGGACTGGAATCGTAGTCACGGCAAACCTCTTTGAAAAAAAAAACACGTGTTTTGCGGAAATTGTTATAACTTCGACAATTATTGATATTTTTTATGTTTTCAAGTGGATTTTGCAAATTGAACATTAAACTACGCTAGACGTATAACAAGTATCTTATAAAAATCTGGCTACATACCTTTACAAAAATTCAAATTTTTCCCTTTTTCCCGCATCTCAACATATATAACCCCTTAAATGCAAGGACAATACTTAAAACAGAATTGTCCAGAGACAAGTGACAAGATTCCCTTCCCACAATTTTCATGATGCTTAAAGCAATAAGTTCTCAATGTAGGAATCAGACAATATTCTTCCAAAAATATTTGGCACAATATTTAATTAAATTAGTCAGCATCAATTTTTTTTTTCAATCCGATTAATTTTGGTTTAGAGGGCAGGTTTAACACCCCCCCCCCCCCCCCCGCCCGGGCTTCGCCACTGGGTAGTAAGGCGCGCGGGTTTCCTCGTTTAGACAGAACCGACAGACACAGAAACAGACAGAGATATGTGATTAAGGGTATATTGCGAGTTAAATTGAGGAATGTTTGATTTTTTATTGTTTTCGTATAGCTTCCAAATGGTTTACAATATCACCTTTATGTCAAAGAGAAAGTTACAGGAAATGTTATGGGCCTTTTGAAAAACTTATTATTGTTGATGGAGAAACGCGAATCACTTCTGAAAAGGTTGCAATAAAACAAAAGAATTATGTTGTTAAAACAAAATTTCAAATATCTCGAGAACTACATTTCAGAAAATTTTTGTTATTAGCATTTTGATTTAAAATTGCGTTTAGTATCATATTCGAAAAGAAAATTTTATTTTTAAGAGCAAATAGTATGAATTATAAAAATATGTCAAAAGTTGTTGTTAGGAAAACTTTTTTATTGAAAGCTTCTCCATGATACAAATACACTGAAAAAGTTTCTTTTGCGTCTTTAAAACGATAAACATTAGATTTTTGACATTTTATGATTATGTAACGCGAATAACTTTTAAAAAGGGCATAATCACACAAATTAACTTTTTTATTGGAACAAAATTCCAAATATCTCGAAAACTATCGCATTTTGGAAGATTTTTGTTAAATTCATTTTGATTTAAAATGAGGCATAGAATTAGATTCTGTAATAAAATTACAGTTTTGTGTGTGAATTAGTATGAAATTTAAAAACATGTATAAAGTTATTATTAGAAAAACTTTTTAACCGATAAGTTCTCCATCATACAATCACATTCAAAATGTTTATTTTCTCTTGAGATTTTTGTTGACAGAATAAAAAAAAATAGAAAATGGGGTTTTTTACAATTTAAATTTTTAGCACAAATTTTTGTTTTTGTGTAGAATGACACAACATTTATTTCAGTGTATATTTTTTTCGTACGTAAATATTCATTCTCTGAAACTCGTTCTTAGAAAGTTTTGCTGTATAAAATACAGTAATCGAACAAAAAAATGAAATTTATGCACTTACAAATCTTTACGCTCTTTTGAAAAGTTGCTCTTGAGTCAAAATAATCTTACTGATTGTGGAAAATGTTTATTCTTCCATGCCGATGAAACGTGTATAGTTTCATAGGAATCTAAGATGGTCGGACAGGATTCTAACTATTTTCGGACGGATCTTCGTGGAATTCCTCTACAGTAAAAACTCGTTTTCATCAGACGCTTGATGAGTTTTAGGCTGATAAAATTGGGACATATATATATTTCTTTCTTTTCAAAAAACCGAAGTTCTTAAAATATTCTTCTTTAGTCCCTAGATTTAGCCTCATAACCTTTCTTTATTATTTAACTTAAAGTTACCTTAAGGGGGTCTGACAGCGTAAAATTAAAAAAAAAAGAAATATAAAATTGTTTTTGGATATTTCGGATCTCTAAGATAAGAAAAATATGCTCAAGAAAGGATTTGCTCGCATTCAATTTGGTTCGTCTGCTAAAGCCCATCAAACTACCCACTATCAATTTTCATATGAAGCTGATAAAATCGGGTCAAAAAGCTGATAAAATCGGAGATAGCAAAAATCGGGACTTTACTGTATTACATTTTTCAGTGAGAAACACGAGTATTAGTTCATAAAATATAATGATACTTTACTCTAAAAATTGTATTGAAATAATTGCTATATACAAAATAAAAATTTATGCTACAAACAGGAATCGTCGAGGTAAGAGAAAAATAATAACGAACATTAGAAAAAATATGAAGTAGATCGGTTTAATAGTTTTTCGGCATATGTGATCACGGAAAGGCCATTTTTGTATAAACAACATTTTGAGAAAATCGAGGAATATGGACAAATACCGTTCGTTTCTTCCATAAATACTCTCAATTAATTGTAATCTGTATCGGGATATGATAGATTTATGATTTCATAAGCGTACCATTCCACCTTCATTAGCTACAGTTGGCTAAACTATGCACTTACCAACCGAAACGGTCCTGCCAAGTGACGCCCTGGGAAACTCACCTCCACTGGTGGTGGTGGTGCGGAGGTGGGTCATAATAATCGAAGCAAATGAACCGTACCAAAATTGAATCTCTAATTGAACAATCAATTGAGCTGAAGTGGCAGTACGAGTGACGTTTGTTTGACGGAGCGTGTGATGATGATGATTTTCCGATAAATAGACTACCTGTATGCCAATAAACTTCTCACCGTGGGAAAATGATTATACTGTGAGTGAAGGAGGGAGTGGTTTATGTATATTGATTTATGATGTATGGGAACGGCAATAGCTATTCGAATTAGGATCTTTGCTATGATGCATGTGGGTTGCTTATCCAATACAAGACTTCATCGTACTAGTTATCATGTTTACCTGATACTAATTTTGAAGCTTGTCGAGATTTGTCTGATGTTGTTTGACTGCAAGCTACTGGGTTCAAAGATTCAGATGCAGACAGTTTTATTTTGGAAAAGCCATAAACAACACCTGAATAATTTATGGAGCAGCCGTGACCGAAAAGTTTGTTTACGATTTTCATTTCAGATTTTGTCGCGAAGTTCGTTTTCAGTCGGTGGTTGTCGAACAGCCTGAACAGTTATATATTTTTACGAGCGCCTGGAACTCCGATGAGTGAAAAAGGGGGTTTCGAGAAAAACATACCATAGAACAATTTCGTGCAGTAAACACTTTAATATGGCTCGTGTACTTCGACTAAGCTTTATGTATCATAATTAATAATTCGAAACTTCTTTGTTCTTGTTAAGAACGTTTACCTAGACGTTACGTGCATATCATGTTCCAAATTAGAATAAACATTGGTGCAGGGTTGACCTGGTTACGTTGTTGGGTTTTGTTCGAAAGTTAACCTTTTGAAAGCTGATAATCCCAATGAAAAGTGAAATTAGTTACTTGAACTAATATTTCTCCAACGTAAGACAAATATTTTTACTCTCAAAATTTAAATGTTTTCTTGTTTATTTGTTCAATGCGTGTTTTGTTTGCATTTGTTTGTGTCTAGCGAAGTGCAAAAGCTTCACAGTGAAGTCAACCATCGATTCAATTACGTAAGAAGTAGGTTGTGGGTGGTTTCACTCACAAACCACCCTATTTTCTCCCCAGACCATTCGTCGTTCGTTCTGGTTCGACACTAAACCAGCGTGTGCGATAATTGGGGCTTAGTCAGTCATGCACGCAGGGCTTCTAGCAAAGCAGGTTCATACCCATCGAGGAAACAGAAAAAGAAACGACGGCAATAAAACTCACTTTCTTCTCTCACTCATTTGAATTTTTGTCTCCTCGAGGCAACCCCTCCCCATCAATTCGTACCGTGGTCGGAATTCGTCATCAGGTGGGTAGCTCGATCTCGAAAGCGAAAGGAATAACAATTCATTTGCATATATCACACGCGCACGCCACAAACCACAGCGGGACAGTGAAGAGGCGGGTGCGAAAACTAGAGCCGAGAAAAAAGATAGGCAATAAAATCATTAAAGCCCCTATGGGCAAAGCCGCCATTACACTGGGGGTGATATGATACGAGAAAGGTATGAATAAGAAAAAAAATCACAAACTCATCTTTCAACGCCAACATCTCAGCGTGAACGGAAAGTGAGAGGTGCAAAAAAAATGGGAGCTCTATTTGATTACGGAATAGATTCCTCGAGAGGATATCACTGCGTTGTTCCAATTTGCATCCAAATGTTTGCACTGGATGACACTTTGGAAAGCAAACCGGAACATTCGATTATGAAACATCTGCCGGCCGGGTATGGTACATATTGGAAATGGCACCGAACAGCTGACGCTACGAAGCTAGTTCTAGTTGGAAATTTTGCTCATATAACCAATCAACTTTAGTGAAGTTCAAGTAGCAACTATGATGGGGGTGGCTATGGGCGAAAGAACTCCTACTTTCATCACAATGAGGAAGTGATATCTTGCACTTTTTGTAATATTTTTGAGAAGTGTTAGTGGAATGACATAAATAGCATAAATCTGAGAAAATTATTCTTATTTATAGCACTACAAGAATTTAGGGTTCAAGAACATTTTGTCATGCTTCCTAAATTTTTTCATTTTCTCATGCACTATTATACTTCAATCTTTTTTTTTTGAAATTGACCTTATGGAACGTGGAACAAAGTAGAGCAAGCTTCGTTATCGGTAAAATTTAGAAACATTAGAATTTTTTTATATTTATTCTCGATGCCAATTTTTTCCATTAGCATATGTCACAATTTGAGAAATATGAAAACTGTTTTTAAAATGCTTTAATACATATACGCTTCAATACAGTAGATCACATATTTCGACTACGACTTATTGGTAAACTGATCAAAACTGTGTTTCCGTTCCTTGGAATTAGGGATCTCTCATTCCTGATATAATATTCCTAATTTGGTATTCAGAAAAAAAATTAATTTTAGAAACGTCTTGTCCTGACACGTTTTATTGCCATTTGGGTTTCAGGAACAATTTTGCAAATCACACTGACCTCGGAATCGCTCACCGCCTTATCGTCACATGTTTATCTCGAAGCACTGCTCTCGTAGAAAATATGACTGCCTCGCTGAAATATGCGTGAGACCAATTTTATCAGTAAGAAGTGGGATTGTGATTTTGACTAATTTATAGAGAGCAATAAACTTTCAACCTTTCAGTGTGATATATGATCCCCAAAATTTGTATTTTTATGATACAGTGACGAGCCGGTTTTATCAGCCACTAAGTTTATTTTAAGCTGACAAAGACTACTATATCTAATAAACCGAGCCTGTTAAAAATTCTTTGAAAGTCCATAGGCATAGCTTCATAATCATAAATTGCCATTAAGGGGGTCTTCTAGTACAATTTGTATTAATAGATATAAGACTAATATGGCCGAAAAGGCATACACTAGTATTTGGCTTGTTACGTCTGCCAGAGACTATCAGGCGGATATTCATGCGAAGCTGACAAAATTGGGGGCTGATAAAATCAGGTCTTGGGTTGATAACCATAACTGCAGGGTTATGGCACCCTGAAACTTGTTGTTTAATATTTTTTTTAGAATAGCCCATTTAAAGGCAGGGCTGGCGGTACTCTTTTTTGCCGAGTAGGTAGTAAGCTTCGGAGTGATTTCTATCCGTAGTGACGATAGTTCAGACATGGCCTATGTAAGTGAAAATTAACGTTTCCGAATATTAACTAGTGGTTATTAGGAAGCACGCTTTGATAACGAGCTGTATGACCGACGGCTCATCGAGAATGTGTTTGTTAATTACTGGTACTACAAATGTTCCACAGCTAAGTACTAATTACTCCATTCATTAGCTTAATCAAATTTTTTTTTGGCGGAACATCCCACAAGACTTGGGGTTTGCTAAAAAACACGCGTTTTCGTTTTTTGGAGCTAGCGTCAATCCGGCACTCTTACATTCGTCCGTGTACTAACCAGTCACTGGTCTACGTACCCGCCTGGGCAGTAGTGATTGATGGTGTATTCTCCGACAGGGGCCTTAATTGCGAAATATGGGGTTAGCTCCTTCCGGAACCCCATGCTTTAAACAATGAAAATTCTGTTTTGCAAGTAATTGCGTTAAGCAAAAATTGAGGAGTATAAGAAAACAACTTATTTTCCATCAGTCTTTTTTCAAGACTTTCGACGGATCTGCTCCTAAAACTAATCTTTTGAACGGGGCTTGCCTTCTTGTGCCGCTAGGCATGCCCTGATTTGTTTATTTGTTTATTTGTTGTACCGTCACCAACAGACCCCTTGGCCCCAATGGTGGTTACTTGAACTAATTACATTTCAGAATATGCATTATTTTAGTTTTTCTCAAATTTCTTATCAGGTTGAAGTCAAAAGCCGTCGCCACACTGTTAAACACACGCTGGAATCCGGTAACAGCGCTCTGGCGCCCATAGTTGGTTCTCCTGAACGGGACACGCAGAAGAGAGTTATTGCGCAGAGCTCGAACGCGAGCTTGAAGATCGAGGCGTTCGAGGATTGTAGGGCAATCCACCCTGGCAGACAGTAAGTCCGAGACGAGGAAGGGCTCGAGAGCAGTCCATCTGGATGCTTAGAGTATTAACTAACAACGGTTTTCGTAGCTCGGCAGTTGAAATCTGTTTTGCCAAGGAAGATGTCGGAGTGCAAAGCGTATGAACCGGCGTTGGACGGCCTCGATTCTGTCGACAGCGTTCTGGTAGTAAGGGTTCCAAACAGCAGAACAATATTCCAGTGTTGAGCGAACCAGCGCGCAATAGAGAGATTTTAAACAGTATACGTCCTTGAAGTTTTTCGCTATTCGGAAGATGAACCCAAGCTGTCTTGATGCCTTATCCACAATGGATGATGTATGTGATTTGAACGTTAGTGCCGAATCAATGACGACTCCGAGATCCTTGACGTGAGAAAGTCTTGGAATACTCGAGTCGAAGAGATGGTAGTTAAACTAAATCGGATGGCGTTTCCGCGTGAAGGTGACGATTGAATTTACTCGGGTTTAAATCCATTCTGTTTAGATCACACCACGTACTAAAGCTCTCCAATTCACTCTGAAGAAACTCGGCATCGGTTTTATCCTGTATTTGTCGAAATTTTTTCATGTCGTCGGCAAAAGAAAGGCGGGGTCCTTGTAGTTTAAAGCTGATGTCATTAAGGTAGAGGAGGAATATCACTGGACCAAGATGGCTACCTTGTGGGATGCCGGATGTAGCGAAGAATGGTGTAGATAGACAATCCTTAATGCTGATTTGGAGTTACCTTCCATCGAGGTAGGAACGAAACCAGCGCAGTAGTTGTCCATGAATACCGAGTTTGTCCAGCTTCGCTATTACGATATCATGATTGATTTTGTCGAAGGCCGCAGATAAATCCCTGTAAATAGCATCGGTTTACAATCCGTCAGCGAATCCATCGAGTACATATGTTGTGAACGAGAGCAGGTTTGTCGTTGTCGATCGTTTGGGCATTAAACCGTGTTGGTCGTCTGCAATATAGTGTTTGCAGTTAAAGAAAAGAGGGTCCAAAACAACTAGCTCGAATTGTTTTGATACTGCACTTAGACACGAGATTTCCCTATAATTGGCAATTTGTTTCCCTTTTTGTGAACTGGAAACATGTGCGCTGCTTTCCTACAGCAAGGGAATGTTCCAGTAGTGATTGCAAACAATTGGGTCATACAGCTACACATTGTAGAAATAAGCAGGGCTGTAAAGTGACCTTCTGCCGCTCTTGGCAAAGTCTCAGTTTTGCGCCCCTTTGGTGTTAACTTTGTCATTCTTTTTAGTTCGTTTTTCGAACAATTATTTCGTATGTACATTAGACTGCCCAGAAAAATAATGATTTTTTGAAAACTCAATCGGCCCACCCCTGAGTACTTGCACCAAATTTGAAGCAAATCGGACTAGTCTAGCTACCGGACCAACGTGCCTGAAGCTTGTATGGGATTTTTCGGCAATTTACATGGAGACCACCTACTAACTCGCATTTTTGCCGCTAGGTGGCACTGTATGTATCGTATTATCACTGTAAGTGAAAATAAGAAAGATAATTTAATTATCTACAACTTTGTCGAAGACTGCTAGTGAATCCGGCTTTGTTAAAAGAAGTTATTAAACTTTTAACGAAGTGATGTCTGAGTCAGTTTTGCATGGGGCCTAGCAGTTCATGGTTATGTATCAGTACTCGATTCGCGCGAACTAAATATTTTTGTGAAATATTCGATAGGTTTAGCCCAATAGTACGTTCAGAAGAATTATAACACATAATACGAGTTATGTTTTGGTTAGAAAATTTTAGTTCCAACTGTGACCGCATAGAGGGCGCCAACACTAACTTTTCATAGAAGAGAGATAGAATATCAAGATGTTTAGAAGAATTATTGAAAAATGCCTGTTCTACAACTTTGTGGAAGACACCTAATTCCTATCTCTTTCCGTTGAAAAGTTAGTGTTGGCGCCCCCTATGTGGTAAAATATGGAACTAAAATGTTCTAACCAAAACATGGCTCGTCTTATTTACTACAATTCTTCTGAACATATCATAGAGCTAAATCTTACGGTTATTTCACAAAAATATTTAGTTCGCGCGAATCGAGTACTGATACACAACCATGCACTGCTAGGCCCCATGCAAAACTGACTCAGACATCACTTCACTAGAAGTTTAATAACTTCTTTTAATAAAGCCGGATTCACTAGCAGTCTTCGACAAAGTTGTAGCTTGTAGATAATTAAATTATCTTTCTTATTTTCACTTACAGTGATAATACGAAACATACAATGCCACCTAGTGGCAAAAATGCGAGTTAGTGGGTTTTCTCCATGTAAATTGTCGAAAAATCCCATACAAACTTCAGGCACGTTGGTCCGGTAGCTAGACTTGTCAGATTTGCTTCAAATTTGGTGCAAATACTCCTGGTGGGACTAGGAATCAGGGGTGGGCCGATATGGGTAATTTTTTTCCTGTCACTCTAATGTACATGGAAATCGAAGGCCACAAAGGCATTTGCAGTATGGTCAGCAAATATGCCGCTGTAACATGAAAGATTTCAGATGTAAAGGTTTAAAGAATTTCACATAGACATGTTAATACAACATACGTCATATAACATTCCACTGACACAAACTCGGTGTTTCAGCTCGATCACACCAACTTCTTTCGTGAATTGGGAGGGTCAAAGTAATGTTACAATGCAGTGGGATTCACATAAAAAGTTTTGCTGACTTGACAAAACAGTTTCGGTTCAAAACCGTTGAGAATGTCATTCCTTGCGGACCCCCAGACCTACTAAATTTTTGCATTAGTATCCTTTGGCATGTCTTTCAATTTATTATATCTTCCGTAATTTCTGTCTCTGCTTTGTATTTTTCAAAAAAAGAAGAAAAGACCCAGATTCCGACTTCTCGTTTAAGAACATTGATCTACCTCGGTTGGACCATATTTGAGTTTCTTTCGGACCAAAGATAATTCGCTAAGTATTGTAAAGATTTTGAAAGAACTAAAGCAGACATATTCAACAGTGACAGGTGTCCTGATAAGTTCAGAATTGATATTCCGTCTAAAGCAAGCAATTGAGGCGACAAGGCTTGAATGAGTAGTCCTGCGTCTAAATGACCGTTTAAAAGGTTCAGATCGACGATGGAGTCACCGATTCGAAATTATGCGTGGATCTACTGAAGCACGAGGTTGGCTGTTTCAAGACCCATTTGCTTCATTGAGCGAAGGTTTTTGAATGGAAATCGCACTGGATGGGACAAAATTGTGTGTCTCTTCAAACTCGCATCTTATACTTATGATACAATGCTTTTAAAATCATCAGAAGAAGACGACTCGTTATGCGGTAGAAGTTCTGCACAATATAAATACTTTCTATCTATGTTATCGACAGTCAGAATAATTGTGACTGCACAGACATCACGATTTGTAGGCACCGATATGAGACATGCGTCTATAACCTTATTTGCAAGAGTGCATGCACGAGGTATTTCACGTGGGTTAGTCCTACTGGTCTTGTCGTGACCAATGAAGGCAGTGTTAAGTAACCTTCCAATATAGAAGTTTCAAAAAAAAGGAGTGTTCAGCAAAAATGACTTATTCGGTAAAAATTTCCATATCGTTAAAAATTTCCTGATCTGCAAAAAATGCCAGTTTGACAAAAATAACCAGTTTAGCTAAAATGACCTGTTCAGCAAAAATGTTCTGCTCGGCAAAAATTGTCCGTTCGGCAAAAATTGTCTGTTTAGCAAAAACGGCCTGTTCGGCAAGAGACGTATTCTGCAAAAATGGCCGAGCCGGAAAAAATGGCCTATACGGCCAAAACGGCCGACAGTGGCAGCTGTTCATACAAAGTTGTGACAAAATTATAAAAATTGGTCTATGTGGCTAAAACTTGGGATTTTAGCTAATTTTGGGTCGCTGAATTTATTTCTGCTATCAGTTTTGATATTCCATATTTCATTTTTTCGACTACTTTCATATAAACCCATTTGAATGCGTTTGTTGTTAAAGGGTTAATATAAACATTAATCATAGTAGCCAATTTCATCGGATAGCAAAAATGGTTGACAAAACTAGTAAAAATCACTAATTTTTCAGTAATATGATGTTGCTTAGGCAATTAGTTTGTAAGAAAATTTATGAGCTACAGGGCGTCTCCATATGGGTATTTTCAAAAACATAGATATACCAACTTCGGCGCAAAAATGCGCAAGATTAGCCCTATATATCTTGAAACTACAATAAATTTTGAGTCAGATTCATGATAACTGACCCATGGGATACCATCTCAAAAATTTGAAGACGTATAAAGATAAATTACTGATATGATATAAAACTTTTTAATGAGATTTGTTTGATGCAGAACAAACGTAAATCAGTTTTGTACAAAAATCTCCCATCTATAGTTTAGCATATCCATTCTTCTTTCCAATGAACTTAACATTGCTCCAATTGGCTGTGTAGTTGTTGAGATATCGCAATTTGAAACTCTAAGGTACTAAAAATTCTAATGAATTGAATTGAACAGAAATCCTCGACCTCACTTGCTTCAACGACTTGTTAAAAATTCATTTTTCATCCGATCATAGTAAAATTTTGAGATATCTTTATTCAAACTGAGAGAAAAATAAAATAAATATTTACAAAAGAATTACAAGACATTGATTTTTGGGGTTTTGTCACTCGTCGTGCCACTGTGCAGCTTGTTCAGCAAAAATAACCTATTCGACAAAAACGGTCTGTTTTGGCAAAAAATGGCCTGTTTGGAAAAAATGACCAGTTCGGTAAAAATTACATGTTCGGAAAAAATCACCTTATCGCAAAAAATTACTTGGTCGACAAAAATGGCCATTTCGACAAAAATAAACAGTTCAGCTAAATTGACCTGTGCAGCAAAAATGTCGTGCTCGGCAAAAATATCCCGTTCAGCAAAAATGGCTCGTTCGGCAAAAATTGGCTGTTTAGAAAAATTGCCTAATCGCCAAAAATGGGCTGATTAGCAAAAATGGCAAAAATAATCAGTTCAGCCAAAATGACCTGTTCAGCAAAAATGTCCTGCTCAGCAAAAATGGTCTGTTCGTCAAAAATGACTTGCTCGGCAAAAAATGCCTGTTCAGCTAAAATGGCCTGTTCGACAAAAAAGGCGTGTTCTGCAAAAATGGAAGGGCCGGGAAAAAAGGCATGTTCGGTCAAAAATTATTTTTTCGGCAAAAATTTGATGTTCGGCAAAAATAGCCTGTTCGGAAAATATGGCCTGCTCGCCAAAAATTACATATTCGGCAAAAATTGCCTTATCGCCAAGAATTGCCTGGTCTGCAAAAATGGCCAGTTTGGCAAAAATAGCCAGTTCAGCTAAAATGACCTGTTCAACAAACAAGTTCGGCAAAGATGGTCTGTTTGGCAAAAATTGCCAGTTCGGCAAAAATGGTATGTTCGGCAAAAATGGCTTGCTCGACAAAAATCGCATGTTCAACAAAAATTATCTGTTCAACAAAAATTGGATGTTCGGCAAAAATGACCTGTTCGGTAGAAAATAAAATTTTCGGTAAAAATTGCCTTATCGCCAAAACTTGCCTGGTCGGCCAAAATGGCCAGTTCGGCAAAAATAAACCAGTTCAGCTAAAATGACCTGCTCAGCAAAAATGTCCTGCTCGGCAAAAATATTCTATTCGACAAAAATTGCCTGTTCTGCAAAAATAGCATGTTCGAAAAAAAATGACTGTTCGATAAAAATTTCCTGTTCGGCAAGAATGGCCTGATCGGCAGAAATTATCTGTTCGCAAATAATTGCCTGTTCAGCAAAAAATTGCCTGTCCGGTAATCATTGCTTGTTCGGCAGAAATTGTTTGTTCGGCAAAAATGACTTGTCCGGCAGAAATTGCCTGTTCGGCAAGAATAGCCTTTGTCTGTTTGGCAAAAAGTGCCTCTTCGGCAAAAATTGCTTCTTACATTTTGGCCCTATTTTTTTACCAGTTTCAGGGATCTAGAAAAATCAGTCTGCAATATTTTTAATACGTTAGTCCAATGATACAAAAGCACCAATTTCGTAAAAAATGTACAATATGAAAGAATCTGAATATTTACGGAGATAAATAAATAGTTGTTCTCAGTTGTCTGATAACGTAGCATCATTTAAGTTCGAAATATCACAAAATTGAGCTAACGCATACTTTGAGTGATGCCACAGAACAGTAGTAACAGGGGTAAGACACCTGAACGTTGGAGTTAAACCGTTTCTCTGCATCTACAAATCGCCTGTCTGATCAGAAGATTTATAGCAAACTTCGACATTCTCTTTGTTCGAATATTTTCTGCAACAGTAACCTTCAATTTCACGCTTTCCTATCGATGGAGATAACCTTTACGTAGGTTTCGTCCTCCATCATAGTAGGACACGATTTGATTATAAAGTGTAAAGTTTCGTGAGACGGTTTTTTTTGGATAATATTTTTTTACTCATTCCAATTCAGCGTCTTCTACATCTTGTAAACATGTAGTCTAGAATACCTTGAACTCTTGAGTATTCATTTTTGTAACTAAAAAAATTATAACTTGTAATATTGAAAAATAAAAAACCGGAAACTCTATATAACAGATAACTTATTGTTGGAATGCTTAGTGTTTGTCATAGTTTTGGAACTGTTTCCAATGAGAACCTTTCAAAATTAAGTTAATTTTTCAGTGACTATCTCAACTCATCCGAATTAATACATTTGGGCAATAAAATTTAAGCCCTTCCCGAAACAAAGTCTTGGTTACGGCCCTTGTTGTTTCTATATATGAGTATGCGTATTCATTGTTCTTGGTCTTACTTCCCATTCAAAAAAGTTCCACGTAAAAAGAAAATACTCTTCCAATATTCACCCCACGCACTCGCTTCGACCCAATTGTCGAGGCGAAACAAGATCATTCAAGATTTTCTTGAACATCTTCCGAATACAGAACAGCATTTCAATCGGTCGATACGAGTTGTAGTCGGAGGCTGATTTTCCGGGTTTTTGGATGGCGATGACCTTCACTTGCCTCCAGTCATGAGGGACAATGTTACCCTCAAGAAACTTGTTAAATAAGTTCAACAAGCGTGTCAGACAGATTCATCAGCAAGTTGAATTTGATTCTGTCTAACCTTGGGGCGTTATTGTGGGATGATAAGAGAGCAAGTGTGAACTCCACCATCTAAAACGGTGTTTCGATCCGGACAGATCTTCTTGGCGAAAGCAAATATCCACTGATTTGAATATTCCGTGTTCCCGTTGGTACTGTTTTGGGTACGTATACGTCGAAACGTACTCCAAAGAGTGCTCATCGCTGCTTCTCTCGCTAACCCGTCGACGAATAGGCGCCAATAACTGCGTTTTTTTGGCTTTCATTAGAATTTTCGTTCGCCTTTCTAACGACGCGTACTGTTGATAGCTAGCGGGTAACCGGTCGTCCCGGAAGGCCTTATATGCAGTGGAGTTCTCCGCGCAGCTCTGATCACTCTTTGTCCCACAACGGGGTGAGAGACCATCCGTGGGTGTTCGCTCCGGGTACTGGTTTAGTCTGAGCTTGATTTGTGCTGTCGAGTGCTATCCGGCGGGCTGTAATTTCTCGAATAATTTCAGTCAAGAATTGACCCACTGGTTTCTGTTCCCATGTCGTAAGAGGCGACTAACAACAAATGTGGCTGTGGTCCATTAGGAAGTTGATAACAGTCTATTGTTTTTCTCCTGACTAAACCAGCCTAGAGGCCGTGTGACATCCGGCGGGTTGAAGTATCACAGCCAAAAATTGATCCACTGGGTTGCAGATCTCATGTCGTAAGAGACGACCGACAACAGGAGTCCTCGAGTCGAAGTGTTTCTCCATGTCGAGAACTGAATGGCTGGCATGATTAAAATATGCCAGTCGCGCACGGAGTGTTGTGGGTGTTGTCCTTGCTGTGTTAAGCGAATCTCTTTCACAGTGGACGTTTGTTTCTTCGCAAATCGTGAGATTCAAATGATGGTCATGTCACTAATGCCCACTTCGGGGTTCGCTATAGGTGATTATAAGCCAACGTGTTTGGTATCTTCTAGTAGCTGTACAATAAGTGCCGGTTATGAAATGTACAATGCTCTGATCGACCATGATTCGAGTAACCCAAATTAATCTTCAGTATAAACGTACAGTAACTATGAATCTAACCCGCCTTTTGCAGGAAGCAAAAGCTTTCATAGGTTCAAGAACCCCGTCTTCATAGATTTCAACAAAGTGGCATGACACATCCTCACTGAATGCCTCGTGCATGTAAACTTGTGAATTGCGCTATAGACGCATATCTTTTATCCAACCTCAAACTCGTGATATTTTTGCTGTCACAGTCAATGTGACTGTTGATAACATAAATAGGAAATACGTCTATTGTTCGGCATATTCGCCGTATAATGAATGATTTCAAAAGGGTTGTATCATACTGTGGCAGAAATTGGTTTCCACTCATAATCGGCAGTGATGCAAATACCAACCACATTATTGGATGTCAGCTCAGATATCAATTTGAGAAGCACCGAATTGATGGACTGTTTAAGCAGCACAAATTTGCGCATACTTAATGTAGCAAATCACCCGACATTTGCACGATCTGGCAGAGAAGAGGTGTTAGATATAACTCTCTGCTCTGACTGAATTACGCATGAGTTGGCAAACTGGCTTGTACCCAACGAGCTCGAACCGTTGTTATCTGATCATAAGTACATCGTATTTGCTCATTTGAACTCCTAGATGTAGCAACATCTTGCGGTTCTACTGTGTGATAATTCAATTTTGAGTAAATGGCAGAAAAATTGTATTTAATTGTGTGGACTTTGCTAGATTGTAAATTCCCACTAGTATTGATTAAACCATTAATGCGTGTAGATCCTTTCTGGATTTTCGGGGAATCGAAAATTGAGTCACTTCCCACAACATAAAGTGTCAATTATGGTAGTAGCGAGAAACGTGCTCCTTCTAATACCTTAAAAAGGGAGAAAATTGATCAAAATCAAAGAAAAGAAGCACAACCGCAGAGGTGCTCTCTTCAACAATGCTTATTGTATAGCCTTCGAGTCTCAATACTTATCGAGTGCAAGCAAGGTAGGAAAAAGGTAATTTTTCGATTACGCTGAAAGATGATCTGTTAAAAGATCTTCACGAATGTCGCCTTTCAATCCCTCCTAACTCATTCATCCCCAGTTTCAATGAGTTTGGCTAGACAAGGTATTGTTTGATTCTCTCCGGATAACAAACAAAGCTGTACCTGCTTGAAATAGAAATTGGAGGAGATAAGAGAGAAGGCAGGGGACTTCCGTTTTGTTGTCGAACCAAATAGTCTTCACTGGAATAAGGTATTCCATTACATTCTGTGGAATTTCAAACAATGTTTGAAGAGTAGTGATATTTTGATGAGGCTAGAGTTCCATAACCCTGGTTCATGGGTAGTTTGATAGGGAGTCCTGAGAACTAAGTCGCTTAAAGAGAAAATACAACAGTATTTTTGCAGTATGGACGACTGTGCTCTGAAATTTCTAGCGAAAAACGGTTATAAACTGAAACTGGCTTTGAAATGTCACGACGAAAGTTTATAAACCTACGTCGGTTTAAGACGAATTTGAATGACAATATCTCTTGGGATGCGTTGTCGTTCTGTTATCTCAATATTCTCTCGGGGGTGTTGATATATCCGCTCATCGAGAAATGTTTTTTCCCTTGAGAGTGAAGGATACTTCCGTATTATCTATATTATCTGTGTTGTTATTTTCCTTATCCCTAACCTTACCACTTCCGCAATCCTGCCCATCAGGGAAATGAATAATAGACAAATCATGGCAAGGTACAAATCTCCGATCAACATGGGTAACGTGCCATTTGAGCCAGTCACTATTGAAATTGTCATGTTGAAATTGTTGCAAAGTTCTTGAAACTAGGGGCGGTGCTGGTAAGGATTCCGTGATATTACATAATTGCAATCCCATGGTCTGCGAAGAAATAAGCATCCATTTTCATAGAGATTCGCTATCCAGAGAAAGGATAAAGCCCATAATACTCCGTCCGTGGCTTAAATTTGTTAGTTCCTTTAGTCAACCTCGGCCTTCGTCACGAAGAATACCTCAACTCAGGGACGCTTCCTGTTGTTAGTCGCCTCTTACGACATGGTAGCAGGTACCCAGTGGGTATATTCTTTACTTAAATCAAATACTTCGAGATTTCAGCTTGTCGGATACGACACGGCTTTCCAACAAGAGATTGCTCTGGAAGCACGCATAACTCGAAGTGCAGCTACAAGAGAGTTTGTTTTATCCACGACCTCATCATAGTAACAAGAAGATTCAATCGCTGGTATACACCCATAAAACATGGCCGCCTAACCCTCTTCTTAGAGATTCAATTTTGTTGGACTAGGATTGCGATATATGACGAAATGTGTAAAACTTGTGTTGTAGTTAAAATCTCAACCCAGCAAATTTTGCCATCGATCGTTGTTGATAATCTTCATCAAAAATATCGCTGCAATAAATCCGCAGATTTCAGTATAAAATATCTACGGATCCGTAAATTTCATCTACGGATACGTAGATACGTGGAAAACGTTCCAATACGTAGATCTATGGACATTTCCGCAGATCTGACATCGCTGCGATAGAACCATACGAATGAGTTTGCTAGATTTACAATTTTTCAAAACATCTCAATCCTTGTCTTCAGAAGCAAAAAAAACTACAAAAATCATGTTTCACTGTTTCCTAACCATCCAACCTAATCCAACAAAAGAATAATTCCCGGAAATGTAATACAGACAGCATCGGGGATACGCATTTTTTGTGCTGTTCTTCTCGTATTCTCGTCAAATCATCCGGGATGAAACAAAAGCTCCCACTAAAACACTTCACTGCACCTTACCCCTTCTGATAAGTGACCGAAGATACAAAAGCATAAAGATGGAAAAACACTTTTTCATTCCCCCCCCCCAATGCATCGGTCCATCGCTGAACGCGCTCGAATCGAATGGCGGGTTCTGACTACACAACGGGGCAAAAAAGTGAAATGAAACATCGAAAAAAAAAGAGCTCAAATCCGGCGAAACTTTCAATACAGCCGAGTCGCCAAGCGTACCGATTTTCCATTTCTTCCGGACGATTTTGTCCGTTTTTGTTCCTACGGGTGTTACGTCGATCGGGTAACTGGAACACGGGTTGCTCATTTGAATAAAAGCTGCACCAAAAAAACGTGAATTCTTTAAACACAGATCCACGGCAAGGCAGTTCATGACGCCTTTCCGTTACACCATTCTTTCGCCTCGTAGGGCAGATCCGTCCCGTCCGGACCCACATCTCGCTCGCTTGTGGGAAACGGACACCAGGAAGCTGTTGCTCGTATCTGTACTGTGGATTTTCGTCCATTTTCTTCCTTTCGCTTACAGCTCTTCCGCCCTGCGGGATTACTTTTCGATACCGCATAGCATTTCAAACAGAAAACAATAACCATCAGACAGACCGGTTTGTCGCGATAAGTCCCTGCCAGGGAGCGGTTCCCGCGGCACGAGGGAGCGCTCCCGATAATGACTTCTGTTGGAGTAGTTCTCACGCCTAGCTGGCTTGGCGATTTTTCTGCGATTCGATTCGAAGTCAAGAATTGAAGATTTACATGTTGTCGGATCTTGTGTAAGACAAAACAGATTCTCGATATTCAGTTAGCAATAAAGAACGGTCGGTGTTGCGCAATTTAATGGTTCTTTCAAGGGCTCAGATCCAGGGAGGCACTTTCACTCGCTACGGATATCGTATCGCGTAGTTCGATACTAGAACACCGGATTCCTCTGCCGGTATCGCAATGCACAAGATAATCGAGTAGACGCTTCCAGCCTGTCCGGTGTTTTGTTTCATTTCGAATCGGAGAAAAAAAAGGTGTGCAAGGGGAAGGCAGGTGATACAATAATTTTGATAGCAGGTATAGTTTAGCTAGTAGTGAAAATTGCTTGGTTCTGACCGTTTGAATAATTTTAAGGCATTTATAAATTTTGTATTTCTTGTATTACTTAGAATACTATACGAATATATGCTATAATCGCATTAAATATGTGTAGTGTACACCAGGGTGGGACAAAAATTAGATTCCTGCTCCGAGAAACTTTTTGAGTTACATTTGGGTCCTAAAACAATCGTGCAAATGCTTAGTTCGATCGGTTAAACTATATTTTTGCGCCCGTGGTTTAAAGTTTACATAGGAATTCATATGGAAAAATTTTCACAAAATAATTCATCCAGGAGTCTCCCATTACCTTCTAAAAATAAATAAATATGTGGTTTTAGTAGGAAATGGACGAGTGCAACAATGTTTCGAAGACTGTGAAACGATCTGACGCTTGTGGAAAAAGTTATTAAGCAGAAACCGATTGATGGTCTGACAATTGATAAAATATTCATTTTTTCTAGCACCACTGCTGTTGGCTTTCGAATCATAGGCTATGTTCTTTGACATTCTCTTATTAAGTCCAAATCAATGATCTGAGTTTTTTGGTTACTTCGCAATAGTTTTTAGGAATAAAATGAGACTTCTTTTGTCCACAATGAGAGAAAGTTTAAAAATTTGTATATAATTCGACCGTCAGCAGCAGTTATGCTACGAAAATAGATTTTTTTTATCAATCGTCAAAGCATCAATCAGTTTCTGCTTAATAACTTTTTCATAAGCGTCAGATCATTTCGTAGTCTTCGAGACATTGTTTCACTGGTCAATTTCCTACTAAAACCACATATCTATTTATTTTTAGGAGGTAATGGGAGATTCCTGGAGGAATTATTTTGTAAAAATCAACAATTTTCCCATACTACGCGGGGATAAACTGAAACCATGAGCGCAAAAATAAAGTTTCGCCAATCATTCGTTTTCGAGCTCTCCATCGAGACAGAAGTTATTTTTTTCTAGTCCGTGCTGCGTATAACGACAAAGAATAGTGCTAATCTGCATTCAAGGTTATCTTGCCAGTTCGGTTCGGTCCTCAGTCTTTTGTTCGCGTATGAGGATTAAACAATAGCCAGCTATATAAGCTGGATCGGTTCGTCGTTGGACACCAGTTTAAAGCTAAGTGGTTTTTGTCTTTTGTAACACATTTATTGCTTTCTTCCGTCTGCGCGGGCGCTGACCCCGTGCATTGACGTTTTCTATGGTTCCCTCTCCGGATAGTCAAATGGAAGTTGAATCGGGTTCAACTTCTAACGCTCCTCACCGGCCAAAATGCTATCCACAACTCTCAACTGGTCCATTTGTGGTCTTCTTTCGGCCCAAGACTAAATCACTGAATTTTTTTCAGATTTCTAAAGACCTGACAAAACGGTTCTCGGCTGTGACCGAAATTTCAAAGGTCCGCTCGGACAAGATAAGGGTGTTGCTGGCCAACTCAAAGCAGGCAAACGATATTGCTTACTGTGAGCACTTTACGCGGGATTATAACGTGTATATTCCAGCTGTAGTGCTATTCCTTCTACAGAATTAACCTTCCCTCAATACCAGGGATTGAAATTGTCGCTTTTCATGTAACAATCAAAGGCAAACGTCTTTGCATAGCTTCCATATATATTCCCCCCAACACCGCGATTGGGCACCGCCGGCTACATCACATCATAGAATCCCTGCCTGCACCGCGACTTGTTTTAGGAGACCTTAACTCTCACGGTACGGAATGGGGTTGCCTTTATGATGATAACCGTTCTACTTTAATTCACAATATTTGGGACAACTTCAATATGACAATTATAAACACGGGTGAAATGACACGGATCCTTCTCCCACCAGCGCGCCCAAGTGCATTAGATTTATCCCTTTGCTCGACCTCGCTACAGTTAGATTGCGCATGGAAGGTAATCCCTGATCCCCACGGTAGCGACCATCTGCCGATCGTAGTCTCGATCACCAACAGCTCAAGACCATTGGAATCAATCAATATTTCGTATTACCTCACACGAAATATCGATTGGAAGAGCTATCTACCCAAGAACTTCCTCCGGAGGAAGTGTACAGCTTTTTGGCTGGCTTGATTCTCGACAGTGCGAATCAAGCTCAGACTAAGCCAGTACCCGGCGTGAACATACAAAAACGTCTTCCCAATCCCTGGTGGGATAAAGAGTGCTCAGACGTGTACGCGGAGAAGGCCGCCGCGTTTAAGACCTTCCGGAACGACGGGTAACCCGCTAGTTTTCGACAGTACGCGACGTTAGACAAGCGAATGAAGAGTTTGATGAAAGCCAAGAAACGCGGTTATTGGCGCCGGTTCGTCGACGAATTAACGAGAGAAACATCGATGAGCACTCTTTGGGGAACAGCCCGACGTATGCGAAACCAAAACAGTACTAATGAGAGCGTGGAATATTCAAACCGTTCGATATTCGATTTCGCCAAGAAGGTTTGTCCGGATTCCGCCCCGGCACAGAAGATCTACCGCGCCGCGTCCCCTCACGATAACGCGAACGAAACACCTTTTTCGATGGTGGAGTTCTCACTTGCTCTCTTGTCGTGTAACAATAAAGCTCCAGGGCCAGACAGAATCGAATTCAACTTGTTGAAGAATCTGCCAGACTCTGCCAAGAGACGCTTGTTGAACTTATTTAATAACAATAATAATTTCTTGAGGCTAACATTACCCCACACGATTGGAGGCAAGTGAAGGTCATCGCCACCCAAACACCAGGAAAACCAGCCTCCGACCACAATTCGTATCGTCCGATCGCAATGCTGTCCTGTATCCAGAAGTTGTTCGAGAAAATGATCCTATTCCGCCTCGACAATTGGGTCGAAGCAAATGGTTTACTGTCACAGATACACAATTTGGCTTTCGCAAAGGCAAAGGGACGAACGATTGTCTTGCGTTGTTCTCAACTGAAATTCAAATGGCCTATGCTAGCAAAGAGCAGATGGCATCAGTGTTCCTAGATATTAAGGGGGCTTTTGATTCAGTTTCGATCAACATTCTTTCAGAGAAGCTGCACCAGCATGGTCTTTCAGCGACTTTAAACAACTTTTTACTAAACTTGTTGTCGGAAAAGCACATGCATTTTTCGCATGGTGACTTATCGACATAACGATTTAGCTACATGGGCCCTCCCCAGGGCTCATGTCTAAACCCCCTTTTATACAATTTCTATGTCAACGACATTGATGAATGTCTTGACAATTCCTGCACGTTAAGGCAACTTGCAGACGATGGCGTGGTGTCTGTTACGGGACTTAAAGCTGTCGATCTACAAGGACCATTACAGAATACCTTGGACAATTTGTCTGCATGAGCTATTAAGCTGGGTATCGAATTCTCCACGGAGAAAACTGAGCTAGTTGTATTTTCTAGGAAGCGTGAACCAGCACAACTATAGCTTCTATTAATGGGTCAAACTATAGCTCAGGTCTTCACAGTAAAATATCTAGGGGTCTGGTTCGACTCGAAAGGTACTTGGGGATGCCATATTCGGTATCTGAAACAGAAAAGTAAGCAAAGGATCAACTTTCTTCGAACAATAACATGGAACATGGTGGGGTGCCCACCCAGGAGACTTAATTAGGTTGTATCAAACAACGATACTGTCGGTAATGGAATACGGATGCTTCTGCTTTCGCTCCGCCGCGAACATACATTTAATCAAACTCGAAAGAATTCAGTATCGTTGTTTGCGTATCGCCTTAGGGTGCATGCAGTCGACCCATACGATGAGTCTCGAAGTTCTGTCGGACGTTCTCCAGTTGAAAAATCGATTTTGGGAACTCTCATATCGATTGCTCATTCGATGCGATATCTTGAACCCGGTGGTGATTGAAAATTTCGAAAGGCTTGTTGAGCTCAATTCTCAGACCCGTTTTATGTCCCTGTACCTTGGCGCAAAATATTAATCCTTCTTCTTACTATCCCAACCGTGTGCGTTTCATAAATACTTCTGAATCTACTGTTTTATTCGACACATCCATGAAAGACGAGATTAGTGGAATTCCGGACCACATACGCCCACAAGTGGTTCCAAACATTTTTTATAATAAATTCCGAGAAGTCGACTGTTCTAAGATGTTTTATACTGACGGATCAAACCTCGAAGGGTCCACTGGCTTCGGTATTTTCAATCAAAAGTTCACCGCCTCCTACAAACTCAGTGACCCCGCTTCAGTTTACGCTGCAGAACTAGCTGCTATTCAGTATATTCTTGGAGTCATTGACACATTACCCGCAGACCATTACTTCATCGTCTCGGATAGTCTGAGTTCTATCGACGCTATTCGCTCGATGAAACATGGAAAGCACTCCTCGTATTTTTTGGGGAAAATACGGGAGCTACTAAGTGCTTTATCTGATAAATCTTTCCAGATTACCTAAGTGTGGGTCTCTTCTCATTGCTTCATTCCGGGCAATGAGAAGGCGGACTCCTTAGCTAAGGTGGGTGCCCTTGAAGGTGACGTTTTTGAAAGACCAATTTGCTTCCACGAATTTTTCAGTATTACTCATCAGAGAACCCTCGAAAGTTGGCAAACCTCGTGGAGCAATGGGGAGCTAGGAAGGTGGCTACATTCGATAGTCCTTAAGGTATCGACGAAACCATGGTTCAAGGGGATGGATGTGGGTCGTGACTTCATTCGTGTGATGTCCCGACTCATGGCAAACCATTATACACTGGATGAACATCTCCGGCGTATTGGGCTCGTGGAAAGTGGTATCTGCGCTTGTGGCGACGGCTATCACGATATCGAGCACATTGTCTGGGCATGCACCGAGTACAGTTTCGCTAGGTCTCGGCTTATGGACACCATCCGGGTCCGAGGAAGACCACCCAACGTCCCGGTTCGAGATGTGCTGGCAAGCCGCGATGTCCTCTATATGTCCCTTATATACATCTTCGTAAAAACCATTAATTTAAAAATTTAACTGCCCCTTCTTATTTCCTATCATTCTCAGAAACGCTCTCTTCCACCTGTACCATACACCCACGAAGGTTTGACGGGACTCCAAGGCGACACAAAAAATCTATCGAATGAGCCAACAAAAAAACGGGACCTACAGTACGAACATCACATGCGCAACTCGAACTCTTTCCGATTTGCATCTGAGCCATCTGGAGGAACTCCTGCCGACTCGAGGAAGAACACCCGGACTCCCTGTACATAATTCCTCTTGATGAAGGCCATCCGAGGCTACATCTTATGCCGTTGATCTCCCGATGCCTGAAACTGAAAGTTAATAACTTTCTTCCCTGCCATCTTTGTCCACCTTCCCTCCCCTGACTCTTATACCCAGAAGTATCACCCCTTACCCCCCCCCCCCTTCTGTCTCTTCTAGTTCTAACTATTATATTATATAGTCTCATTGAAAATGCCCAACTCTACTACCACAAAAAATAACTTTGATTAATCTCCCTGAATCTTTATAAAATTAAATCATGACCTCTAGTTATTCGTAGTTTTAAGATAGTTATAAAAATTGTCCCCCTTAGTTAAAAATTATTTGCTTCAAAAATCTCCCTGCTAAAAATGTCAAACCATATTGCCATAAAAACTAAATGACCCCCCTAATTTTACGACAATTATATTACCCCCTTGTGTACATGTATAGCTATAAATTCTCCTTAGTTTAATTTAACCCATTCATGCTCATGTTGTTTGTGGACAACAACGTTTTTAAACAGCTATAACTTTTGATTGAGGCAAAATTTGCTCACAAAAACAAGTAAGGCTTGTAAATGTGACTATTGCCTTTCATTTGAGTACTAACGGTTATAAGGATCGGCTCTAGAACTGAAGTTATTGCAGTTAGTCTGATTGGATTCCATTGGAGCAGTGCTGCCAGGGACAGTTTAAGTTGACAACGTAAAATGAATTTTTCATATATCTTAGTTATGGCGCAATATTATTAAAAACTGATAAAACTTTTCAATTTAAAGTAGGTTTGGCTGCGTTTTCCACGCAATTGGATTATTGTAAATATTCTAGAAGAATTGTATTGAGCATTGGAAGGTAAAAATTGAGCAGCTTCTAGCACTGCGAGGGAAGCACCTATCTTTATGAAAATGGCTTTTTGTGTTTCTTGGGGGGTGTATCTTTATGAAAATGGCTTTTTGTGTTTCGCCGGGTTTTCAAGGAAAAATAGTTTTGAAATCCTAAATGCACTAGAAAAAAGTTGGGCATGAAAGGGTTAAAAAATCATTATGTAATCCCCTAGTTTTAAGTAATTTGAAATGTAAAACAAACCATATTGGCACCTTTAAGCTAACGCAAACCTGCCTTTTCAAATAAACAAATTGAATAAAAAAAAAGTACCTCGAGTTTCAAACTTCATTTTTTTCACAATTTTCTCAATATATTCATAAATGTTTTCACAAAATAAAAAAAAAATGGGCCCAACTTTTTTAATTTACTTCTAACATTATATCTCGGAGTCTTGTTGAAGCAACATGAAAGCATTTTTAGAAACCACTTTTTGCGACAATAGAACGGGCGTTTATTTAGCTTCGAAACATCCAATATCCAATTTACTGAAACTAGTAGTTGGTAAAAAAATTCAATCTCATCACAAAATACTTGGAAGAAGTAAACTTATCTTTATCAAAAAATACACACCCCAAAAGTTGCTGCATTCTTGTGCAAGCTCAGCATCTGCTGCTGCAAGGAAATATCAAACCAAGTATCCCATCTCAGAATAAGGCAATGCCTACCCTCTTTTCCTGGCACCCAAAATCCGATTTTTTTCACTAGCATCGCCTTGTTAGCATTTCAGAGAGAGAGCGAAAAAAATCATGACGCCACAGCACACAAGGAACAAATGACTTTCGGTGTTGCTTTGGACGGGTTGAAAATCGCTTTCGCTGGCACAGCTTTGCGGGACGAATGATGGGCTCCATTTATCTCCGGCACCGCACGTATTTTTTCGCAATCTGTTGAGCTTATTTCTCAAAAGTTGGTACCGAAAGGCAACACCCCAAACACCCCTCCCCCCCTCTTTCGCTGCTAGACCCGGGAGCGATGCTTCCGTTTTGTTGCTATTTGTTTGAAACGAAGTAGATCCATCTGTACTGGGATTGATTGTTATGTTTCGTCTTGTAGGCGCACTTCCCAGTAGCTTCTATTTGTAAGGGGAGGCAATCACGTGCCTTCTTTTGAATCCACACTGAGCACATAAAAATAAAAGATTGGAAAAAAGACGTGTTTGAACTGTACGATGAACATTCGGTGATACGTTTGTCATTTGCGACTAGTGTTTGTTCATTAGGCGTCATTTTCCAATGTAGGAACTGCCTTCTAAGCCTAGAACAGAAGCCAAATGAAAACGTTTGTCAATATTGTCTCGAGAACAAATTCAATCAAAATACTATAAGATATTTTCTGGTAGCTTAATTATTTCTGCAACAAGAACCTGTGGCTTATTCTCAACTCAGAATGCAATTGCAGAAATAGTTTTAGAAACCCAATCCGTGTTAATTAATGCAGTTGTCTGTATACAAACAGTAGTGAAAATGATCCAAGTAGAATAAAAAGAAACAGATGAATTTGGTTTTAAGCCGCAAAGCAACAGTCTAGAAAGTCGATAAAGTCTGTGCCGTAGAATAGAGTTCATTCTCGAATATAAATTGAAAACTAAATTAATACCACCGTCGCAAATCGGATGACCACAATCTCGCCGGTATTTAATACTCGGTACAATAAACTGAAAACAAATTCTTTCCTTCATTTTGCTTTCCTAGCTATGCTCGGAATTCTCGCGGTTTGGCGCTTTCGAACCGGATTTTCGACAGAGCTAACACTTACCCGATGACTGGCGTTAGCCGGTGGATAGAAATTGATGGCGTCTACATTGGTCCCGGTGCTCGGCTGATGGTGATCCGTTTGGTAGCGTCTCATTGGAAGATGGCTAACTTTCGCCATCAGGCGGAATCATTCTGCAAGGAGATGAGAGAAGAAAGCAAATTAATGAAAATTCTTTGTTTAGGATGCTTCTCTTTCTATTTTTTGAGAATGATGATGATGATGATATACAATGTGTATTATACATACATATATAATCATAATCAGTACCAGGAATATTTTGGTAACTGTGGATGCTTTATGTTTCAACAGACCAGATAAAATTAAAGCCGAATTTACACCTAGCCGATCCGTTTCAGTGCCGGTTCAGTTCCGTGCACGGACGCCAATATTCTTTCATACACTTCAAATGCAAGCATTCACACTTGTCCGGGACGGTGCCGTGCCGGACAAGTGTGAATGCTTGCATTTGATGTGTATGAAAGAATATTGGCGTCCGTGCACGGAACTGAACCGGCACTGAAACGGATCGGTTAGGTGTAAATTCGGCTTAATTGTTATCCAACAATGTTCAGATTACCGCTGTAAGGAGAAGTCAGAAACGAACGGATTCATAAACAGAGTCACTTATGCGCAATTAGAAGGGGCAGAAATATTTGAGTAACACGATTTTCAGTGCTTGTTCAGGCACTTCCAGATGGGTTTTAGTAGAAGCAATCATATTACCGTTTGTTAGATAATAACATTAACAACCTGAAATATGCGATCAGTAAAAGTAGTCTTATTAAGTGACTAGGATCAGACAACACATGACACATCGTTTAAGTTGCAACTAGACTGATCTCCTGATACTACCATCCAAACAAATGTAATTTGAAACTTACATTATGAAAATACTCAATATATAGATTGATATAGATTGAAAACAGGAACGTTGTCAGAAATTTGAATTGGGAGTAAAAATTGTATCCACATTTTAGTGACAGATCGTCGCTGTTGTGCTACCTTATGACAAGCGCCATTTAGCATATTCCGATAAAAACGATTTTTAAAGTTTGAGATAGCTTATAAATAGCTTAAAACTTATAAATCGTATAAAGAATTCAAAGAAAACAATTGATGCTTCTATCTATTCTGTATTAATCTCTCAAATATTACGAAGATCGGTTGACTATGTTGCGAGTTTTTGCTATAAATGTAAACAAAAGTCGCACTCACACGTGTCATAGGTGTGTATTGATGACAAAATTTGTATGGCGTGTCATAATCGTCCATGGAAAATTTACCATAGAAAAAATTCACCAATTATCTATAAACAATCTGTTAGATGCATTTTGAAGGAAATGAGTCAGGAAATCTAGAAAAAATAGTTATTTTTGGTTACAGTGTTGCCAAATATGCTATATTTTCAATTTAAAACTTAAACTGCATTGTTCACACAATGCGTGTATTTTTATTTTTTTAACTCCTGCCGTAGGTGACGAAGGGTCAGGTCACCGAGAAACTTTAAGTTTGTTCATATAAATCTATTTCACGCCTTCTTATACTTCCTTCCTTCAAACCCTTATTCTACCTAGATAGTTCCCAAATAAATCATTCATATCTTCCAAAGGACTGGATCGAATGCCGTTAGAATATACAAAAAGTACATTTATGAAGTTTATACAATGCAATTTCACCATATATGAAAGGTTATGGACACTTTTGTTTAAAGTACGTGCACGTTGAAGATAATGAAGACGAGATTCGTCTGCATCATCTGTCTCCAAAAACATGTCAATATTAATGGATTGAAGATTTTTTCCCAGGAATTTTCAACGGAGTTTTAGTAGTAAGAATACAATTGGAACATTCCATTCCTTGCTTGTGACCCTGCCACCTGGATCTGCCTATTCTCAGACCACGCTTATGGCGATCATTCTCCCACGTTTTAATACTGTATACAATCTGCACTCTACCAGAAACCTTACGTGGGGGTACCCAAATAAACTCATTATTCAGCGCATCAAAACTACCAACAACACCACTAGACGAACATGAACAAATAAGATGATTCCACTAACCAAAGGCGCAAACCGAAGAAATTAATCACAGCATTCAGTAATCTTGAAGACGGCAGCAGTAACGATAGTATGAACGAAAGCGACAACCAAGAAAGTGAAACGCGCAACTCTTAGGGCATGTTTTATTGTTTATCCTTTGTAAATAAGTAAAGTAAATGTGTCCAATAAACGAATTGGGAGAAAAAAATGACCAATGTTAAACTCGTTTATTCAACACGAGACACGATATAGGCTTAACGAAGCCGTTGATCTTTTACATTTATAGTGAATAAGTAAAAAACTGACTCAGGTAATTCGCATTTATAATGCCAAAAGATCTTGACTCCTACGGTAGCAGACAAAGGGCTAAGTCACCGGTAAGCTCTAAGCTTGCTCATATGACCCTTTCCACGCTTTTCTAAAACTTTCTTCCTTCAACCCCTTGCTCTCCCTTGAGTACTATGGCTCTTATTAAAAATATACTTCATTTTCCAGTCCCTTGCTAATTGAATGTCGTTAAAAACATAAATAAAAGATATAGTTTTGTTTACATGATCAAACCTTGTAAAGCTTTGCTAATGTTTTATATATATCGTAGGTTCTGAAATTATAAAAATCGGAAAATTAACTTTTAAATGGTTTGAGACAGCGTTTCGCAGCCTTCCAGAAAATTGAAGAAAATCGAATTTTAAGAAACTGCGCCGCAGATACTGGAACTTATTTTTCATTTTACAAGAAATTCACAAAAAACTTTGGCAGTTATGCTTTTTCATTAAAATGTCCTTAGAAATGCTTCAGATATTTTGAAGGAGAATAGTTTGTCTCAGTGCACTGAACCTCTAGCTTCATTTGTTAGATAGTTATATACTTTTATACTAAAAATAAACTATTTTTTGAGTAAATATTATAATATAAACGGATATACACAATATCGTTGTGCCATGTTTTGGTGAT
The DNA here is from genome assembly GCF_030247195.1 of Topomyia yanbarensis. Lineage (NCBI taxonomy): Eukaryota > Metazoa > Arthropoda > Insecta > Diptera > Culicidae > Topomyia > Topomyia yanbarensis. Next base: position 345,037,323 of record NC_080672.1, read on the forward strand.
CTATACTACAATGTATAATATTTCATTCAGCGATTTTTTTTGTTGGAGACGAACCACTGCGACCAGTATTTAGATCTATTGTGGTACAACAGCGATATTTAATGTTAGGTGCTCTAATCGAAGATATTGCTATTTGAAAAAGTTATATTTTTTATGTTAAAATTCTCATAACCTTGAAACGAAAAAAAGTTTAGTAGTTGGTGTACAAAAACAAATTATTCACTCTAAAATAATGTTCAAGTAGTCCAATAGGAAACTTGAGTGTAAAATAAAAACCTCCAAAGCTATAGAAACAAAATCGTTTTTTTAAGAAACACCCTGATTCTTACATTTAGTTTTCTCGTGAAATGCAGAGCATAAATGATAGAGTTTGCGTGTCTTCAGCAATTTTTTCTGAATTTTGTTATTCTACAACTTCATCGAAGACAGTCAAACGCTATTTCGAACCGATAACAAGTCCAATTTTGAATCTTGCTAAAATTAGAACAACCCTAGCTTCTGTTTAAGCGACAAGAAAGGTCTTGCAAAGAACAACAACTTTCCTAAACGTATTGCAAGGCTAAGTTGTTTAGTTTTAGCAAAAAGTTTGAATTCCTGCTAAATTTACATTTTGGACCACTATGCATTGGAGTCGATCTCAGAGTTGTGGAAGAGGCATTCAAAATAAAGACTGATTGATTATCAACTATTACAAATCGAAGTGCAAGTGCTTGCCTAATGTTTTTAAACGTAATCAGTATCTTATGACGTAGATGGTTGGATTGCATAGCATTAGGGGGTCACACCACTGTAGAGCTCGACAAAATAGGCATTTTTTCGGGAATTTTCTTGACGCAATAAAGGGATGAATCGAAATTTTCTGATTTCTTTCTTTTCTAGAGTTGTCCTACTGGAGCTGTAGAGCTAGGTTCTCGGAAGGGCTCCCCGTCAGAATAACATACTACAATTTGCAGACGAGACAGGCAATGGCGCCCACTAAAACACTGCTTTAGGCCAATTGTAGCGGGACGTGATTCTGAATGTGATATTTATTGTGTATCATCGCAAAGGGCTCGAACATTTGTACGTTAACGTGTTCGATCGCATGTGCGTTTGTATGTCGCGTGTGTTAACGTGTATGTAACTTCGCGTGTATAAATTCTGTTTTATAACCGTGTGCCTTTCGCATATTCGCGTGTGTTCTTGGATAATCGCGCGCCGACCGTGAATCTAATACTTTATTTTTGGTGTACGGCTCAGATACTAAAAGAAAGTGAGATCTTCCATATCACTAGAGCTCCCGGCGATGTCGCCATGGAACGTGTTGTCTAGTGGATATGAGCTTTATTTTTCGATTGGTCCTACTGAATGTATGGACCTAAGTTATTAGGACAGAGAGTAATAGTTTCCGGACGTGACCGATTCATGAGCGCGCGAAAACGGATGTTTGTAGGTTCGCGTTTGAGACAGCGTTTGAAACTTCGTAAGTGCTAAAACGTTCTCCTTATTACCGGGGTTAAGTTTGCGCCATCGCGAGCGTAGGTATGCGTTGTTAATCGCGAAGGGCTTAAGCGTTCGTATGTTAACGCGTTTGTCACGTATGCTCGCGTTCATGTGACTTCGCGTGTACAAGACTGGATTTTGTAACCGTGTGGCCATTCCTATATACGCGTGCGTTCTTGGATGGTCACGCGGACCTTCATTCTGATAGTTAGTTTTCGGTGTACAATTCACATTCTGACAGGGAGTAAGTTACCCCATATCACTAGAGTCCTCGGTCATGTCGCCATGTAACGTGGTGTCCAGTGGATATGGGAGCTTTCTTTTTTTAATTGGTCCAATTGAAGGCATGGGCCTAGTCTGCTGATATCAAGGATAGAAACATCCAGAAGTGACCGATTCATGATCGTGCGATCGCGGGAGTTTTTATGTTCACGCTTTAGACCGCGTTTGAAAATTTATAGGAGCTGAGACATTCACTTTATCACCGGGATGTTACGAGATCGCGGGTGTAGGTGCCGTGGATGGTCGCGAAGGGCTCAAGCATTTGTATATTAACGTGTTTGTCACGTGTATATGACTTCGCGTGTTTACTTTCGATTTTATAATGATGTAGCATGTATTCTTGTTCGATCGCGCGTGAACCGTGAATCTGATGCTTAATTTTTAGTGTATGGTACAGATGGTAGAAGAGAGCCCGTTTCCATAAAAAAGGCATAGAACATAAAAAAGGCGCATAAGCCCTCTCGGTCTCCTCGATGCACCACTATCGAGGCGTAATGCAATAACCATCTTAAAGCAGTTGTTCTTTAGCGTTGATGCACGCAATATGCCTGATGATGTTTGCAATACCGTCAAACCCCTAAACCTTGAGGAGGGAAATACAAACCTGCGATGTTGCAACAATACTAGAAAACATCCCCGTATACGTTGAAGATAATGCAACCAAGCTTCGTCTATATGATCTGTCTCCAGAAACATCCGATGTTGATATTAATGGATTGGAGAATTTTTCCTAGGCATTTGCAATGGTGTTTGAGTAGTGAGAATGCGGTTGGAACACCCCATTCTTTCCTTGTGACTCTGCCACTTGGATTTGTCTATTCTCATGCCACGCTTATGGCGATCAGTTTCCCATGTGCCAATACTGTATACAATCTGAACTCTACGGACAACTCTGTGTGGGGATACCAAAGCTGAGTCATAATTCAGCGCCTTAAAACAAAACTACCAAAACAACCACGAGAAGACCAGAAACAAAGACGATAATTTCATTAAAGTAATTCTAAAACCGAACAAATAAACCAAAGCTCTCAACGATCTTCAAGGTAGAAACAGTAACGATAGTATGGACGAGAGAGACAAGCACGAAAGTGAACCTTACTGCTTGTTTTATTGTTAATCCTTTGTAAGTAAGTAAAGGACACACAACTCCGTTAAGCTAATGCATAGAGTCGCGTCAAATAAACGAATTGAGAAAAATCACCAATGTTTAACGGTACTTCTTAGAAACATTGAAATGTTGCTTCAAGAGATTTGTGTTTTTCTTAATTCGAATCAAGATGTGTGCTTCACTGATCCGCTGATCCTTTACATTTTCTGTGTGTAAACATAAAAAAACAGTGGCTGGGTTATTGGATTTAGAGTACACAGTTTTTCAGTGAGCGCAGAGATTTTGTTTTTCGATATTGAAGCTTCTTGAGTATTTTATTTTTCGTAAGGTCAGATGTACAAAATGAAGTAAAATTACATGTTCATGCACATAATAATCACAGTAACCACAATTTTTTTTATTCTGCTTGCAAATATTTTTGAGGAGTCACCAAACTTAAAGGCACTGTCAGCACGAGAAAAGGTTCAAATTCATGGAATCCAAAAGATGATGTATCTCGCGTTCTTTTCGCTACTCGGAAATCTAAGCGGGACAGCAATTCTGGCGCCTTTCATTCCCATTTAAAATTTTCATCAAAGTAATATATTACTGGATACTATGACGACATTCGAAGGTCTCCAGATTGAGCAGCTGGTATTTGTCACAATCCGGTGGTAAATTTTGCGGGTCATGCCTAGGCAGGTTCCTAAGAGCTAAGTATATGAACCTTTTCTGCACTCTCGGTGCACCAAGTTCGGTGAGGCGACTTTCAATCCAGCGAGACGAACTCGGCGATTGATCTGACCAATGCGCAGTATTGAGATTTTAAACAGTACGGATCCGTAAAATGCCGTGAAATCTTCGAAATGAATCCCAACCGCTGATTTGATTTTGCAATTATGTTGGTCATGTGAAAATTTAAGGATTTACGGATCGTCATTTCGGAGCATTTGGCAATGTTTACAGCAAGCTGATTCATTCGACAACATTTTACCAAGCGATCCAAAGTGCTTGCAGTCGGCGGTAGTTATCGACTGACTGGATGACTAAATTCAGCTTAAGGTCATCGGCAAATATAAACTTGCACCCGGTACCTAGCACTACAACTACATCATTAAAAAGTGAGAAAAGCAGGGGGTCCAGAGTGCTGCCCTGCGGTACACCCGATCTATTGGTGAATGGAGCCGATTTACAAAAGTCTAGTTTCATACAAAGCGTTCTGTGCGTAAGATAGTAGGGTAGCCACGCCGTAAGCTAATCAGACGCTCCTAACTATCCTATCTTCCTAACTATGCTATCCTATTGTCCAATAGCGCCTGAATTTACTTTTGTTCCGTAGTCTACGTCAATTCGTTGATTGTGTGGCTTTCGGTCAATTGCTCTATTCAGGTGTTCTTTTGTCTTATGAGTTACGGTTGTGGATATACCAGGTGTATAAGCTAAAATTCACCTTTTTGTCAAACAAACGCATTATTATAAGGAAAGTAAAAAATAATTTGTTCAAAGTATTTGCCCTCGCTAGCTATTCATTTTTCTCATCTCTCGGAAAATGTGTATATACCACGTCAAAAGCATGTTTCGCCTTTCGAGACAAACCACTCATCAAGCCATTTTCGAACGTCTTCGTACGAATCGAAGTGCTGTTCTCCGAGTGCATTGCCCATCGATGAAAATAGATGATAATCGGAAGGCGCCAGATCTGGTGAATAAGCGGGATGAGGTAGCATCTCCCAGTTCAGTGTCTCCATGTAGTTTTGGACCGTTTTTGACTTGTGCGATGGGGGCTTCCCATGTCTTTGTTCATAACCTGGCTCTTTTTCACGCAAAGCACGGCGCAGTTGTTGGTGGTAGCGGTGAGCGTTGACTGGATTTTTTAATATATATTTTATTATTATTTTTTAATTTTCCGAGTAAGCTGTGTCACTATATGCCTCCACAAGCATTCGATGCGATTAGGCAGACGATTTCTTCAAATTAGATAAAAAAAAAGTAGAGCTCCCAGCATATGCTCTTTTTGTGACACAAAATAAGACATGATTACGCATGGGAAGATGTAAGTTGATATATGAAATATCTGATGATGTACAGTGATTGATGTAAACAAGTGTCGAACTCACACAAAAAGTATGACGTTTCTACGGTAGCTAAATAGGCTCACTAACGCCATCTATGAACGAACAGCAGATTTAAGCTTATATACCGGGAATTTCCTTGCTGTTTGTATCTTTATTTGAATCTTCGTGGAATATTTACCTTGTTGTTCACATCTTCGTGGATTATAAATAAAGTGAGTAGGCATCGTTTGTTGTACAGTTGATGCTAATTGTACAGTTGTTGTTGATTTCTCAGTAAATAATGATTACTCTTACTGCAAAATTTTAGTTTTGCTTAAAATAGCTATAGCTTTGTATCGAGAAAACTGAAAAATATATTGCCACTTTACGAAAGATACAGATTTTTCAATTATTCCTCAAAAATGCCAAACGTCGCCATTTGACAGATTAAGATTATTTGCTACTAACTATATTTCCCAGAAAGCGCACAACATAATTTCATAGCTATCAGTGTAGTGCTAGTAGCTTGCCAATCAGTATACTTTATTATTTTCTCAAAAAATATAATAAGTGTAATTTTTTTAGCTAAATTACACTGCCACACAAAATATTTTAGGCGATATTTTACCAGACTTATTGTTCAATATCCCGATCAGAAACACATAACAGAAATATTTCAAAACTATATCTCACATTGCTACTTTTTATAAATTTCTGTTATTTTAACTACTAACGAGATCTAATTTATAACACAATATGCTACAAAAATTGTATTCTGTTATAATCTTGTTATTTCATTCTGATCGGGATAGCGCTCGAAGGTGAGATACGAAAATCTGGTGCAAATGGATGGTACTATCATTACGATATCCCACCTGCTGATATGCTCCGCGTACTCCGTCGACATCATTGGAGTCGATCGCAGAGTTGTGAAAGAGGCATTTATTACATTTAAAATACAAACTGGCTGCCTTTCAAGTATTACAAAAAAAATCTTTTGCTTATTTGCCACGACTCATTGGCTTAGCATAACTGAGCCGTGGGTCTTTTATGATTTTTACAATTTGTAAAAATAAAAATTAACTTTCAAAATGCCTGTACATCGAGTGTTGTTGAGGCAACTTGCTGCTGCGTGTTGAGATCTTAGCTTTCCTTAGCAGTGAAACTTTAGTCGCAACTTGGGGGTCATTCGGTTCGCCTTCTATCGCGATTTCGTTCCTTTCCATGCTGTCATAGGTACTGTATTCATGTTGCTCATGGTTGGATGTTTTGATTTATTTCTGGGATTTATGGGTCGCTGTTGTAATTCCGTCTTCATCGGCATATGATTCTTTTATCGGTGGTGTTGGTTTGGAGGCATTTGCTGTAACCGTTGTTGAATTAGTGTTTTTTACTGCCCGATCTGCAGTCGTTGGTTTAACCCCTTCAGGCCCAAGTTGTTTGTGGACAATAACGTTTTTAAACGGCTATAACTTTTGATTGAGGCAAGATTTGCTCACGGAAATAAGTATGGCTAATAAATGTGACTATTGCCTTTCATTTGAGTACTAACAGTTACAAGGATCAGCTCTAAATCTGAAGTTATTGCAATTAGTCTGATTGGATTCCGATGGAGCAGTGCTGCCAGAGACAGTTTACTTTGACGACGCAAAATGGTTTTTCATATATCTTCGATATGTTGCAACATCAATGAAAACTGATAAAACTTATCAATTTAGACTGTCTCTAACTACGTTTTACACGCAATTGGACTATTGTAAAGGTTCTAGGGGAATTGTACTGAGCATTCGAATGTAAAAATTGAGCAGCTTCTAGCACTGCAAGGGAAGCACCTATCTATATGAAAAAAGACTTATCGTGTTTTTTGATCCCACCGTTTTCAAGAAAAATTAGTTTTGAAACCCCAACTGCACTAGAAAAAGTTGGACATGAAAGGGTTAACAACCGGTTATGGTTTAGCATACGGAAACTGTATACCGTTCTTGGTGCGTAATCGATGGAATTTTTTCAGCAGCTTTTGCGAAAGTTTTTCGTGGTGTAGCGGCTGATCACAGAATAGGCACGTATGAATCTGCTCTGGGTACGTGACCGATGTTCTCTGAGTAATTGTAATACTTTAGACTGATTTCGATTGGATGTTCAGGTAGGAAGGAATATGATTTGTCGGACGCATTCTCACCACACAAATGTCGTTGCGATGACCTGAGATGAAGTTCCTTAATGTATTTTCCCTAACAGTGGCACTTCTTCATATTTTGACATGTATTGATTGGTAATGCTACCATTAGTACGCGGTGTCAGGTCATGTAGCTTTATTTCAATAGTGTTATTGTCTTTTTATGCTAGGAATCTGTATAAAATTTCATTACATTCACTGACGTGTTTCGGGTTGTTCTGCGAAGTAAAAGATTCTGCTTGCCTAATGTTTTTGAACGCAATTAGTATCTCATGACGTAGATGGTGGGATTGTACAGAATTAACTTCAACATAAACGCAGTTTGGACGCCTCGGGGAATAAACCTGCTTTGCCACAATAGGTAGAAGGAATCGAGTTTTGCTTTTTTATCCGAGGCACAGATAAAATTGATTGCATGCTCTGCTATAGCAGCGTAACGATATTTAACTTCTGTACTGAGCAAGATGAGAGAACAGTTGAGAGACTGAGAGTGCATGGTTGCTGGTAGAGAACTTTCAATATGGTTCATATAACTTGAACCACTACACCCAAAACATTGCGCTCACAATTTTATGCCTAAACGCAATGCTTGAACATGGAGTTATTCGCACTCAATTTGAGATCAGTGCAACGCGCTCTATAAATCAACGAATCACACTCACATATAAAATAGACTTTGTTCAAATTGTCGTGTACGAATATCTGCTAAAACATATACTGCCTTTCCAGTTGAATCACGATTGTTTTATGTTGTTTTGGCTGGATTTGGCATCCTGCCATGAAGAACAAAATACCATAAAGTATTTTGTCGCAAATAACGTGCAGGTGATGTCCAAGGAACCCTACTAAGTCAGATTCGGTCAACCGAAAGCTTAGCTCTACCTACACCTGAAAAAAACAACTAATGTGGCGTTGAGGATGAAACCTAGAACTGATCGTCGACTTCGGGGCAGATTCCACGCTCGCGTGCGCCGATTGCCGATACGCCTGCATACTAGTAAACTAGAGAGTGGCGGCCCGATATCAAGTAACCTGGAAGTCTACAACACATTCGGTTATGGTTGGGAACACGCGAATAGTTCAGCCACTATCGTCATGGTGCTTTTCTTTTTGAACATTCCGTGGAGTTCATTTTGTTTACATTATTAGCCCAAAGCTGTTTGATTTTCTTCAGTACAAAGCGTGGTCTGAGCATAAGGAATGCCATGAGCTAGTGCTACGAAAGATGGAATAGCGTGGAATAATTGCATTTTCGGCTTACTAACGTGGTTCTCAATACCAGTACAAAAATGTCCATATATCGTTTTACAAATATATTGCTTCCCAGTACAATTACTAGGATAGCGCAACAATCCGGTTGGTACTGCGAATTCTTTATTGGGTGGGGATCGAACATATGATAACTGACTAATTAGACCAGAGCCTTACCTTCTCCACCAACTCACAAGAGTGTTAAATTGGATAAATTTAAATTTAAACGCGTTCTTGCTCAGTGCAGTGTTTCTATTTTTTGGTGAATGAGGATTTATGCGGCAACGAGCATCTTTAATGAAATGTGTATTATATTTATTAAACGATGAAACTGGATGCAGGTGACCGCGGAACTTAAGTTTCCGAGAAATTTATCAGACAATACTCTTGAAAAATAATTGATATAATATTTTATATTATTTCCTCACAATTTTAATTTTCTTCAGATTGAATTATTTTCGTTTCTCGTCACTGACTGAAAATAATTTTTGTGATGTGTATTCCGTTTATTCATTAAGCCAATTTGTTGTCAGATGAATTAAACATATAAAGAAAGAAAGAAAGATGCATTGTGTTAATATAATGTCTTCGTTTGATTGGACATTGGACAAAAAGATCATTTTGTGACTAAACCTGTTGAATTGAGGAACAAGCTTTTTTGTACCATATATATTAGCCAAACATCACATGAACTCAAAGCTAATGATTAGAGTAAATTCAAACTATTTACTAAAATCTTATAGACTGAAAATAGATTACATGCAAATTGCTTGAAATAACAGAAAATACAACAACATTAATTGAAATATAAAAATTCGGAAACGAAAGGCATTAAACCATAAAATACGAACACAAATGATCCTAAATGCAAATGCCGGTACGTAACAAACCGTTTACTATTGTACTTTGGTCACCGCGCTGCCGTTTAGCAATCAACATTTATGCATTCCCAGTCCTAATGACCTAAGCGACCGACCCACCAACCCCGTATTTAACGAATATACGTGCTTAGTGCACGTCATGTGCCACTATCACTGCCTCTCCCATCAAATAACCGTAAAAGAAGGCTTCTACCTTGTACTCAGTGGGCAGTGAGTTTCGGCAAGGACATCGAAAGTCCCCGATATACAACAGTGTTTTTCGCTGTTTTGCTCAGGGCTCGCTCGTTTGACTGATAAGCCCCAGGTCGTCGCGCATTGCTCAATAAAACCATCCTTCGGCGGCCATCGGTTGCTACCGTAAAAGTGTTTATATGTAACTAGATTTAATGCTATTGTGAGTTCGATTAACTTCGCCTACCTCATACTCGATTCGTGATGCTTTTCGGGTGTCCCATTTACGCGTGTGGGTGGACACTGGATCGAAGATCTAAATGAACTTTCGAAAATGAGTCACCCTACAGCATTGCGCATTTCAGTGCGAGAGCGGTGTAGAGCTTCGATGAATGCGATGAACGTTATGAATGGCAGGCTGGCAGGGAGCTTCTTGTTCGCTTCCGGGGACATACTGCTCGCTGCGGAGCGCTGTTAATGCATGTAGGTATTCATTTAATGTGTTCAGGATAAAGGATTACATGCCGCAGGGGCGCTACCAGCATGATCAAAGGTCTTTCACGTACAACACGCGGACTATTTTCATAATTGGGCGAGTTGACAGATGCAACAGAATGCATCCGTATTTAGGCGAGCGTCGGTTTTTCGGCGTACGATCAAAATGAATCATATTCGGCAAACAAAATTAATTAAAATTTTCGAGCCAAAGTTGTGAAATGATTATGATTATCTAATTAGCGGAAAACTCGTAATGGGGGAGCATTTTCGATGCATGCTGTCCCATACACGAGTTGTACGTCTGGACAGCCGGCGACGATGCACGATGGGGGTAAAATTAGCATCCAACCGAACATGATTTGGGTTGGGAATCTACTGTGAAGCAAATTGTTATGTCACTGTTATGATAGTTATTTTTCCGCCCATTTATTCCATTTCTGTGAAACATGGAAAAAGTTGTTACTGTTGCTAATTATCCTACTAAAACGTGTGCTCACACGAAACGAAAACTGAATAACAGCTTCTGATTATTTAATTACGAGGCTTTCATGTGAGGTAATGTGTACGAAGAATATTTTTATTATATCTTAAAATCGTGACTTTTCCGGAGATAGAATCACAGTAGGTTATCCAACAACAGATCTTTTTAGTGATCCAAACGACCACTCTAGGTTATGCTGTGCTATTGCATGTCTTCCAATTGCCTAACAGAACATTAGTGATATGTCCAGGCAAGTCTTCCTGAAAATTGAAACATTCCCATTTATTTTCTCACCCTCATTATGAGTATTGTGCCTAATTCTTGTCACTGACATGAACAATTTCAAGGCCACTTTAGGCAGGTAGAATTTAGTGAATAAATTTTCTGAAATTGTAAAGCTTGAAACTATTAATTTGACAAGTTGTATTTTATACAGCAAAAAAAAATTGTCTCGTGCTGGAGGACACAATGACTAACATACAAGTTTTTATAGTTTCGGATTTTCCTCATCAGTAACTAGCACCCTCTTGGTGCCAATTATATGATGAATTTAAAATAGCACTAAAATTAGCAGTAGGGGTATTGTGCTCTCCTGCACGACAAAACAGTTTTTTTTTCGCAAAGTGCCAGGCGTTTTAGTTCGCAAACCATAAAACTGTTTCGGATTCCGCATTCTCATCAGCAAACCAGAGCTTCTGTATTTGTCTTCCAAAACATCACTAGGAACATCCCAGCTGCTTAGTTTATGCAAGACGTATGACTTTTTGAATTTAGGATTGAGCGTTTTATTGGTGCCAGGTTAGATTTATCATCCAATTGGCGCCAAGATGGTGCTAGTTACTGATGAGGAGAATCCGAAACGTTAAAAACTAATTTTGTATTTAATTATGTGTTATGACGTGGAGTGGTCAAAACTATAGACGGACCATCCCATGTCAGATTTACAACCAAATTTTAATTTCCCTCCAACATTTTTTCTTGCATTCTGTAGCCAGTGTGCCACACTGAAATCCGTATTTTTTCGTAAAAAATTCGGATATCTGTAACACGGGAGAACAGTTCTGAGTCAAAAATCTGTTTTCAAAAATTAACTAGAAGCTTCCTAAAAAACTATATTTTAACAATGAAAAATTAATTGTGATAACCGATCACAAATATAACAATCAAATTGATTTTATGCTTTTTCTGGAGAATAAATGATATCAAAATTTGGCGTTTTTGTTCCACGCCTTGGTGATTGCTTTAGGTCTGAACTGCATAGGATGCTTTTTAAATGTTGTTCGAAATTCTGATAGGCTGGATACTACAAACCTACACTGAAAATCTGTGAAATCTGTATTTTAGCCAAAAATTTGTAATCTGTGTATACAGAAACTTGGTCGTAAATTATCTTGAAAAATCTGTACAATAGAGAATAATATGTATATGTGGTAATAATCGGCACATGTATATAATTTGCTGAACACTAATTTCAAAATTTCCGGTAAGCTTATGTGAAAACACAACTTAATTTATTTTTTTCCATGCATCTTATAGTTTTCGAGTTATCAGTGATTGAAAAATGTTCAATTTTATAAATTTCAAAGTTCAAAAACTCATAGCTAAAAAATTCTTTGCTTTTATTTTTTTTTCTTAACCCTGTGCGACGTGAATTTTTCTTTTATTGTTAATACTATTATTATTAGCTTTATATAGGTATTCGGGGTCGCTGATTCTGATTCTGACGTCGAAAATGTAAAATTTAAAATGGCTGATCCAATATGGCGACTGTGCGCGGTTAAATTTCAAGTTTTTTTTTTATATTGGCTTAAAACGTCTTACAAGGGGGTTTTCGGGGTCGCTGATTTTGATTCTAACGTTAGAATTATCAAATTAAGAATGGCGGATCTAATATGGCGACTGGGTTTGGCTATTTTTTTATGTTGACCTTTTTGCTTTTCTCATATAGAAAGGTTATGCAATCACTCTGAAAAACGTCAACCTAATCCCGGCTCGGAGGGCCGAGTGTCATATTCCATTCGACTCAGTTCGTCGAGATCGGAAAAAGTCTGTATGTGTGTGTGTATGTGTGTGTGTGTGTATGTATGTGCGTATGTGTCAAATAATGTCACTCATTTTTCTCAGAGATGGCTGGACCGATTTGCCCAAACTTAGTCTCAAATGAAAGGTGCAACCTTCCCATCGGCTGCTATTGAATTTTGGATCGATCGGAATTCTGGTTGCGGAATTATGGGTTTCAGAGTGCGACCACACAGAAATTTCTCATATAAACTATTGGAAAAATTAAAAATAGAATTTTTATTTTTGATGCTAAATGTCTTTTAGGTGCATGAAACGTCGAGATTTGATGCAAACTCGAAAAAAAATTTGACGACGATTCACTTTTTTGGATTTTGGCACATTTTTGCCTTTCTCATATAGAAATCACTATATCACTCTGAAAAACGTCAACCTAATATTTTTTTGACTCGCGTAAGGTTTCTGGATTTTAACAGGGGCGTAGTTGATGGTTTAAGGAGAGGGGTTACACCCCCCCCCTCTACTGTTCACTCCCCTCCCTTAAAAATTTTCTTAAATCACCCCTCAGACCACCACCCCATCCATCCCACATATCCCTCCCCTTCAACCCCATCATCTTTAAACCACCACTATATCACAAAGCATACCAATTCAAGCTGGGGAGTCGTTCGTTCATGGGACTTTCGCCCTCCTCACATACCCACCCCCGCATGACAAAATGAGTTAGCAAACAAATAACATTGATCTAATGCTGATTAGGCTAATGAAGTATGATATTTTTTGTTTCAAGTGTTTCACCGTCGACACGTAGCTCATCAAGTTCGTGGCTGGCAAGCCATTGTGTATAAGTGCAAAGTGTACTAAGAATGTAATGGACATTTCCACAATTATGTTGAACATAAAAAGCCTCAGTACCATAGTTTAGAGAAATGAGAAAGGCACAATTGCACCGCTAGGTGGATTAAGAAAGGTTTTTATATTGACCTATAACGTCTTCTAGCGGGTTTTTGGGGGTTGCCGATCACGATGGCGAAGTTATAACTGCAAATATTATGATATCTGAGCGTCGTCGAATTTTGTAATTATAATTTCACAATCGAAATCTGCGACCCAAAAAACCCCTATGAATCGATTTTTATGCTCATTATAACAAAACTCGCAAATTTCGTAAAAAATGGCGGTCATTGTGAAGCCGCCATTATGAATTTTCAAATTCTGTTATCAGAATCGTAATCAGCGACCTCAAAAACCACATAATCTATTTTTATGTAAGTTGAGAAGTTATCCCTGTCTCACAGAATCTTTTAAAGAGCAACATAATAATAAAGTGCATTTTTGCAAATCTTGATGATTTTTTTTTCCGAAAAAAACTGACCCTTCAAAAAATTCTGCAAAAAACGAGATGTTCGAGTTTTAATTGTTTATAAATTATAAGTAATTAACAAATTCTCATATTTTTTTGTACAAGTTGTACTCCTTACATCCCTAAAATTGGATTGAAAGAAATAATTCCTATTTATATGTCAACGCTAACTAGAAATCCAATAAAAACTAGGTAGTAGGTAGAAAGTAGGTGGGACGTATACGGCCCACTGCGTCGCAAAGGGTCAGGGAAAATTTAATCCAAATAATCAGAAAGGGTTATGAGACCATATCTAGGGACTAAAGAAGAATATTTTAAGAGCTTCGGTTTCTGAAAAAGGAAGAAAAATATATGTTCTGATTTTATCAATGTCCCCGTTTTGTCAACCAAGGGGCTGATAAAAATCAGGTCTTCACTGAATTGAAAAATATATTCATGTAATTCACGTAATATATTAAAACTCACCGTAGAGTAGAATAGGTTTTGGAGTACAATAGGTATATGTCATTATCTTTGCTACATTATTGCATAGGTCGTTCGTGTTGCGTCAATTAGATACACGGTACAGAACCATACTTCCCATGAATATCGACAATTTTGTACAAAATTTCGTGCACGCGTTCAACCTCATACATGCTTCGTCTTGATGTACAGGTTCGGTTCGTCTCGAACATCGAACCCAAGCGAACGGTGTACAAACTCTAGTTCAAACATCCGTGTACGTACACCGGGTGCGTACACGAGAACGATTTAAACAAGACAAAAAGAGTCAACGCAAGTGATTATGAGAGTGAGAAAGAGAAATCTAGCGTCTCGATTCCACGTGTACGCACATCGTGTTCGTATATGGGGTTCGGTAGTGCAGGCGAACATGTGCACGTGTTTAGGTACGAGATAGTGTGTTTGAGTTCGAACACGAAGTGTGGTTTAATATGAGCACAGAACCAGAGCGAACATTGAGTGCGATGTGCATATGGGAAGACTGTACAGAACATCGTTGACGACTGTTACCATGGATCAAGCTACGGCGTCGTTTATGTTTTCGCGTGCTGTTCTGCGAAAACGCATAGACTTTCGTCCTTAGTACAGTACATTGAATCAATGTGAAAATGTCAAGTGAGTTTTGTCTTACGTAAAAATAATACTATATCGATTTTGTTGGTTATTTTCGGCAAATTTGAGACTAAGAGAAACGATAGCAATGAAATTGAAAGACGGATAGAAATTCCAGAGCGAATCAGTTATAAACTTGGAACGGAAGCTTGATGTTAGCAGTAAGGGAGAAGAATGATCGCATGGTCGTTCTAGGTGAGGATTTGCGAAGAATTTTTTGCCGGCGTCGGCGGTAAAACATGATGAGTTATGTTCTACCATAGACCATGCGGTAGACTTGGGTGCAACGCCCAACTCCTACTTAGCAGAAGGCAAAGAATTCTTCACATTTCCTTTCGATCATGTCCATATGAGCCTGCCTAGTCCTAGTTTTCCATTCTAAGTTTATAACTGATTCGCTCTAGAATACCTATCCGTCTTTCAATTTCATTGCTTTCGTTTCTCTTAGTCTCAAATTTGCCGAAAATAACCAACAAAATCGATATAGTAGAACCTTGCGGCAATTAAAATATAGTAACGTAAAAATAATGCTGAAAACGAAAATTGTGTTGGTTTTTCGATATTTTTGTTTTTGAAAAAAAAATACGGACATCAAAATGAAACATACGCTTGGGGGTAAATAGGTCAGTCGTTTGGGGCGCTAAAGGTCATTACAATAAAGATAACTACAATTATTTTAACGGTAAAATTATGAGTAATTTCGTGCAAAAACGCCAAAATGAAGTGAAGAGGACATAAAGAACGCAAATGCATATGTTCAAGATGGCGCCAGTATTCAATCAGCCTCTAAACAATTCAAGTTTCCGTGCGAAATATCACGTGTTCGTGTAAAGAAAGGTGCTTGTCATAAATAAAAGCGCGTCAGATATTTTGCGTGAGTTAACAATATAAGAATTTAAGGTATTGTTCAAGTAGATAATCGAAAAAACATGATCGAAAAAGAGAAGCAAAATGAATCCAAAAAACTTAGGAGAAGTAGGTGCCGAAGTGCAAACGTGATCGTCGCATAGCAAAGCAGCCACGTGAGTCGAAACGCACAACTGCAATTCCACAATGTGGCGACGACGAGGACACCGAAGAAGTCATTCGCAAATACAAAGCTAGACGCAGCTGCTGAAGAAACATGTTTTTTCACCATTTCGTTCGGAGGTTTCATGATTTTTCACATTTGCATTTCTTGATTTTATTACCTGAATGACGTCAATGGATTGCATTTATTGTTTGTGTTATAATTTTTTTTAAAATCTTCAGTATTCATACTCTTCAAATAAAAGTTAAACCGCTGGTTTTCTAGGCGTGTACGTTGTTTTATTTAACCATAGAAAAAACGTTCCTTCGCCTTGTTGAATTTATTTTGAAAAATATTTAGGCCAAAAATCATTATTTTCATAACATTACCAGATGTACAACCTTTTCAACGAGTGCTTTTCTTTGTCAAAATCAGTGCAACAATACCATAGCACGAGCCGTAAAAAAACTGACCTAATTGACCCCATTCTGCTCTACTGTTTATTTATTCTTGTATTTATAATAACTGTTATTATTGGTCAAAATATTCTGGTGATATTTTCCTAATTTTAACATGAGCTGTTGTTTATATACTTAAACTTCCTTTATTTCTGTCTACGGATAAATTATGCAACATTTCCGTATCCTTCATAGACCTCGATTAGTTCTTCAATTTTCAGAAAGAGAGAGAGAGAGAGAGAGAGAGAGAGAGAAGTATTAATAGACGAGATGCAATCATTTCGGGTTTATAAGGACTACGTTTTAAAGAAATTTGTTGTTTAACCTCGATGGGCCATTCGCATGTTATGTTTCTTTTTATTAGCTTATCTTAAATTAGACTCATACTAACACTTACTAACACAATCAATTGCATATTCTCTCTTATACACTCACAGTCTCTCTCATTCAAAACTTACAAGCGCTCGTGGCCTTCGCGATAACACAAACCTTGTCACAAATGCGAACATGCAATTGCAATCATTCACGCATACCTAGATCCGCGATCTTGCGAACATTAAAACATACCCATAATTAAGTGAACATTTTTGCATCTATGAATATTCAAACATGGTCTCAAGCATTAATACTCCGCTCGCGCGATCATGAATCCGACACGTCCGGAAGTCCCTACCCTCGGCCCTAGTAACCTAGCCTCTTACCTTCAGTTAAACCAATCAACAACACGACGCTCATATTCACGAGATAACACGTTCCATGGCGACATGACCGGTAACTCCAATGATATGGGGGAACTCTCTTCTGGTATCTGAACCATACACTGAAAATTAAGCACCAGAGTCACGGTCCGCGCAATCATTCAAGAACACACGCGAATATGTGAATGGCGCACTTTTATAAAATCTAATTCATGCACGCAAAGTCACATACACGATTGCACACGCGACAAGGGCATACAAACATACAAACACTCGAGCCCTCCGCGATCATCCACGCACGTCTGCGCCCGCGATCTCACAAACAGGATAACGCCTCGATGACTAAGTGAACGTTTTGAACGTTTCAACACTTATAAATTTACCAAGATGGTCTCAAGAGTGAATCTACAAACGCCCGTGTTCACGCGATCATGAATCGGCTACGTCCTGTAGTCCCTACACTCAGCTCTAGTAGCCTAGGTCCATGCCTTCAGTTGGACCAATAAAAATCAAGTTCATATCCACTAAACATCACGTTCTACGGTAACATAATCGGAAACTAGTGATATGAAAGAAATCACTCTCTTCTAACATCAGAACCGTACACCGAAAATTAAGTGTCAGATTCATGATCCGCGTACGATCATCCGAGAAAACACGCGAATAAGCGAATGGACACATGGTTATACAATTGAATCTATACACGCGAAGTTACATACACGATAGCACATGCGACATGCCATCGCACATGCGATAGAACACGTTAATATGCAAACGCTCGGCCCGTTCGCGATGATACACACGATCGTGAAGTACCTACGCCCGCACATATTTGAACCGTACAATGAATATCACATTCAGAATCACGGCCCGCTGCAACTAGCCTTAAGCAGTGTTTTAGTGGGTGACATTTCCAGCCTTGACTGCAATTGTAGTGAATGATTCTGACGAAGAGCCCTTCCGAGACACTAGCTCAACTCGCGAAAAAAAATTGTCCTTTATTTGAAATGTTTGGTAATGTCCAACGGAATAACAGACTTATGTCAATTATATTTCGATCTGTTATTCCTTTGTAGATTTCCAAAGTATCTTTTTTTGATTTGTATCTCGCAAATAATCCTTAAATGGACTGATTGCACTGCGGTATGATGTTGCTCTTGCAACCCTGAGATGAACTCTTATCTCAGATAAAACGACTTCAACAATACCTACACAAAATGTTCGGAACGATTTGAGCAAAACGAGGTACGATCAAATGATATTGGATTTTTTTGTACGTATTATAATCAAAACATTACTAACTTGTGATAGATTTCTTATGTTCTCTAATACAGCCACGCATAAAACGACCTTTAGTTGTTCGATCTGATAATCTATAACATCTTAATTCTTTGCAACATGAACTGTGCTTCATAGCCTATAGAACTGTTTATTAAATATAATATATTGTAACACTGTAGATTTCAGTCTAAAAAACAAACGGCACTTTTATTATCAGAACAAGATTAACGATCATGCTAAAATAAGTGATTCTTGCAATTGATTAAATAGCCTTTGACCAAAAAGAATTTGATTAAATGGAATTCGACCAAACGGCATTCGGTCAAACGACATTTGATCAAAAGGAATTTGTACAAACGGCATTCGGTCAAACGGCATTTAGCCAAACGGCATTCGGCCAAACGGCATGCGGCCACACGGCATTTGGTCAAACGGCATTCGGGCAAACGGCATTCAATCAAATGGCTCATTCTACCAAATGGCTCATTCTGCCAAATGGCTCATTCTGCCAAATGGCTCATTCTGCCAAATGGCTCATTCTGCCAAATGGCTCATTCTGCCAAATGGCTCATTCTGCCAAATGGCTCATTCTGCCAAATGGCTCATTCAGCCAAATGGCTCATTCTGCCAAATGGCTCATTCTTCCAAATGGCTCATTCTGCCAAATGGCTCATTCTGCCAAATGGCTCATTTTGCCAAATGGTTCGTTCTTCCAAATGGCTCATTCTGCCAAATGGCTCATTCTGCCAAATGGCTCATTCTGCCAAATGGCTCATTCTGCCAAATGGCTCATTCTGCCAAATGGCTCATTCTGCCAAATGGCTCATTCTGCCAAATGGCTCATTCTGCCAAATGGCTCATTCTGCCAAATGGCTCATTCTGCCAAATGGCTCATTCTGCCAAATGGCTCATTCTGCCAAATGGCTCATTCTGCCAAATGGCTCATTCTGCCAAATGGCTCATTCTGCCAAATGGCTCATTCTGCCAAATGGCTCATTCTGCCAAATGGCTCATTCTGCCAAATGGCTCATTCTGCCAAATGGCTCATTCTGCCAAATGGCTCATTCTGCCAAATGGCTCATTCTGCCAAATGGCTCATTCTGCCAAATGGCTCATTCTGCCAAATGGCTCATTCTGCCAAATGACTCATTCTGTCAAATGGCTCCTTCTGCCAAATGACACTCGGCTAAACATTGGAACAAGTGGTTTTCGGCCATCCGAATACAATGCGGAGTAGTAGCAGAACTCGCTGAAATATAGCGAGCTTTTGCGGATCATAGTGATATAACTCGGAATATAGCGTGTTAAAGTAAAATTTAGCGGCGAAGTACAGGATTGTAGTGAAGCATTGCTAATTTTAGCAGTAATATAGCTAGAACTATAGTGAAACTTAAGCTTATTCAAGTAAAAATTCTTTCGGCTAGCAGCGAATTAAATCGCAAATATAGCGTATTATTGCGGGTTTAGCTGATTATAATTTCAATATAAACCCAATCTCCTCTCTGCGCTAGTTGCCATCAAATAGGACATCCCAACAAATATTCTGAAAGTACTTTCATTGATTGAAACACTATCATTCACGAAATCTCTGAAACTTGTTAACTATCCCAAATGAAAGCCACTGTTCAATCAAAACTCAATTTAGGAACCATTCATTAATTATGCCATGCGTAAATTGCCTAAAATTATACCTTTCTGCCTCAATTTCACATTTTGTCACAAATAGAACACGTCACATATTTGATTTATTTAATTCGTTTTTTTTTTCTTTTAAACAACGAATTGTGGTTTCATATATTAGCTACGACTATTCATAAACATCCCCTTCCCTTTAATAAATGTGTTACATAATATACGATTGGTACCTTATTTGATAATTTACATTAGCACAAAAAACATAGCTTTTCTTTTCGTACGCTGGCTATAACTCTATTTCCAATGAAACCTCTTATCTACCAAACCCAAGTGGAGGAATCCATTTTTTTTTTCGACCGCATCATCTGAAATACAACTGGTAGTAGAGAACCACTCTCGTCAAACACTATTTCCAGCATCCAATATTCCCCAAAAAACATCACGCAAACCCCCTTCCCCCTTCCCTACCAGCCAACTTGAAAGTAGCACGCAGTTCAACAACTACTACTAGGTGCTACACAGATAGTTAAAGCTTCAAATTTCCAGGCCGTTGATTTGCCACTACTACTAGTTACAGGTCCCAGCATAACAGAGAGTTACTTTGAATGCCGCCATCGACGGTTGGGTGTTTGTAAAACAATATTTCCTATTACCTTCGTTGTTGGTCCGTACATTTGGCAAGAACGCTTCGAATCTGATGGAGGCTCAAAGTGTTGTTTGATGTTCGGTGGGGACGCGGGGTGATTGGTAGCTGAAAGCTTTCAATAGTTTCCAAGTACTGTACTTATTCATAGTGTGTCTAGTTCTTTTAACTTTAGGCAATACTTGAACAATGGGTTTAATTCGCGGAATAACCTCCATAACAATGGGTAAAAGGAGCGTACGTGTTTAAAATGATTGCAGAGTTAAACAGAATTAGAAAAAATCCTAGCGTCCTTACCCGATCGGAATGAAGTAACAAAATTATTACAGAGCACAATTTTTGTAACATATTGCGTTATAAATTAGGTCTCGTTAGTAGTTAAAATAACAGAAATTTATAACAAGTAACAATGCTTGATATAGTTTTGAAATGTTTCTGTTATGTGTTTCTGATCGGGTAGCCAGACAAAAAATATGAATTAATAAAACACATGATCTGTCCACTATTTGTCCCATTTTCCCGTGAGATTCATTAATCAACGTCGGCAGAGCCTGGCTTACCTTTCACCCACCACTAATTCTATCGTAGTTCAACGAAATTCAACATGCGGCGCGGTATTTTTGGTCTGCTTCACAAATTCTGCTTTTGTTTGCTTTGAAACCTACCCCCAAAGGGATGCTATCACTGTCTCTCCACCGGTTGGCTTCAATAAATCAAACAAATAATAACAATACGAATAAGTCGATCTAGCAGAGTAGGTTTCCGGATTGGGTAGTATTACGCTAAAGGACACTGAAATATGATGTTTTAATTTGAATGCCACTGCTCTGCTCGGTTGCCGTGAGTGGACTCTCGACATGAGTGCAGAGCAAAAAAAAATGAATCATAACCGTGCTGGATTGACAGGTGGGGAACCGTAACTGACTGACTAATGGAACCGTTTCGATTGCAAATGGTGGACAACGTCGGAAAAGTTAGCAAATGATTAATGGTCACAGATTGTGAGGAGAAATGATTTTGTCTAGATTTTTGTAGGTACCGTCCAATGCTGAATGTCAGTAGCGACGTGTTGTTCGAAATTCATGTGACCATTTTCAAGACTGGTTGAGAATTCGTGAATATGTTTAGTCCCAAGTATTGAGGAAGCTTTTCCGACTAATAGGAATTTTTATTAATATTGTATGCATGAAATCGTTAAACCAATTACAATACATAATCTCAATTTAACACTCCGTCAGTACCACCAGCTCCATTAGCGCAACATTAAAATGGTATTGAGTTCCAGTAGCAATTTGCCGGTCCAGTTCAGTACTGGGTAATATCTAACAATTAACAAGACACATGTGACAACGACCGCTTTTGAAATTCAAAAAAAAGTATTAATTCCGCCGAAATGCATTCCATTAAGATCAAATGATCACACCATACTAATAGCTGCATGTATACGTACACGAAGAAAGATGACGGGCTATGTTGGTCTCAAAAGTTGCTCCGCAACGTGCAATAAAACTAATTGTGCTACGTTCGCAGCATCACGACCACCATCATCATCATCATCGTAATGGCCTGTGCTGCTGCTGCTGCTGTTCGCCATCGAAAGTAGTGCCGCATTCAGCACCAGAACGGTCCGTATAGTTATACGGATTCACGTAGGGAATGCAGCCTCAACGCCACACTACGGTTATCATCTCTTTGTGGCATTGCAATTTGCATAAACTCCGTTAATGCGTAATTTAGTATCCATTATGATTATGGTGTTCATGTTCTTCGAATTTAATCCTCAAAATGGGATTAGCCAAGAGAGCAGGCTTTTAGGCCATGTTCCCAAATGGCCCTTTCATGGCACGTATTCGGCACAATATGCAACGCTTTCCCGAAAACATTTATGTCTTATGGCAGCGACCCGTACCAGTTTTCGCTAACGAATGATTGGTGCGCATTTTGCCGAAGTTAATAATTCACGTGATTGTATGGAACCGCTTTAAGCCTTTCGGTCGTTTATTTAAGACCCATAGATCTTTTTAATGGTTGGTGTGCTTGTAGCTGGGAAAAGCTTTCACCAATTTTTAACCTTTGATTGATGTATTTGAGGTGCATTATGCTGAACTAACAGGACTGTTTCCGTTGGTTCAATACTACGAATAATGCAGTCTAGTAAGGCAGATTGTCTACGAACTTTTATGTACGGAACAATTTCCTATTGCTTCAGGAAAGGCAACAGCATATTTTTCTCAGAGACTCGTTTACGTAAATTTTCTGGTTGGCGGTTGCAATGGAAATGTCGCTTCCCTAGCCGAAGGTACAGAGAGCTTGCCATACCAAATATTTCATAGTGAACTTCTACAATTTCATATACTTGACCATGTCTGTCATTTTTTCTCTTCTGATTGCCGTATGAAAGCTCTGCTGCTTTTAATGATTTCGCTAATTTTGCGATGCGTGACCAACATTTTAATATGTTGCTTCTCCTTTATTATAGATTTCTTTTATTTGACACAGCTCAATTCGTTAGCTAAATTGAGTAATGGATTTTTTAATTTCTACAACGTGTGAATTAAAATAAATAAAAATATAATTACACGGTACTTCAGTGATGTTGTACTTTTCATCAAATGCAACACAAAATGATTTATGAAAATGTTGTATGCCCTCAAAATCTTGATTTATCGCGAACTAACTATTTTTCGGGACTTTCGGCGCCAAAAAATACTCTAAGTGGTCATTTTTCAATTTTTCGAGTGTTCTGGAAAACACAATTACCTTTTCATCGGTATGCTATGCTATGTTTCTTTTCTAAAAATACTAGGCGGTCTTGGGACTGCCATTATTTTGCGAATTTTTCATAAAGTTATGAAAATTGCACAACATTTTTCTAACGAATAGTCCTTGTTTTAAAAATTATTTACAGATAACATTCAATTCTGTATCTCCCGACCTACTTATCATCAATATCGGTTGAAAAATGGTAGTCAATGTTATAAAAACACAATTATTTTCTTTTATTATAACATTTTCATTAGTTATTCGTGTTTCTCCATTAACAGCAATAAGTTTTTCAAAAGGCCCATACAATTTTCTGTAACTTTCCCTTTGACATCAAGGCTATACTGTAAACCAACTATTCTGAGAGAGTTCTCGTTATTTGTGATTCCCCTCTTTTTGTCTAAATAACAGTTAGGGTGGTTCCAATTTAACTAAGACAAAAAAAAACATTTTAACATGTGCTCCATCTGTCATATTTTTCATATAACAAAAATTAAAAATGAAGTTTTAGGACGCTTCTTGGAAAAAGAATTTATTTCATATATCTTTTGCAGTATTGATTACAAATTGAAGTAATCTTCAGACAACTACAACCCTAGAACGTTGCACTGGGGTACGAATGTACCCCACGCCATTTTTGGAGACGCGTGAAAACGAGAATTCGGCATTTACCGACCTGGGACCATATCCATTATTCAATTTAGAATTCATATTAAGAGCAGGAAAAGGTGGTAAATCCAGTTTGCTTTTGGCCATCGTGGAAGCAGCAGCAAAGCTGCCGTGGAGTACATTTGTACCCCAATGTACGGTTGCTGTTAGCGTTTCGTCAGGTTTCGTGCTGTCAGTGAAAATGTGACACGTGACAATATAACTTTAAATACCAGTTGCTTTTTAATTATTTATTCAATTAGTTGAATTTAATTTTTAAATAGGAAAAAAATTGGTTCTCATATACTCAAATTTTAATTTTTTTTATTGTCCATTTTTTAGAGTTTTCAAAATAATGGCTTGTAAGTATAATTTGCGCATAGTAACTGCTGTAACAGTAGCGTTATCAACGTATTACTGATCATAAATATTTTTTCATTTTCCGCTCCATTTCATGGCATTTTCCAAATCCCGATTTTTCAACGTTCACTTTTCCAAATAATTGCACTTTTTCAAAAACATTGACATTTCGTTTTATGCCGTTTCTAAATCATTTTTTGAACTTTTAGAATCGTTTGATTTTTTTCAAATCGGTTGAAAGTTCACAAAATGATTTTTGTGAAAAAAGTCAAAACCGCAGTTTTTTCACTTTGTTTTGTTCAAGCCAGCTAATATATAATTAATTCAATAAATTCCGTACTTTCACCTACACAGCTGTTTTTGCAATTGAAAAACGAAGAAAATGATATTATTCCCTGGGGTACGTTTGTACCCCAGTGCAACGTTCGAAAATAGAAAAAGTATTTGTAACATTCTAAGATTAGGATTGTTTTAGTTCGAATAATTTGTTTCATTCACATCATACATTTAACTATTATCGTCGAAAAGTTATGAGCGCTTTTTCGTTTAAAATTTTTAGAATTCCAATATAACTGATTGGGGTAGACGAAAGATAAAATCAATCAGCAGTACTGTAACAACATTCTACATAAGCTGATTGATTTTTATAAAGATCTAACACACGGTGTGTGCTTTTTTCGTTTTCGATTTTTGCCCATTCTCTGTCTAACCTTAAACGAACGTTAGGTAAGTCAATGTAAGCTTTTAACGGAATGTTTTAGTATTTCATCTCGTCAACTAAATGTTTTTATGTTAATTCCAAAGTGAAAAATCACTATTAGTTTTGTGATTAGTAATGCTCGGAAAATCCATTAAAATAATTCATTTTTCCTACATCTATTATGAAAAAATTATCATTTACAAATATCACCCGATGGTGAATGTATTTCTTGTTGATGCAAGTTTTAAAATAGGTACACGTTTTTTGATAAACTGGACACAAATCATTCAAAACTAAGTAATAATGATCAGATCTGTCACCATATTGGGATTTTGTGAACGAGTTCAATGAAGCATTCGCATCTCTTTATGTAGCAACTGTGCTTGTTCAGTGCCTTGATTGTACGTTGAGCCAATATTATATCTTCGAGCAATCATTTCAAACATAGAATACACAATGCCATGAAAAAGTACCAAATGAAAATTTTCAAGAAACAAACTTATCGAGCTGCACTCTACATGGATCCGAGGATTGTCTACAATGGCCCGGCTCTTTTTACTGCAAACAAAAAAAAATCAATATTGGTAAGACCATTTCATTGCGTAACATATATGATTTATAAAACTTTTTCTCAATAATATTTGTTATGTGCAAAGGCCAGTGTAGTGAATAAGATGTCTATGTAAATAAAATTGATAAAAATCTAGCAGATATGATTGTCATCTTAAACGTGATTACGGATATAATATTATCGTTACAGTTTAAACCTGAAAAATCCAACCAGCGACAATCGTTTTTTCTCTTTTTGTTAGTTCCAATCCATGATGTCGGAAGTAGTGCGCTGTATATTTATATTTATTTCTTATCTTCGGTTGACACCGTACAGACATAATTTAAAACTATATATTTCTTATTAATAACTTATTTCTATGCTTGGAAACGATAAAATCATAAACTGAAGAAGCTTCGTTAAACCTGCGGCAACATCGTTTCCAGTGGATTTGGCCATATGAAGTACGGTGTCTAGGGATCCACAACAGAGTGGGGTTCTTCGTACACGAGGAGGTGCATACAAATTAACGCCCGAGAGAAGATCGGGACTGTCGATATTACCTGACAGCAAGTCGAAAACAAAAACTCTTTGCAGGAAGAAACGGCGAGTCGCCAGAGTCTGCAGACCGAGTAACATACATCTATCGGCATAAGGAGGCAACACAACTGGATCATTCCATGGAAGTTTCCTGAGAGCGAATCGCACAAAACATCTTTGTATACGTTCTAGTCGGTCAATTTGAACGGCATGGTATGGTGCCCACACTTGTACAGCATACTCCAGAACACTTCTGATCAGGGCACAGTAATGTGCTTTTAGTGCGTAGAAATCATCGAAATCCGTTTTAAGAAGCCCAGCATTCCGAAAGCCTTAGCAGTTGTCGCGGTGATATGGTCGGAAAAGCTCAACTTCCTATCGAAGAGCACTCCCAAGTCACGGATCGAGTCGACGCTTTCAATTGTTCTTCCTTTTAGGCTGTATTCATAACGTCCTGGAGTAAGCAAGCGTCCGAAACTAATTACTTTGCATTTATTTACGTTGACTTCCATTCCGTTAAACGTGCACCATTCTTGAATAGTAATAGTATCTTCTTGAAGCACTACGGCGTCAAGTGCAGAAGCGATAGTTCGGAAGATTTCGAGATTGTCCGCGTATAGCAATTTCCCAGACTTGATCCGACTACAGATATCATTAATAAATAAAATAAAAATAAGCGGGCCCAGATGACTGCCTTGCGGGACACCTGTGGGTGTTCTGAATGTGCTTGTGCGCGTGTTCTTTATACTCACGAATGCCGAGCGATCGGAAAGATGCGACTGCAACAAGTTAGTCAGCCAGGTGGCATTGCGATGTTGTGTGGTACTTTGTCGAAAGCTTTTGAAAAATCGATGTAAATAGCGTCCACCTGATGACGCTTCTCGACGGCGGGAAACAACTTATAAGTGTAAGCTATCAGGTTAGAAATTGTTGATCGTTTCGTGACAAACCCGTGTTGATACTCCGAGATAATGTGGGATGCAGCTGCATACGTGACGTTGTAGACCAGCTTTTCGAGAACTTTGGGGAGACAGTTTAGTAATGAGATACCTCTGTGGTTTTTGAAGTTGTTAATATTTCCAGCCTTATGGATGGAAGCGATAGCAGCTTTTTTCCAGGCGATAGGAAAATGCTTTCAGCGAGAGAGCGATTGAAAATGATGCGCACTGGAAGAGACAGCACGTGGGCGCAGTTTTTTTTTATAAATTGGAGCGAAAGATGATCGGGGCCAGGGTCTTTCGACGAATCAACAGCAGTCAGAGCCTTCAAGACGGCAGCTCGACTTACAGTGGAACGGGGGAGATTTATGTTTCCAAATACTCTTCCGAAGGGACGGTATAGTCGCTTCTAAACACTCCGCGAAAGAAATCAGCAAACAAATTTATGGTATCAGCTGGAGATTGAGCGCTTGCGTTTCCAAGGAAAACGTTAGTGGGAGTACTACCAGATCGTTTTCTGCTGCTAACGAATTTCCAAAATGTTGCAGGATGATCGCGAAGGCTATTTTGCACATGATTCAAATACTCACGAAAAGCGGAATTCCAGGCAGTTTTGTACTGCAGTTCTATCCGTCGAAGAGTAACTTTGTTTTCGTCTGATTTATGGCGGAAATAACGGTTGCGTTGTTTTCGCAGGCTATTACGCAAACGGCGAATCTCAGCGTTCCATCATGGAAATTTGAAATCCACCTTTTGGCGGAGTATGTCATATACTTTGCCATTCAAATAGCGCGACTGCTTCGTCAAGCTCAACACATTAAGTCGGTCCAGTCGACAGTGGCAATCAGTGCGGAGATTTCGTCAAGCGCATCATTGTGCGAATACAGCGCACTACTTCCGATGTGATTCCATTGTTTAGAACCACAGAAAATACGATTGTTGCTGGTTGGATTTACCAGTTTTCAACTGCAACCAGAATAAAGATGTTAGTCGACAGACACGTAGAACCCTACAACAGTCAGAGAAATGCCGCAACGCGTTGAAACCGATACACTGTCATTACAGTTTAGGCGCATCAGGCGAATATCGAATCATAATGAGTTATGTATGCTCTAAAATTTCATATTTTCTAGTAAGAAATTCATATTACGATAACAAAACGACACACAATGATAGATCACTGTTATGACAAAAAACCTATTTTAATCCACCTAGCGGTGCAATTGTGCCTTTCTCAATCATGAATCACGAGAATGTGTGCGTTGTTCATATTCATTAAAAACTTTTAAATGCATATATTACATTTTATTATTATACAACACATGACAACTATATACAAGAAAATAAATCATTATTCGAGTTCTAAAATTTTGAAAAAGAAAAAACAGCCATGGTAATATTGAACTGAAAAAAGGTGCGAAATCGCCAAAGTCCCAAAAAGTCGATTTTTATAAAAAAAAATTTTTCGAGATAACATAAAATCTCGACGTTTCATGCATTTTAAAGATGTTTGGCATCAAAAATACGAATTCGATTTCTGAAATTTAATGGGGTCCCCCCTTTGAAAAAAAAATTGGAGTTCCGACTTATATGGGAATTTCATATGTGACCGGACGATTTAGTCTATATTTCCGGACCCATATAAGCGATCCGTACGAAATTTTATAGACATCTGTGGGGGTATTATAGCTATCATTTGGGACTAAGTTTGTGAAAATCGGCCCAACCATTTTCGGGAAACTGATGTGAGTTCGTAAATTTTGAAAGATGGCCGCTTTTCCCGGGCACTTCCGGAACCGTCTATGGTGGTCAATGTAGTCAACGAAAGTTTGGTTGGCCGTCGGTGACCTAGAACAGCAAATTTAAGTTGTTTGAGAGACATTTTAGTAGTGAATAAGATGTCTATGTAAATAAAATTGATAAAAATCTAGCAGATATGATTGTCATCTTAAACGTGATTACGGATATAATATTATCGTTACAGTTTAAACCTGAAAAATCCAACCAGCGACAATCGTTTTTTCTCTTTTTGTTAGTTCCAATCCATGATGTCGGAAGTAGTGCGCTGTATATTTATATTTATTTCTTATCTTCGGTTGACACCGTACAGACATAATTTAAAACTATATATTTCTTATTAATAACTTATTTCTATGCTTGGAAACGTTAAAATCATAAACTGAAGAAGCTTCGTTAAACCTGCGGCAACATCGTTTCCAATGGATTTGGCCATATGAAGTACGGTGTCTAGGGATCCACAACAGAGTGGGGTTCTTCGTACACGAGGAGGTGCATACAAATTAACGCCCGAGAGAAGATCGGGACTGTCGATATTAGAGAGACATTTTAGCGAAATTTTTACCTTTTTTGCTTTCATCGGAGTATCGGTTTGAATCACAATTTGCTATGTGATCGCACGCCACAACCTGTAACTCCGGAACCAGGAAGTCGGATCGGGATGAAATTAAATAGCCATTTACGGGGACGCAATACCTTTCATTTGAGGCCAAGTTTAGTCGAATCGGTCTAGCCATCTCCGAGAAACCGATGTGACTGTTATTCTGAATTTAGATACTTCCGCCGGGGCTTCCGGAACCGATGATGGTGGCCAATGTGGCCAAATAGACTTTGAATGGATGTTAGTGACCTAATACTACAAATCGAAGCAGTTGTGGTCATATTTTGGAAAAAAATTCACCTTTATACATTCATTGCAGAATTTATTAAAATCGACATTTTCTGCGTGTTCGCACTCATCACCCTGTAATTCCGGAACCGGAAGTCGGATCCATTAGAAATTCAATAGCAGCCTATGGGAACGTTGCACCTTTCATTTGAGACTAAGTTTGTCAAAATCGGTTCAGCCATCTCTGAGAAAAACGAGTGACATTTTTGGTCACATACACACACACATACGCACATACACACACATACATACATACACACATACATACACACACAGACATTTGCCGAACTCGACGAACTGAATCGAATGGTATATGTCACTCGGCCCTCCGGGCCTCCGTTAAAAAGAGGTTTCAGAGCAATTGCAATACCTTTCTATTGAGAAAGGCAAAAAATGATAATAATAATAATAACGATAATAGTTGTTATAAATTGTAATTTGGTAATTTTATTTGTGATTTATTTAGAGATGAGAGATTCTGAGCGTGTAATTGTGGTTGCAAAACGCAAACTAGAGGGAGAACGTAGAAAATAAAACACAATTTGAGGTAGTTTTCAGACCGCATATAGACAGATGAGTGTATATGTGTGTTTGGTGCAGAGAAAAGAAAATTCGTGTAAGCAGTTCATTCCGTGATTGATTGCCATAGATGAAAGCCACGTTTTCAAGTCAAAGAAAAATTTCGGATGCGACAGCCAGTACGATCCTGGACAAAGTTTGACTGATGGTTTAGATATAGATAAAAACATATCTAGCCAGTGGCGTAGTAGCGGGGGGGGGGGGGGGGGGTTTGGGGACGAAACCCCCCCCCCCCCCGAAATATTTTTGAGAATTTTGAAAAAAATCAAAATGTTAAACAAAAATATGTCTAAAATTTTAAATGAAATGAAAGTTTCATTTGCAAAAGTTATCTTGTGAAAATATTTCCTTGTAGTGAAAATTGGCTGCAGACTCGACACCTACCCGACGGCACGTTGTGGAGGCTAGCTCAACCGCCGAGGACTATAACAAGTAGATTGCGGCGAAGCGAGGAGCTTATTGGTTCACGAAACGGATATCGGTACCGAAAGAAATTTCGCCACATTCTGTAGTCCTTAACTGACGGCGAACATGGACTGGAGAGTGTGAGAGAAGTATCCCCATAGAGACCACCAGGCGATTCTGCAGCACGAAGAAGGACGGGCCGCAAGCTAAAGTGGAAGACAAAAGCCTTTAACGAAAACCTCTTTGTTGTGTTACTTCGGCGAACAACGAAATCAAGTACGTTGATGCGGCAAGAAGGATTGTGATGGCTTGTGACGTTACAATGTCACGAAAACTAGGGCCATGCAGTAGACGGCGTGCAGATTACGGGTTAAATGAGTAGCTCAGTACGCTACACGCTGCTTGTCTTAGATCCAGAAAACGGGCTCAGAGCATAAGATCGGAGAGTGAGAGAGGAGCACAAGCGACGCTTCGAGAAGGTAGGGACTCTTTAAAACGGGAGATCAAGCTTAGCAAGCCAATTGCCATAAGTAGCACCAATCTCTGGGGGACGCGTACTGAGTCGTCATGACGAAGACGAGGGTCTGCGACACCAGCTGAAATATACCCGGGAAAACTAAAGATAATCGTTGAGGGTCTCTTTCCGAATCACGATTGAACTACCTGGTCACCGACACTGTACGACGAAGAAGAAGGAGGTAACACAGCCGAGTGGTAAGTGACTAACGACGAGCTCAAAGAAGCGTCGATGTGACTAAAATCAAAGAAAACCCCCGGTCCGGATGGAATACCAACCGTGGCACTGAAAGCAGCGATCCTGGCATATCCGGACATGTTCAGGATGCTACTGCTGAAGTCTTTAGATGATGGTAATCCCCGAAATGAGGAAGGTGCAGAAACTGATGTTGCTGTCAAAGTGTGGGGAGTCACCGAGCCATCCAGCCTCGAATAGACCAATACCGCAGCGTGGCATAAAAGAATGAGCCAGATCCTGAAGAGCTACTTCCAGAGTAGAGCACTGCTGTACCAGACGAACAAACGGGTAATAGGCAATGCGAGTCACAGCGGGCGTTCCTCAGGGCTATTCTCTGTCCAACACTTTGGAATGGGATGTACGATGGGGTCTTAACAATGCGGCTTCCCAGGAAAGTAAAAATCGTTGGTTTCGTGGACGATGTGTCACTAACGGTGAGACACTTGAAGAAATGGAGGTGTCGGTGACGGAGACAACGAAACCGCGAAAAACTGAACAGAATGCTTCGACAGCTGGTCGTACGAGTTGCGATTGCGTACCGGAGGCAGTATGCCTTGTCGCCCAGATGATCCCCATCTACATTACCCTGACGGAGGATATCAAGTGCTACAAACAATGAAACGCCAGAAACGTGAGGAAGATGATGAGAATCGATTCGATGGTGACGTGGCAGCAGGAATGTGACAAAACGGAGAAAGGAAAGTGGACCTACCGGCTCATCCAAACCTGTCGGCGTGGGTCAATAGAAAGCACGGAGAGATGACCTTCCACCTGAAACAGCTCCTACCGAGCCACGGCTGCTTAAGGAGTATCTTCATCGGTGTGGGTACGCAACGTCAACACTGTGCTTGGAGTGTGAGATCGTCGAGGAGACACCGGAGTGTCTTTGAATGTCCGAGGTTTGAAGTCTTTGAATGTGCGAGGAGAGCCTTTGAATGTCCGAGGTTTGAAGTGACGTGCAGGGAGCTACTTAAAACGGGAGGACCGGACATCAATCCGGATAATGTAGCCTACAGAATGACAAGCGACGTAAAGACGTGGAACGCAGTAAACAGAGATATGATATAGATCAGTGATTCTCAACCTGGGGTCCGCGGACCCCTAGGGGGCCGCGAAGTCATTGCTGGGAGTCCGCGAAAAAAAATATATTTTCCGAGTGCATATTGAAATTTCACGTCATGTTTCCTAACAAATTGAAAATAACATATTGATAGCATACAAAATTGATGTTTATCTATGGGGGTCCGCAGCAACCCAGTGTGATATCTAAGAAGTCCGTGGTACGAAAAAGGTTGAGAACCGCTGATGTAGATCACGACCGTCTTACAACGGAATGGACATCGAACAACGGTTTCGGGAGAGCAATCACCGCCAGGGAACTCTCCGCAGGAATAAGCTAGATTCACCGCCGAGGACTAGTCGAGTAGATTGCAACAGAGCAGCGAGTATGAGTCATCGCAACGCCAGCGAACCGGACGTCACGCTCCATGCGAATTCGTCAGAGCGACCACGGCACCCCACCCCAACTAACAATTGAAGTTTTATAGCTCGCTACAAGTGCAATCTAAGTTTTATGAAAGGTTACAAAACTACTATCAAACCACAATTGTTGCTAGGGACCGGTTGTTCCGACAGAAAAATAGCGAAAACCAAAGAAGAATCGATATTGGGAGAACTTTTTTCGCCAGGGAACTCTTCGTTAGCGTAAGCTAGATTCACCGCTGGCGATTAGACTGAGTAGACAGCGACGAGACACCACTAGTCGCGGGTCATCGGCCCACCAGTGCACCGGACACCCTGCTTCACCAGAATCGCCGAACTGACCTCGGCACCTAGCTGATTAGCTCGCGTCGATCTCGGGAGAACTTCTCTCGCCTGGGAATTCTCTGTCGGAGTAGGTTAGGTCCATCGTCAGGGAATAGACCGAGTTGTTCGCGAACAAGTCGAGGAGCTGAACGGATCATCAAGGAAATAGTGTCAAATGGCCCAAGAAGAGAACTAAAGGGCTTAAAGGAGTTGCGGTGCTAAATGGCACTGGTCACGGAGCCAAATGGCTCAAGAAGTTGTAGTACTGAAACCAAATCGGTATCGGGAGGTATCGGGAGAACTTCTTTCGTCTGGGACCTCTCCGTCAGCGTACAGTCAGATTCACTGCCGGGAACGAGACCGCGTAGATTGCAACGATACACCACCAGCCGCGCCGGGGCTCCAGCAAACCGGATGCCCTACTCTACCGGAATCGCCGAACTGACCGCAGCACCTGGCTGGTTGGCTCACTTTCGAACTTCTCTCGCCGTGGAACTTTTCGTCGGAGTAAGCTAGATCTATCGTTGGGGACTAGACCGAGTAGTTCGCGTACCAGTCGGAAGGTCAACGAGGAAGTGGTACTGAATTGCACAAGGGAACTGAAGGGCTCAGTAAATTAGACAGTCGGAAGTTTGCCGCCCAGATTGTCCTCGTAGGGGAAGAGCATTAATTCTATACCAACAGCTAGCTTTCCTACTTTGACTATCCAAACCCGTTCCCTGAGTTGTTGGTTTTGAACATTTTTTTCCTGCTCAGAATGTTTTTGAATATTTTTTCATATATATACAAAAAAAAATTCATATCCCCCCCCGAAAAATTTTCTTACTACGCCACTGTATCTAGCCATTTCGGAGAGGGTAAAGAAATATCAAAAACAACTGAGAACAACATAAAGTCGGTACTGCGCAATATCCAGTACCATCGACGTCAAGTTTTACTCTACATCATCATAAAATTAACGAGGAAAGGCTTGAGAACATGCAGATTGAGCTAAATGAATCGCTAATCCCAGGGGTTCTTTGTGATGCCTTAAATATAACGGAAAACTAATGTTTTGCAGAACTCATGATATCATAGTCAAGTTTATACAATTTTTGTTGCTAGTTCGTTCATTTGAGCAAATTTCCCGGAGTGTGCTCTTCTATTGCGGCGTTGAGAATCGAATAGGCGTTATAGTTAACGTTCGTATAATATGTAAAATCCTACTTCAATGAAATTATCTAACTTTTTATACAAGTATTCGTAACGAACAAAGATCGATGTTTAAATACAATAATCCAAAAAAATACAATCTGTTAAATCGTGAAGCACTTGATCCCAAGCTATCTATCCTCAACCCTCTTGCGGTACTTCAATGTAAGAACTCAGTGCTAGGAATATGTAGTACACGGACGTATAATTTCTAGATCTTATTTCATGGACTTGAAAACTGCAACGGACCGATTTTTTTTTTCAAATTCAGGTATATGCACACTAATGTTTTTTTTACACGGGGGATACGTACCGTGTAAAAAAAACCGTGGAAAAAAAACCGTGCAAAAAAAACCGCGTTAATTGCGAAATCCGTGTAAAAAAAACCGCGTTAATTACGAAATCCGTGTAAAAAAAACCGTGTTAATTCAGAAAACCGTGCAAAAAAAACCGCGTTAATTCCGAAAATCGTGCAAAAAAAACCGCGTTACATTCAATGCAAAAGACTTAGACGATTTTAGGAAAAGGGATGATTTCGGAGTTTTATCAAAAATGTTCTAAGTCCTTTTGAAGGCAAAAGACTTAGACGATTTTTAAACAGGTTTTTTTTTGCACGGATTATGCAAGTAGCACGGTTTTTTCTTTTTCCAATTCCTTAGGTTTTTGAAAAAGTGGAAACGTCGGATCTTGAGGTTTCCTTTTGTCCCGCACTTTAACAATATGGTTGTTTTCGGTACAGTGTTAACGAGTAGGCACCAAATACCCATGAGGCCATTTGGAATTCCAAGATGACGACTTCCGGTCTAACAGAATTTTCAATAACCCAATCAGTATGCATATTTTCCGAGCGGGCCTAATGAGCGCATGATAGAGATCAATGTCTGAGGCCATTTTGAAATACAACATTGAGACTATCGGCTTAGCGATATTCTGTATAACTCACAACATAGAGTGTTTTGGAACTGGATTGACAAATATGCAGTTGCCAGAGGTCTGACGTAATTGTAACACCCAAGATGGTTCTGATTATTTAGTATAAATATCCAGCGTAAAACAAAAAGATACATTTATTTTTGTATATTTTGCATTTATAAGATAAGAAAAATGTGCTCATGAATGGATTTACTCGAATTTGAGTTGGCTCGTCTACTAGAGCTCATCGAGCGAATCTTCATGCGAGACTCAAAGTCGAATAAAAAAGCTGACATAATCAGGGGGAAATAATAAAATCAGGTCTTCGCTGTATTATTAAGGGGGGCGTCTGGTGTAAAGTGCTCAAACCGAAAGTTATTTTGTTTTACGATTTTGAAGGCAAGGAAACAATGCATCTTTTATGTAATGTTAAGCTTTAAATTTGTACGTTTATTCTGTACGAAAAAAATATTTGCACGGCCTTATTCTGCGCGGCGTGTGACGTGAGACGACGAAACTCACCTCACTTTACGTGACTTTTCTCACCCGATTCTGAGAGTCGACTCGGGTGAGGTGAGATTCCTCATTGCGGTTAAATGGGAGTCTCACGTCACCCGAAGTGACTCTTCAGAATTGGGTGAAGTCACGTAGAGTGAGGTGAGATTAGTCGTCTCACGTCACACGCCGCGCAGAATAGGGTCGGCAGCCACGCAGAGCCACACATACGAGCGTTCCAAGAGTAGACGTCCAACCATTTCCACGTCGAGGAGCGCCGCGGCTAACACGATGACTCTTGATAAAATTGTTTGACACAGGAAATTGAGTAAAATTTGTAAAGCTTAGACTTGTAGTTACTCGATGAACCCAAAAAAAAGCGTTCGAGTTTAAGAAAATGGCTTCATGTAAACCGAAAAATCTCATATTTTTCTGTAAAATTCGTGCACTTTTCTTCAAAATAATAGAGAGAACAATTTTTTCATTCTGTTTTCTGTGGTTCACCGACAGGCTATTGTGCATTTTCATAAAAAAAATCAAGTCAATTCTTTGATTAGTTTTTGAGTTATCGTGTTCACCAATTTGAAAAAACGCGGTTTCGAAAAAACGCTATTAAAGGATACTCCATATCAAATTGCATCACGGAAAAAATGACGTGGAAAACAATCCATTTGGTATTTTCTCTTAAAAATTTGGGTGGAAGTAGTTTAAAGTGAATTGTTCACACTGTATTTTTATCGCTGTCAGTCTTAAGAAAATTGTTGCCGATAGATTGAAATCTGCGTGTGTCACAGCAAATACGCGCGAGGAATGCATGGCTGTTTAAAACAAAAGAAGTTCAGCGTGATCACCGAGATTGCGGGAGACTATTCTAGAGGCTCAACACTAACAATTAAGCGGATAAAAAAGAAGTCGATTTTTTTGCCCACTACACCAGACGCCCCCTTAAGATGAATGAGATGTACACTAAATCAGAGATGATGCTTATAGAGATGCGCGAAGACTGAAGCCAAAAGTTCCAATCGAACCCAAAACAACGGTTCCAAACTAGCAATGTAAACAAATATGGCGGATTTAGGAAGTAATGCGTGGGGAGTATCGAGATTGAAATGAAAAGAAATGCACGTCTGCATCCTGCATCCTCGATACATTTTTTCTAGTGCAACGAAAAACATGTAGACAGGCTCAGTAACGTAAATCAATGCGTTTCCAAGTTACATGATTGAGTATTGTGGGAAATATTTCAAAAAAGGAATTCGCCAAGCATTCATTAAAACTACAAGTCACTCGCTGTTTACACAATATTCCTGGTTGCCAAAACTAGCAGACAAATAATTTGTAAAACCGTGCAGCCAAATTTACTGTTTTTCTCGCCGCGTGTCTTTATATTTAAAACATCGTCTTGGCACTAAAATAGAAGTCACCATCTTAGATGAAAACATGACTTCCGGAATTGACATCCGGTATCTATTCATTAACGCTATTACAAAAATTCTCACATTGTTGTGGTAATTGAAAATTTTACTAAACCGAAGTAGCCATCTTGATTTTCGAAATGGTCTCAGACATTGATATTTGGCACCTACTCGTCAATCCCGTTCCAAAAATACTCATATTGATTGGGCTTTGGAGAATTCCACAGAAACGGAAGTCGCCATCTTGAATTTCAATATGGCACCAGACATCGATATCTAGCGTCTATTCGTCAATTCCATTCCAAAAATACCCATATTGATTCGATTTTAGAGAATTCCAATGAACCTGAAGTCGCCATCTTGGTTTTCCAAATGGCCTCTGACACTGATCTCTATCATGCGCTCTATTAGGCCCGCTCTGAAAATATGCATGCTGATTGGGTTATAGAGAATTTCACTGAACCGGAAGTCGCCTTCTTGGTTTTTAAAATGGCCTTAAACATCGATATCTGACGTCCACTCATCAATCCCGTTCCAAAAATATCCATATTGATGGGGTTTCAGAGAATTCCACCGAATCAGAAGTCGCCATCTTGGTTTTCAGTATGGCCATCGATATCTGACGTCCACTCATCAATCCCGTTCCAAAAATACCCATATTGATGGGGTTTCAGAGACTTCCACTGGACCGGAAATCGCCATCTTGGTTTTCAAAATGGCCTTAAACATCGATATCTGACGTTCACTCATCAATTTCGTTCCAAAAATAGCCATATTGATGGGGTTTCAGAGAATTCCACTGAACCGGAAGTCGCCATCTTGGTTTTCAAAATGGCCTTAAACATCGATATCTGACGTCCACTCATCAATCCCGTTCCAAAAATAGCCATATTGATGGGGTTTCAGAGAATTCCACTGAACCGGAAGTCGCCATCTTGGTTTTCTAAATGGCCTCAGACATGAACATTTGGCATCTACTCGTTAATGCTGTTCCAAAAGCAATCACTTCCACTTTTCCAAAAATCTTCGAAATTCTTTGCATTCAAAATGGAAAAGCAGAAACCGTGTAAATTTCAAAATCCGTGCAAAAAAAACTTGGTCAAAAACCGTCTAAGTCTTTTGCCTTCATAAGGATTTTTGCTAAAACCGTATTAATTGCGAAATCCGCGCAAAAAAAAATTGATCAAAAATCGTCTAAGTTTTTTGCCTCCAAAAGGACTTAGAATATTTTTACGAAAAACCGTGTTAATTGCGAAAACCGTGCAAAAAAAAAACCGTGCTAATTGCGAAAACCGTGTAAAAAAGCCGTGTAAAAAAACCGTGCAAAAAAAACCGTGTAAAAAAAACCTTAGTGTACTGGTTTTGGTTCAGTAACCAGAAGCATGGTGAACCACATAGGCCACTAAGCCATCTATATAATAAGCGATTTGCATTAAAGCGATTTGAGAATACTGTTACGCTCTCTTCACACGATTTATTTCAACTTTGAATGAAGGATGAAAGCTTTGCTAAGGTGATAATAGACACAGGAAGGAAATTGGCTCATTACCCTATATCATGGAAGTGGAAACCTCTTTATGATTTTGTAAAATATTTCACGTACATAAATGATGAAAGGATCCATGGATAATATTCTGAACTTTGTGAAATAGTTCACGAGCAAATAGAACTGTTTAGATTTTGTGATCCTATTCATAACTACTGTAGCCAGCCCAGACCGATCCCTAGCAAGCGTGCAGTTTATTCACCACTTCCCTTAGGAAGGCTGCACGTCAAGATTTGTTGGCCCGCGTGAGACTCTTCTCCCTAAAGAAGATTCACCAAAAAAATTAATCAGGATCGAACCAGATAGGTTTATCAAAAGTTAGCCTCCAAAAGACGGATAGACGACCCTATTATCAGCCAGCAGCAATCATCAGAAAACTTACTCACTCTCAGGATGTTCGCGGTAAGGAATTTCCCATACCTAATTTTTCATCACAAGCAATGCCACCACTTATCACCAGGTGTCACAACGACGTTGAAAGCGAAGCTTACACCACACATCAAATTCCGCCAAGTGGAAGACAGTGAAATAAAACGAAAACTACAGAACGAAGTGACGTAACCATACTAGAATGAGACTAAATTTTGAAGGAGTACTATACGAATTTTCAAATATTTGCTACATTTAAACGACCTTACATTTTTTCAACGGCACGGAAAAGTTTTTTTTTTTAATTCGTTTATTTGACACGGCTCACAGCGGTAGCTTAACGGAGCCGTGGATCTTTTATACGTTCACAATACATGTAAAAATAAAAAAAACAAACAAGAATTAATTAATTGGATCTCGTGCGCGCAACTTTTTATTCCGAGCGGAGACCTTTTTTCGCGAGGTCTGTTGGCAAACAGCGTCAGGGGGTCATTTAATTCTCTCTTGTTTTTCACGTCCCGGAAGCTGGCTTGGTGTCCGGGATCAGATGTTCTCCCTTGCTTCTTGCACTTATTGTTGATCAGTGTAAATCCGTCGTCATTGTTACTGCATTCGTTGCCGATGTTGCTTACAGTTGCTTTTGGGGTGCTGGATGATTCTTTTGCGGTTGTCATAATGGTCTGAACAGCTGCCACAAATTTGGCCAC
This sequence comes from Topomyia yanbarensis, assembly GCF_030247195.1. Taxonomy (NCBI): domain Eukaryota; kingdom Metazoa; phylum Arthropoda; class Insecta; order Diptera; family Culicidae; genus Topomyia; species Topomyia yanbarensis. The sequence continues at coordinate 345,077,269 of NC_080672.1, forward strand.
CGTTTGTGGTTCAGGCATTGGTATTGAAAATTCTGTTTTAGGTTGGTTTGCCGTAGATGAGTTGGCAATCGGTTGAGATGCATTTTCCTCTGCATCTTCCGCGCAAGGTTGTCCATGATGAGCTGTCTGATTACAATACTTGCACGTAGGAGTTTGCCCCTCATGGGTGCATAGCGTAGTTTGCATAATTGTAGTTCCGTGAGTATTGAGTTTTATTGCCAAGTAGGAGGGTATAGGCCTTTCAACCCGCATCCTCACTACAAAAACGCCGTTAGGAGTACCCGGGAAGAAGCTTCTCCAAGTATCAGGTGTAACGGATTCTACTTCTCCGTATTGCGACATGCATTTTGCAATTGGCTCAGGAGGGGTCCGAGGTGATAGGTCATATAACCCTACATCTATATAATCATTCTCAATGTATACGGGAATCTTAATTCCAACGTTGTCACTTTCAACCACGTGTTTTAAGTTGTTCTTCAAAACGAAACGCTCGGCTTTTGCAAACGTGTTGAATGATATTAACACTACATTGCGAAGATGATGATACTGAAGGTACAAGACTTCCGCAAGCCTAAGTTGCATTTTTACCTTCAGAAGGTATTCCACTTCACTAAAACTCGGTCGTTTTAAACAAAATTTAAAGTCAACGACCGCTGCGTTTGGTCGGAGTAGAGCTTTTTCGTCAACTTTACTCATGATGACAAGATTAATCCGATATTTCCTTTGTTCTCGAGACAATGCACACTAGAACGAGAGGCCTGTTGTTCACTTGGCTCGATTGTACGTCTGACTGCGGCAGAAGTAGAAAGTAGACTGACGGAAATGTTTTGTTGATAACTATTTCATATTGTTTTTTGCATACTTTGAATTTCTAGACATATCTCTCTATCTGTGTGCGTGACTCTCTCTCTCTCTCTTCCTATTGTACTCATTAACCATATGTGCTTTTCTCCATCAAAATCTCCCAAATTTCGGTGATGTCACCTCACGGCTCCAGTGCTCTCAACTGCTATCGCTTGCACCCGAGTGACTAATTAATTAGGTTCCTAAATGGCGGAACTAAAACTATGGCTGACACACAACCTCAAATCATGGACACGTTCCTAACTATCAACATGGTTTCACCTTCAATAGTTAATTTAATGTGTTCCACTGGCCGATAGGGGTATTTGCTAGGACGGGCGTTGCACAAGAGTCAATCAACGATAGGTTGTCTAACTCTTGGTGCAAACTAATCAGACTGGATCTACTAAATATGAAAAATATTTCTGAATATGACATACCCGTAACACTACGAAAACCATATCATGATCAAGATTAGAAATTGTATCACTGTATGTAAGCATGTTAGCACATGTAGAAGAATAGATTCTCTTCACGGAATTTTGATTCGTTTGAGATAATTGAAACTTTTTTTTTTCAAAACAAATTAAATACGTGGTAAAAAAAAACCTGTTTTAATCCACCTAGTGGTGCGATTGTGCCTTTCTCATTTATCCAAACTATGATTCATTAGGTTTTGTTCAATAAAATCGTGGAAATTACATACATTCTTATTATACTTAGCACGTATACCACGACAATCACGAAAGTAGACGATGACTCACTTTAAATAAAAAAGTATATTATTTAATTAGCCTAATCAGCATGATTTCCATGTTACTTTCATGTGATTATACTTTGAAATGTTGGCGTAATTGGTCGTGAAAATAATTTTTTTATTTAAAATGTGTAAAAAAAACCCCTAAATTGAAAATTTATCTAAAAAACTCAACGTAGGGGTTAGATATCTTTTACATAGAATGCGTATGCAAAGTTTGAAAGAAATCGGTTAAGTAGTTTTTGAATTGTAGGTATCATCGCAAATCATGTTTTTTCCAGAGACGTGCTACAAAAAGTTTCGTCACCGATTTGTTTGTTTTTTGCAAAAAAAAATTTTGCAAAAAAAATACAGAATGTTATTGAAATGATACACTATAATGCACGAATGTTTTGATCAATTCACTTCACACAAAGTTCTAAAAAATCGCAAAAAGGTGTTTTTTATTCTCACGCTGAAACCCTTACGCACTCCCCCCCTCCCCTCTTAATGTTCCTAAATCTATGAACAAAACCACGAAGTAAAATTTTGTTTATGAATAAACTTGTGAATCCAGATTGAAATTCACAAAAAAACTAATATCTTCACTAATAATAGCGTTATTAAGGCGTTATGGAAGAATAGTTGAAAAAATACAAAAGGCATGCTGTTGCTTTTGGTCTTGCTTATTTCTAAATTTGTGGCAAGTTTTTCACGAATTGGAAAACAGTTTTATCCGTGAATTTTACTTCCTTATGTTTACTCATTAGGGAGTAAAATTCACGGAAAATCATTTTTGGATAGAATGTAGTGCATTGGCTTACTGACCGAACCATGTTTTGATTTCGATACGATCTGATCGACAATCAGAACTTATGTGCTTGAGGGACTTCATCCGTTATCATTTGTTCATTTGTGAAGCAAATCAGTGTACTGTTTTGGATTCAGCGGCAATCTTGTGTCTAAGATGGCCTGTCGAATACTGAAGAGTCGAAATCGAAACGTATATCCATGACGTACTAAAATTATTTGTTCGGGATAATCATTGATTTTCCTAGTTTCCGTAATACATTTTGATAGTCGACGTAAGGTACCAAATTGCAACAAATGAACTATTTGATACAGTTTTAACCTTATATCATTCCTGTGAAACATTGAAGTTAACTATCACGCCGAGAGCACAACACAGAAAATTGCAGCAATAGATTTCCCAATTAGTTCAACCTGTCGCAACACTCTGCACCGTGGCCATCCATCAATCTCAGCCGCCAGTCCGGAACCCGCCCGAGCATGAAGTTGCAATTTGCAAATTGAAATCAAATTAATTACGATTACGCAACTTAATGGTCCATTCAAATTACAGCTCGGTCAAGCGTGTTTGATGGTAGAGGCAAAATGCACCCCCCCCCCCTTCGAAGCTCTTCATTCCAAACTTCAGTTTTGAGCAGTAGTCTTATCATGCCACGTACGCAAATACCACCCTAGCTCTCCGGTTAGGTAGTAGCAAATTCCCAGAAGTCTCCTAGAAAGGACACCTATTTGTGGACCGAAAGCAAACATCAAACAACATGCTCCTCGTCCTGTTCGATGGAGAGTGATTGTAGCATACTGGCCGGTGCTGTGGGCCGATACGGGTCTGTGAACCAAAAGCAACTGTAGGTTAAACTTTACAGACAGAGGCGGGTCCAATGGATCTTCCGACATTTGGTTTGTGCAAGTTAGATTAGGAAAATATGAACTCGACTTCGTTTGACGCTCTGTTATGTATTGTGATAATTCTATATTAGACCTTCGGGTGTTTATCGAACTGATAAACAAATTGGTCCCCGGATTGTGACAGTATCATACTTTGGATTGTTTCCCACAAGCTACTTGTACTAACATTAACATTCTACAATGCAATTGATTACTCATTTCCGTTTGGATCACGCCGTAAATATCTACATAATCAGGTCGAAAGGTTTATCCTAAGAGTAAATCGCAAGGTAGCAATCTCTGCCCGTATAGTTTCATGTTTTGTATCAATGACATTTTTGTTTCGATTATAGATGTTCTAACCGTTGGGTCATTTGTTACTTTTTTAGATTAGAAAAATTTCTTTAGACAAATTTCTAACCCACGTGAGCTGTGTACAAAGCAATCGAGTTACCAATTACGCAATGCCTGAATCAACGATTTATACCTATATTATGAGAATGTTAGTTTCTATATTACTAAATGCTCGACATTTTCATTTAAGGATCGTAATTCCTATCTATCGGAATAGGGAACATTAATTAACCCGATTAAAATAGCCTTACAAACTTGCAAATCGAATTTGCTCCGTCGGCGATAAGAAAGACGTACCCCGGCAGTCAGAGCAAACAATTATTCCACAATTCATCATTTCACTGTTCATTACCAAACCGGCCCAACGTGCAGGGTTGCCCTGCCACTTATTCACCCTGCCATTGGCTAGCAGCCGAAGCAGTGTCGAAGGATTCCTCGTACAACCGCAAACCGCAGACCTTCAACGTCTACGGCCACCGACCGGCGCGACCGACGGCAGGTTGAGCACGATTTATCAGCTCCAAACAGCAAAAATTACCTTTCGACACGCAAGGCAAATTAACTGCTACCGACGAGGAGGAATCCGTCTACCGATGGTTGCTGGACTGGAACAACGGTTCTTTTCAACCACTTTGCTTCTTGTTTTCCCAGGGATCCGACTGGATCAATCTTTACTGCACCTAGGCGATGCTACCACACGGGAAAACAAATATTCACCTTACTCCGACAGACGCTAGACTCCAACAGCAGGATAAGGTGGTGCAGAAGCGCAAAGTGCAACAGTTTTGCCTTTCACAGCTTACATGCAAATCGGGTTCTACCTACCGGGATTCTGGCTCTGAAGGGGAAGCAGTGAAATTGCCGATAATTGCTCCCTATTACTGATGATTTGCAATGCTCACCTGAAAGTAAACACAAGGAGAAAACGATGCTGATAAGAAACCATCATCCGGAGGATACTACAACAATATGTGTCCGTGGTCGGACGGGAAAGTCTGGAAAAGTATAATCTGATATTTTCAACAAACTAAAGTACAATCAAAAGCTCGTTTTACATAATTCGAATTAGCCAAGACCGTGAGTGGGTGGCTGCAGTTCGGCTGACTGGGCGTCAAAAAAGAAAGTGAAATTAATTAAACCGCCGCCCGGCATAGTATCCTCATCCAGACTGTAAAAAAAACAAAACGCCGCTTCGGGCTGCTCTAAGCTTTACGGTCCGTGTTTTTTTTTTCGGCCACTTACTCTCTATTCGTTTGGTGCGTTCCACCCACTAATGACTAGTCGCAGACAAAACAAATCCAAAGAAAGCGCTTCTTAATTAGTGGCCAGTACGGCAGTACGATAACCCGTTTTGGCTGCAGACCCGAACCGGATTGCAGTTTTTTCTTCATTTTTTCTCAATCCCCGGGAAAAGTGAACTTTTTTAATCCATAGATATATAGACTTCTTGGGGGGACTAGACTTTTTTGTTCGTAGGGTTGATTCCCGGTAAGATTTTGCGCTTCAATTACTTCGCGGGCCTAATCAGCAATTTGTCGGCGCGAATCGGAGATTTGTCATGTCTGTCGCTGCGTTTTTTTTCGGTTGATACCCTGGCGAGTAATTATATTAACCCTTTCATGCCCAACTTTTTTCTCGTGCATGTAGGGTTTCAAAACTATTTTTCCTTGAAAACGGTGGGGTTAAGAAACACGAAAAACCATTTTTTTTCATAAAGATAGGTGCTTTCCTCGCAGTGCAAGAAGCTGCTCAATTTTTACCTTCCGATGCTCAATTCAATTCTCCTAGAATATTTACAATAGTCCAATTGCGTTGAAAATGTAGCCAAAGACAGTCTAAATTGATAAGTTTTATCAATTTTTAATAATACTGCTATATAACGAAGATATATGGAAAATTCATATTCCGTCGTCAAGTTAACCTGTTCCTGGCAGCACTGCTCCATCGGAATCCAATCAGACTAATTGCAATAACTTCAGTTCTAAAATTGGTCCTTGAAACTATTAATGCTCTAATGAAAGGCAATAGTCACATTTATTACCCTTACTTGATTTTTTTAGCAAATTTTACCTTAATAAAAAGTTATAGCTGTTCAAAAACGTTGTTGTCCACAAACAACATGGGCATGAATGGGTTAAGTGTAGGCACCTACGTAACTTGATATGCGCGAGGGTCCAAGAGAAATTACTTGCTGACGATTGTTATTATTTGGGCTTGGTGCTATGTTTCTAGTGAGTGCATTGAACTCATTCAACACGTTGGTCTAAGCCGAACGTTCCGTTTTGCAGAACATCTTAAAGCATGTGGTTGAAAGTGAAAGGTTGATGTTTCTGAATTTTACCTTTAACGATTTTATTTTTGTTTTATTCCTCAGAATTTTACACGTTCAACAAGTTACATTTTATGAAAATTGATTGAAGAATAATAGAGATGCATGAGAAAATGATAAAATTTAATATGAATGACAAAAAGCCCTATAACCCCAACTTCTCGTATTCGGACAAAGGTCAAAAAGGCTCTGATCGATTATTGAGATTTTCTCACATTAGAAAAACTACAAAATATATATGATTTGCATCACGGAGCAGAAAAATCATTATGTATAGGGGATTTTGGGGCCAAGATGACCCAGTACCTCACTTTCCCGTATTTTTCTACAAACAAATATATCTTCATTCAAATACTAAGATTATTTCCTTTCAAAAGAGGTATAAATTGTAGTTTTCTGATTGCTACTTAAAAAGTTATAGCATTTAATGTATATTTCCTCCATATTTTCCCATAGCACCAATTTCAAAAAATTTCAAGCGAAGTGGGCGGGGGTCTAAAATTGTCCAAATGATGTGAAATTTGGCATCTGAGCTTACTTTGACATTTGTCACAATATGAGAGGGGGGGCCTTCGAGAATTAAAAAAAAAATTTTTTGCAATGCCCTAGTAGGCAAGCAGACAAATGTTTCCCCGCCGCGAAATAAGGTCTCCACGAGTAATAAAAAGTTGCGTGTACGAGATTCAACGGAAAATCAAAAATAGTTGTTTTGCCTTTCTCGTATAAAGAAAGGCTATGCAATCACTGAAAAAAATCAACTTTTCAACCGAGGTCCGGAAGGCCGAGTGTCATATACCACTCGATTCAGTTCGTCGAGATCGGCAAATGTCTGTGTGTATGTGCGTGTGTGTATTTAAACTCACACAATTTTCCCATAAGCTGCTATTGAATTTTTTGTTGATTCGACTTCCGGTTCCGGAGTTACGGGTTGAAGAGTGCGGTCACACAGCAAATTCCCATATAAACTAGTACAACCATGATGTCCAAATGACGTAGAACATATTAAAATGGGTTCAAAATTACTCTATTTTGTGGGTCTGGATCACTAATGATAAATCAAAGCAGCTTTGACCACATTGGCCACCTATGACGGTTTATGATGCCTCCGAGGAAATCGCCAAGTTCCTAAGCAAATATCACACCTATTACCCAGCGAATTCTTTACCGATTTTTGCAAACTTGATTTCAAATGAAAGATACAGTAATGCCATTGACTGCTCCTGAATTTCATTTGGTTCTGACTCTTAGTTCCGGAGCTACAGGTTGGTTAGTAAGGTTTCACTGAAATTTCACATATAAATAGGTACAATCGTAACACCGCAGAGGCTAAAAACTGTTCAAATGGTCACCAAATTACTTCGATTCGCACATCTAGATCACTGATTGCCAATCAAACATTCTTTGGATATATTGTCCACTATCGACGATTCCGGAAGTCCCGGGCATATTCCACAATTTAAGTCACATCGGTTCTTCGGTGATGACTGAACCGATGTTCTCAAACCAAGTCTCAAATGAAAGGCAACATTTGCGGTTGAGTATTGTGTCACCACCAAGCAACCCCCCCACCCTTGCCCTCATACCTCACTCTTTCATTACTTCTCTCCCTCTGGACCACCCTCACATCCGCATTTCCTTCATCCACCCCGTATACCGAAATAAGATGAAGGATTTCTGACGCATCCTCCACTCCCACTCTACTAAACCCCCACCCGCTCCACTTCCAAACCCATTCCACCAACATTTCAAAATATAATCACATGAAGATAACATTGAACTTATGTTGATTAAGTTAATTAAATATTAGGGGAGCCCGGAGCTAGTTGGTGGTTGGGGTAAGTTGGTGGAATCCCTTTGTCTTCATTTCTATTAGACATACTGCGCTGCCTCTCATTGTGTACCTCAAGTTATGTGAAACCCGTTATCCAATGTGTTTTTGTTAAAAAAAACTTTATATTTTGTAAAAATTGTGGGCGATATTGTGTTTTTGAGCATGCCAAGCATTTTTTTTAATTTTTTGACACTTTGTGTTATTTAGGGTGATTTTAAATCCATAGTAGATATTAAAATATATATTCAATCTACCTATTAATTAAAGTTATTTTTCAAATAGTTTTTTGTAAAATATGCGGTTGGAGTAAGTTGGCGGTGACGCACGCGGGGCAAGTTGGCGCTACTATGTACAGTGCAAATATAGTAATCAAATATTTTTATTTTTGGAATTCACTCCCAAGTAAAACTTTGTGTATCTCGTCAATGCAGGGGATATTTACTTCGGCCAATCGCCTGAAGAATTTCGAAAATATGCTTTTGAATATGGAATACGCGTCAAAGTAAAATGTCGGGGTATTGAGACTGAAACATATTGGCAATTGTCAGTTAAAATTCAATTTTATTGAAAAGACATTCAGCACGAAGCTTTGATATAATTGAATCTCCATTTTCTGGCGTATTCACACCTACCGCCAACTTACCCCGAGGCTGGGGTAAATTGGCGGGTTTTCCGCGTCACACATTTTTGTCTATAAAAACAAAGATCATGCAACAAACAATTTGATAAAATTCAGGAATGTTGACAACAGTTACATGTTCTATTTTGCAAGATCTATCTACATCAAAGCGATAAAAAATGGAAACTAAAACACCGCAAACTAGCTCCCTATACTTTTTGTTTAAAGTGAGTCTGCGTCTACTTTCGTGGTAGTCGTGGGATACGTGCTAAGTGGAACAAGAATGTAATAGACATTTCCACAATTCTATTGAACAAAACCAGCTAATGAATCATAGTTTGGATAAATGAGAAAGGCGCAATTGCACCACTAGGTGGATTAAAGCAGGTTTTTATTTTTATTTTTTACATATTGTTAACATATCAAAGACCCACGGTTTCGCTAAGATACCGCTCTGAGTCGTATTAAATAAATAAATTAAAGAAAATCATCGTTTACCAAAATTAAATTTTGTATTTGAAAATATCTGTAAACACATCTACTATGCCTTAAAATTAAATATTTTATTCAAAACAATAAATGTTTAAAATCACTAAAAATAGGATGTAATGCATGAAAGGTCTGGATCTGATGTCAAAGCAAAATGCAAAAGCTGAGAAAAAATATTCCTTGGACTTCGAACATATTTTTTGGCCCTTTGGGAATATACTCAAAATTGCCAGGGTTTCTGGCTAAACCGTGGTAAAGAAACATGTCAAAAACTTTTGTTTTATACTGTGAAGCCACCTTCTAATTTTCTTTTTAATAACTTAACCATGGGTCTTAGGAACCCCAAACTTCGGGTAGCTTCCATTTTGTTTATTTTAGTCTCATATAGAAAGGCTATGCAATCACTCTGAAAATCCCCTTTTTATCCGGAACCCGGAGGGGTCTTACACCATTCGACTCAGTTCGTCGAGTTTGGCAAATGCCTGTTTTTTGTTACTTGGTGTACGTACTAGATTGTACGCCGACACGTTCAGCAGTTAGACTCTGAGCTGAAAAGATAACTCTGAACCCTACTCCTCTAACCTCCACTAAGGAGTCCGACCATTTCCTGATACCCCCGGATTCCATTTTAAATGACTACTTCGGGAGGGGGGGGGGGTTTCTTATGCACTTCGCTTAATTCCAGGTCTAGCTGGTCGTGCTAGTTCACTGGTCTTATAACCGCCATATCAGTCCTGCATGGCATAATATTGTATATGTGCGATTTCAGTTGTAGGGTGGCTTCCGGTTCACTGGTACCTCGGCGATCCTATACTGGTGGTTTGTTGCGTTCGATGCTACTCCGTCCCCGACGGTGAAGCTAGCCTACCTCGGCGGAGAGTTCCCCAACGAAAACATATCTTACGAAACCGTTGACGCACGTGTAATTCTTGCTTCGATGCAGTCCGGCAGAATGCCGAGGTCTTTTCAGCGATTTCGGGTGGAGGATTGCGTCCAGTTCACCTGTGCCCCGACAATTCAAACCAGCGATCCGCTACGGACTACTCGGAACAGTGGATCTTTCGTTTTCCGACGAAGAGTTCCCCTGCAGTGGAAGGTCTTCCGAAACCGATACTACCCACGCTGATGCCGAGGTTCTGCTACTTCACGACCTACTGGAACTAGTCTCCGGCGGTGGGCCAAGCGTATTCCGATGGAAAAATTTTCCGAGGTAGAAAGTTCTCTCGAGACCATTATATCGGTGCTGCTCGGCCATGTGCCGAGGTCAGTCCTACGATTCTGGAGGAATGATAACTTTCGATGCTCAGGTGCCTCGACGACCTATCGTCGACGATGCGTGCGCTCAGTCTAGTCCCCGACTGTGGATCTAGCCTACTCCAGTCACGCCCGCAGGCCTTGTTTATCTCTCTTCAGCAGACTGACTTGTCGAGATCGGTCCGGCGATTCCGGTTGGAGTGTAACTTCCGGTGCGTCGGTGCTTCGGTAACCCGAAGCCCTGCACTACTACGTTGCTGGTTGTTGCTGCTCTCGCCATCTTCGTTGCAACGCTAACATGATCTGAACAACTGTTCTGGTCACCGCATCCTATTTTTCTTTGTCCGCGCACATTCTTTGGACAACATGGTTCTGGTTAACGTCCTCACCGAAGACCACGTGCTCAGACTTTTCCTCTGCATCACCGCACGGGATGCAGAACGGCGATCTCGCGTGGCCGAACCCATTCAGATATTTCTTGAAACAGTCATGCCCAGACAAGAATTGTGTCATGTGGAAATTCACTTCACCGTGCGCTCTGTTCACCCACACCGACATGGAATAAGTCGATGGGTCCTTCTACCGTTTACACTTGCTTAAGTTATCAGCTAGTGCTCATTTACGGACGTCTCTCGATCCCTATAACACTCGCTATCTTCTTCGAGTAGAACTACGTATGTGAATCATTCCAGCTGTCATGCCTCTGACGAGATAATTCGATACGCGTTAGACACCCGCATGTCCATCAGCCTGAATGTGCCCACGACTTCCCATTTGGTGTTTTTCCCCATATTAGTGGTTGCTTCGTTCGCTACGCTTACCACGGTGCCGGAAACCTTCTTGTGTTTCTTGAAATCTCCTGGTCTCGCATCACCGGATGAAACACTTGGCTTCTTCGCCGGGACGGAGACAGCCGTGCTGTTAGCCCACTCGCCATTTCAACTCGGTGTCGTCCTTCTTTACTTATGGAGTAGAGCAACACGCATGTCAGTCCAAAGTCGCCGTCCAATTCGTGATCCGCGTTCTGTCCACTGATGTTCGCCATGCCAGTATGCCGCAATTAGGATGTTGCTGGCGTCGATCCTAATATGCCGGTTGATAGTCAGCGGTTGGGCTAGAGTGTTCTTATCGCTAAGATCTTTGATGCTGAAATCTTAGGATCTTAGCAGAAGCGGCACAGACTCGCTTCGTCGGAGCTGTTTTCGGAATCCCAATCCACACCCCATCATATCCTAGCAAGACTCCACAACTCGCAGTAGGTCCGGGATGGGTGCTCCTGTCCTTCCTTTCCTTGCCGCCCCAGGATATCTAAAAGATGCAAAACTTTATAAAATGTGTTCTATATTACTTGGATTTATAGTTTCAGCTCAATGATGCCCAATCAAATCCATTTTGACCACTTTGGACACCTTCAGCGGAACCTGAAGCTTCGGGAAAGTGGCTAAGTCCCTGAATTGAATTCTCATCTGCTTCTTAGAAATGTTTGACTCGATTTTCTAATATTTCATCTCAAATGAAAGCTACTGCATCTCTATTCACAGCTATTGAATTCCATTGGAACCGGAGTTCTGGTTTCTGTGTTATGGGTTGAAATATGCAGTCATATGCGAAATTCCCACATAAACCGGTAATACCCAAATGATGCAAAACTAATTGAAATGAGTTCTGAACTGCTTGAAATTGTTGGTCCAGATCACTGTTTGCATATCAAAGTCTCTTTGATTACATTAAGATCCGTTGAGGATTCCGAAAGATCGGAGGAAATGGCCAAGTCCCGAAATTAGATTCACAACTGTTTCTCATATATTGTTGACTCGATTGTCACAATCTTAGTCTTGACTGAAGGGTATAGTATTTAATTTATTACTAATTTCATTGGAATGAAGTATTGGTTCCTGAGTTATAAGTAAAATGTGTGTATATGTGTGTATGTATGTGACCAACAATCGCACATCGGTTACTCTGAGACGATCGAACCGATTTTCTCAAACTTAGTCTTAAATGAAAGGCACTGGTTGCCATTGAATTTAATTAGTCGGTCCCTAAGTTACAGGTTGAGAAGTGCGGTCATACAGTAAATTCTCATATAAACTGGTACCACCATGAAATCTAAATGATGCAAAACTTATTAGAATGTATGTTGAATTACTTGGATTTGCAGGCCCGTATTCGTCTTGATCACATTGGTCACCTTGGACGATCTTAATGCCCCGGACAGCTTGCCAAAGCTCAGAGTTTAATTCACACCTATTCCTCAGAAAACTTTTGATCCATTTCCACCATCTTCTATATTTGAAATGATTGATGCAATGCTTCAATTGGCCGCTATTGAATTTCATCCCGATCTGAGTTTATATTCCGGAGTTACAGGTTGGTTAGTGTGTCACAAAAGCCCGAGCAACAGTTGACTGGCAGGTTTGGAGGATCATCAGCGTAGTGTAACTTTTCAAAGTTGATGCGGATACACAGATCATTGATGAATAACAGAAAGATAAGTTGCCCTAAGTGACTTCCTTGAGGGACGTCGCTTGTGTACAGCGTGTAAATTCTTACGAAAGTAGAATGTCCGGAGAGGAAGAATAACGGTCATCTGGTTTTTCATGGAGCATCTCCGCGAGAATCGATGATAACGAAGTGGCCGACGAATTATCCAGGCGTGGTTTAACAAACATGTTTGTTGGACCAGAACCATTTTTGGGCATATCTACCCGTGCCATCAAACTAGATTGGGCAAGAGACCAACTACTAAAATAATGGCATAACGTAGAAGGCGCTCGACAAGCTAAGAAATTCATACATCCAGATATAACGAGAGCCAAAAAATCTAAAACGAAAAGATTTACGTATAATACCATGTCCTGCTAAGTATCATCTGAAAAAAATTGGCAAAAGCCAAGATGACATTTGTCGCTTCTATAACTACGAACCCGAGAGCTCGGAACATATTCTCTGCCATTGTGCAGTACTATTTCTTCGAAGGGAGCGATACTTCGGAAGGCATCTTATGACCCTAACAAAACAAAAAAAAATTCCGCGAGCATTACGGGAAAGGAATTGTGTTAGTAGGAAAGGGAAAAGTTCAGGAGGTATGTCTTCGTAGACAATATGATCTTAGCTATAGGTATGAAAGTCATTTGCGATCGATTTCCGAAAATTTTATTTGTGTAACTTGAACTCCAGACATCCGGCCATCGGGATGGTTGTGTCTTACTTATCAAGAATCATTTCCAGTTTTGACGTAGGACTACGTCTTTGTTTTCGATATGGAGGCGCCCTTTGCAAATTCTACAAAAATGGTATGTAACGAAAAGTGGTCCAATTTTAAACACATATAATTCGGCCATCTCACGACAAATTTTAAATTTTTTTGCACATATCGCCCCGAAATATTTCAAAGAATAGATTCCAATATATAAACCCAAAGATTTTTGATTTCATGGCACTAAAAATTAAAATAATGCACAACCTAGTAAAAATATCGCGCATTTACACACAGAAGATAGCGTGTGCCATGTCCGGCATGACAAATTTGTGTACCTAGCGCGCTACGCTTCTATGAATGACGTCATCACCGAACATTTAAAGAACGGTTTTGGCCAGACAAGCTGCCTGTTGAACGACAGGCGGAGCAGATCACGCTGTGTGTTTTCACAGCCAGCGTAGCTGAGTTAGAAGTCCGTTACACTGGCTGTGAAGGTACGCTACTCAACACGCGACTGAGCTTGTCCGTTCAAACACAATGTTTTTTTTGTGTTGTGCTCGTTTCCAGTACACTTTTAAGTACAATCTGGAACACAATTATTTGTACACAAAATCGTTTAGATATTCGACCTCTATTTGCAAACAAGGTTAACATAGTGTCGTGGTACTAGTTGTCTCTTTCGCTCTGCCCATCATCATCAGCGGTCACTTATTTTGCTTTATGCGCTTGGGTTCAATGTTTGAGGCGAATGTGTAGGTAGGCATATCTAATTTGTTACTAAATTGTTAGCGGTTGCATGCGTAACCTGCATGATAGCAATCTGCACTTTCGTTGCGTAAAGACAAAAACTTTCTTAGCAACAAATTTACGCGGATCGATGGAAAGCACAACGAAAGTTTATTATTTACGTTCGATCAATTCATTGATACATTTCCACTTCACGTGATTCATTTCCACTCAGCTTATCCTATTTTGATATATACCACAAAGCCTATTTATGAATGAATAGACTGCCACTCGAAAAACCGTTGCAAAAACGTATCTAAGTCCACATATAAAATCGATTTCGATTCTTGTATATTTATAGTTTCGATATATGATTAAGACCACTGTATTCGCTATATTTGTATGTGTACTTTAGGAAAGTTACAATAATGGAAAAATATAACCAGAAAGCTTGGTCTATATATGAAATGTGATTATATTGTCCAAAATTTGATTTTTCTTCACCGGTCCGGGTACCTCACTTTCCCGTATTTTTCTACAAACAAATATATCTTCATTCAAATACTAAGATTATTTCCTTTCAAAAGAGGTATAAATTGTAGTTTTCTGATTGCTACTTAAAAAGTTATAGCATTTAATGTATATTTCCTCCATATTTTCCCATAGCACCAATTTCAAAAAATTTCAAGCGAAGTGGGCGGGGGTCTAAAATTGTCCAAATGATGTGAAATTTGGCATCTGAGCTTACTTTGACATTTGTCACAATATGAGAGGGGGGGCCTTCGAGAATTAAAAAAAAATTTTTTTGCAATGCCCTAGTAGGCAAGCAGACAAATGTTTCCCCGCCGCGAAATAAGGTCTCCACGAGTAATAAAAAGTTGCGTGTACGAGATTCAACGGAAAATCAAAAATAGTTGTTTTGCCTTTCTCGTATAAAGAAAGGCTATGCAATCACTGAAAAAAATCAACTTTTCAACCGAGGTCCGGAAGGCCGAGTGTCATATACCACTCGATTCAGTTCGTCGAGATCGGCAAATGTCTGTGTGTATGTGCGTGTGTGTATTTAAACTCACACAATTTTCCCATAAGCTGCTATTGAATTTTTTGTTGATTCGACTTCCGGTTCCGGAGTTACGGGTTGAAGAGTGCGGTCACACAGCAAATTCCCATATAAACTAGTACAACCATGATGTCCAAATGACGTAGAACATATTAAAATGGGTTCAAAATTACTCTATTTTGTGGGTCTGGATCACTAATGATAAATCAAAGCAGCTTTGACCACATTGGCCACCTATGACGGTTTATGATGCCTCCGAGGAAATCGCCAAGTTCCTAAGCAAATATCACACCTATTACCCAGCGAATTCTTTACCGATTTTTGCAAACTTGATTTCAAATGAAAGATACAGTAATGCCATTGACTGCTCCTGAATTTCATTTGGTTCTGACTCTTAGTTCCGGAGCTACAGGTTGGTTAGTAAGGTTTCACTGAAATTTCACATATAAATAGGTACAATCGTAACACCGCAGAGGCTAAAAACTGTTCAAATGGTCACCAAATTACTTCGATTCGCACATCTAGATCACTGATTGCCAATCAAACATTCTTTGGATATATTGTCCACTATCGACGATTCCGGAAGTCCCGGGCATATTCCACAATTTAAGTCACATCGGTTCTTCGGTGATGACTGAACCGATGTTCTCAAACCAAGTCTCAAATGAAAGGCAACATTTGCGGTTGAGTATTGTGTCACCACCAAGCAACCCCCCCACCCTTGCCCTCATACCTCACTCTTTCATTACTTCTCTCCCTCTGGACCACCCTCACATCCGCATTTCCTTCATCCACCCCGTATACCGAAATAAGATGAAGGATTTCTGACGCATCCTCCACTCCCACTCTACTAAACCCCCACCCGCTCCACTTCCAAACCCATTCCACCAACATTTCAAAATATAATCACATGAAGATAACATTGAACTTATGTTGATTAAGTTAATTAAATATTAGGGGAGCCCGGAGCTAGTTGGTGGTTGGGGTAAGTTGGTGGAATCCCTTTGTCTTCATTTCTATTAGACATACTGCGCTGCCTCTCATTGTGTACCTCAAGTTATGTGAAACCCGTTATCCAATGTGTTTTTGTTAAAAAAAACTTTATATTTTGTAAAAATTGTGGGCGATATTGTGTTTTTGAGCATGCCAAGCATTTTTTTTAATTTTTTGACACTTTGTGTTATTTAGGGTGATTTTAAATCCATAGTAGATATTAAAATATATATTCAATCTACCTATTAATTAAAGTTATTTTTCAAATAGTTTTTTGTAAAATATGCGGTTGGAGTAAGTTGGCGGTGACGCACGCGGGGCAAGTTGGCGCTACTATGTACAGTGCAAATATAGTAATCAAATATTTTTATTTTTGGAATTCACTCCCAAGTAAAACTTTGTGTATCTCGTCAATGCAGGGGATATTTACTTCGGCCAATCGCCTGAAGAATTTCGAAAATATGCTTTTGAATATGGAATACGCGTCAAAGTAAAATGTCGGGGTATTGAGACTGAAACATATTGGCAATTGTCAGTTAAAATTCAATTTTATTGAAAAGACATTCAGCACGAAGCTTTGATATAATTGAATCTCCATTTTCTGGCGTATTCACACCTACCGCCAACTTACCCCGAGGCTGGGGTAAATTGGCGGGTTTTCCGCGTCACACATTTTTGTCTATAAAAACAAAGATCATGCAACAAACAATTTGATAAAATTCAGGAATGTTGACAACAGTTACATGTTCTATTTTGCAAGATCTATCTACATCAAAGCGATAAAAAATGGAAACTAAAACACCGCAAACTAGCTCCCTATACTTTTTGTTTAAAGTGAGTCTGCGTCTACTTTCGTGGTAGTCGTGGGATACGTGCTAAGTGGAACAAGAATGTAATAGACATTTCCACAATTCTATTGAACAAAACCAGCTAATGAATCATAGTTTGGATAAATGAGAAAGGCGCAATTGCACCACTAGGTGGATTAAAGCAGGTTTTTATTTTTATTTTTTACATATTGTTAACATATCAAAGACCCACGGTTTCGCTAAGATACCGCTCTGAGTCGTATTAAATAAATAAATTAAAGAAAATCATCGTTTACCAAAATTAAATTTTGTATTTGAAAATATCTGTAAACACATCTACTATGCCTTAAAATTAAATATTTTATTCAAAACAATAAATGTTTAAAATCACTAAAAATAGGATGTAATGCATGAAAGGTCTGGATCTGATGTCAAAGCAAAATGCAAAAGCTGAGAAAAAATATTCCTTGGACTTCGAACATATTTTTTGGCCCTTTGGGAATATACTCAAAATTGCCAGGGTTTCTGGCTAAACCGTGGTAAAGAAACATGTCAAAAACTTTTGTTTTATACTGTGAAGCCACCTTCTAATTTTCTTTTTAATAACTTAACCATGGGTCTTAGGAACCCCAAACTTCGGGTAGCTTCCATTTTGTTTATTTTAGTCTCATATAGAAAGGCTATGCAATCACTCTGAAAATCCCCTTTTTATCCGGAACCCGGAGGGGTCTTACACCATTCGACTCAGTTCGTCGAGTTTGGCAAATGCCTGTTTTTTGTTACTTGGTGTACGTACTAGATTGTACGCCGACACGTTCAGCAGTTAGACTCTGAGCTGAAAAGATAACTCTGAACCCTACTCCTCTAACCTCCACTAAGGAGTCCGACCATTTCCTGATACCCCCGGATTCCATTTTAAATGACTACTTCGGGAGGGGGGGGGGGTTTCTTATGCACTTCGCTTAATTCCAGGTCTAGCTGGTCGTGCTAGTTCACTGGTCTTATAACCGCCATATCAGTCCTGCATGGCATAATATTGTATATGTGCGATTTCAGTTGTAGGGTGGCTTCCGGTTCACTGGTACCTCGGCGATCCTATACTGGTGGTTTGTTGCGTTCGATGCTACTCCGTCCCCGACGGTGAAGCTAGCCTACCTCGGCGGAGAGTTCCCCAACGAAAACATATCTTACGAAACCGTTGACGCACGTGTAATTCTTGCTTCGATGCAGTCCGGCAGAATGCCGAGGTCTTTTCAGCGATTTCGGGTGGAGGATTGCGTCCAGTTCACCTGTGCCCCGACAATTCAAACCAGCGATCCGCTACGGACTACTCGGAACAGTGGATCTTTCGTTTTCCGACGAAGAGTTCCCCTGCAGTGGAAGGTCTTCCGAAACCGATACTACCCACGCTGATGCCGAGGTTCTGCTACTTCACGACCTACTGGAACTAGTCTCCGGCGGTGGGCCAAGCGTATTCCGATGGAAAAATTTTCCGAGGTAGAAAGTTCTCTCGAGACCATTATATCGGTGCTGCTCGGCCATGTGCCGAGGTCAGTCCTACGATTCTGGAGGAATGATAACTTTCGATGCTCAGGTGCCTCGACGACCTATCGTCGACGATGCGTGCGCTCAGTCTAGTCCCCGACTGTGGATCTAGCCTACTCCAGTCACGCCCGCAGGCCTTGTTTATCTCTCTTCAGCAGACTGACTTGTCGAGATCGGTCCGGCGATTCCGGTTGGAGTGTAACTTCCGGTGCGTCGGTGCTTCGGTAACCCGAAGCCCTGCACTACTACGTTGCTGGTTGTTGCTGCTCTCGCCATCTTCGTTGCAACGCTAACATGATCTGAACAACTGTTCTGGTCACCGCATCCTATTTTTCTTTGTCCGCGCACATTCTTTGGACAACATGGTTCTGGTTAACGTCCTCACCGAAGACCACGTGCTCAGACTTTTCCTCTGCATCACCGCACGGGATGCAGAACGGCGATCTCGCGTGGCCGAACCCATTCAGATATTTCTTGAAACAGTCATGCCCAGACAAGAATTGTGTCATGTGGAAATTCACTTCACCGTGCGCTCTGTTCACCCACACCGACATGGAATAAGTCGATGGGTCCTTCTACCGTTTACACTTGCTTAAGTTATCAGCTAGTGCTCATTTACGGACGTCTCTCGATCCCTATAACACTCGCTATCTTCTTCGAGTAGAACTACGTATGTGAATCATTCCAGCTGTCATGCCTCTGACGAGATAATTCGATACGCGTTAGACACCCGCATGTCCATCAGCCTGAATGTGCCCACGACTTCCCATTTGGTGTTTTTCCCCATATTAGTGGTTGCTTCGTTCGCTACGCTTACCACGGTGCCGGAAACCTTCTTGTGTTTCTTGAAATCTCCTGGTCTCGCATCACCGGATGAAACACTTGGCTTCTTCGCCGGGACGGAGACAGCCGTGCTGTTAGCCCACTCGCCATTTCAACTCGGTGTCGTCCTTCTTTACTTATGGAGTAGAGCAACACGCATGTCAGTCCAAAGTCGCCGTCCAATTCGTGATCCGCGTTCTGTCCACTGATGTTCGCCATGCCAGTATGCCGCAATTAGGATGTTGCTGGCGTCGATCCTAATATGCCGGTTGATAGTCAGCGGTTGGGCTAGAGTGTTCTTATCGCTAAGATCTTTGATGCTGAAATCTTAGGATCTTAGCAGAAGCGGCACAGACTCGCTTCGTCGGAGCTGTTTTCGGAATCCCAATCCACACCCCATCATATCCTAGCAAGACTCCACAACTCGCAGTAGGTCCGGGATGGGTGCTCCTGTCCTTCCTTTCCTTGCCGCCCCAGGATATCTAAAAGATGCAAAACTTTATAAAATGTGTTCTATATTACTTGGATTTATAGTTTCAGCTCAATGATGCCCAATCAAATCCATTTTGACCACTTTGGACACCTTCAGCGGAACCTGAAGCTTCGGGAAAGTGGCTAAGTCCCTGAATTGAATTCTCATCTGCTTCTTAGAAATGTTTGACTCGATTTTCTAATATTTCATCTCAAATGAAAGCTACTGCATCTCTATTCACAGCTATTGAATTCCATTGGAACCGGAGTTCTGGTTTCTGTGTTATGGGTTGAAATATGCAGTCATATGCGAAATTCCCACATAAACCGGTAATACCCAAATGATGCAAAACTAATTGAAATGAGTTCTGAACTGCTTGAAATTGTTGGTCCAGATCACTGTTTGCATATCAAAGTCTCTTTGATTACATTAAGATCCGTTGAGGATTCCGAAAGATCGGAGGAAATGGCCAAGTCCCGAAATTAGATTCACAACTGTTTCTCATATATTGTTGACTCGATTGTCACAATCTTAGTCTTGACTGAAGGGTATAGTATTTAATTTATTACTAATTTCATTGGAATGAAGTATTGGTTCCTGAGTTATAAGTAAAATGTGTGTATATGTGTGTATGTATGTGACCAACAATCGCACATCGGTTACTCTGAGACGATCGAACCGATTTTCTCAAACTTAGTCTTAAATGAAAGGCACTGGTTGCCATTGAATTTAATTAGTCGGTCCCTAAGTTACAGGTTGAGAAGTGCGGTCATACAGTAAATTCTCATATAAACTGGTACCACCATGAAATCTAAATGATGCAAAACTTATTAGAATGTATGTTGAATTACTTGGATTTGCAGGCCCGTATTCGTCTTGATCACATTGGTCACCTTGGACGATCTTAATGCCCCGGACAGCTTGCCAAAGCTCAGAGTTTAATTCACACCTATTCCTCAGAAAACTTTTGATCCATTTCCACCATCTTCTATATTTGAAATGATTGATGCAATGCTTCAATTGGCCGCTATTGAATTTCATCCCGATCTGAGTTTATATTCCGGAGTTACAGGTTGGTTAGTGTGTCACAAAAGCCCGAGCAACAGTTGACTGGCAGGTTTGGAGGATCATCAGCGTAGTGTAACTTTTCAAAGTTGATGCGGATACACAGATCATTGATGAATAACAGAAAGATAAGTTGCCCTAAGTGACTTCCTTGAGGGACGTCGCTTGTGTACAGCGTGTAAATTCTTACGAAAGTAGAATGTCCGGAGAGGAAGAATAACGGTCATCTGGTTTTTCATGGAGCATCTCCGCGAGAATCGATGATAACGAAGTGGCCGACGAATTATCCAGGCGTGGTTTAACAAACATGTTTGTTGGACCAGAACCATTTTTGGGCATATCTACCCGTGCCATCAAACTAGATTGGGCAAGAGACCAACTACTAAAATAATGGCATAACGTAGAAGGCGCTCGACAAGCTAAGAAATTCATACATCCAGATATAACGAGAGCCAAAAAATCTAAAACGAAAAGATTTACGTATAATACCATGTCCTGCTAAGTATCATCTGAAAAAAATTGGCAAAAGCCAAGATGACATTTGTCGCTTCTATAACTACGAACCCGAGAGCTCGGAACATATTCTCTGCCATTGTGCAGTACTATTTCTTCGAAGGGAGCGATACTTCGGAAGGCATCTTATGACCCTAACAAAACAAAAAAAAATTCCGCGAGCATTACGGGAAAGGAATTGTGTTAGTAGGAAAGGGAAAAGTTCAGGAGGTATGTCTTCGTAGACAATATGATCTTAGCTATAGGTATGAAAGTCATTTGCGATCGATTTCCGAAAATTTTATTTGTGTAACTTGAACTCCAGACATCCGGCCATCGGGATGGTTGTGTCTTACTTATCAAGAATCATTTCCAGTTTTGACGTAGGACTACGTCTTTGTTTTCGATATGGAGGCGCCCTTTGCAAATTCTACAAAAATGGTATGTAACGAAAAGTGGTCCAATTTTAAACACATATAATTCGGCCATCTCACGACAAATTTTAAATTTTTTTGCACATATCGCCCCGAAATATTTCAAAGAATAGATTCCAATATATAAACCCAAAGATTTTTGATTTCATGGCACTAAAAATTAAAATAATGCACAACCTAGTAAAAATATCGCGCATTTACACACAGAAGATAGCGTGTGCCATGTCCGGCATGACAAATTTGTGTACCTAGCGCGCTACGCTTCTATGAATGACGTCATCACCGAACATTTAAAGAACGGTTTTGGCCAGACAAGCTGCCTGTTGAACGACAGGCGGAGCAGATCACGCTGTGTGTTTTCACAGCCAGCGTAGCTGAGTTAGAAGTCCGTTACACTGGCTGTGAAGGTACGCTACTCAACACGCGACTGAGCTTGTCCGTTCAAACACAATGTTTTTTTTGTGTTGTGCTCGTTTCCAGTACACTTTTAAGTACAATCTGGAACACAATTATTTGTACACAAAATCGTTTAGATATTCGACCTCTATTTGCAAACAAGGTTAACATAGTGTCGTGGTACTAGTTGTCTCTTTCGCTCTGCCCATCATCATCAGCGGTCACTTATTTTGCTTTATGCGCTTGGGTTCAATGTTTGAGGCGAATGTGTAGGTAGGCATATCTAATTTGTTACTAAATTGTTAGCGGTTGCATGCGTAACCTGCATGATAGCAATCTGCACTTTCGTTGCGTAAAGACAAAAACTTTCTTAGCAACAAATTTACGCGGATCGATGGAAAGCACAACGAAAGTTTATTATTTACGTTCGATCAATTCATTGATACATTTCCACTTCACGTGATTCATTTCCACTCAGCTTATCCTATTTTGATATATACCACAAAGCCTATTTATGAATGAATAGACTGCCACTCGAAAAACCGTTGCAAAAACGTATCTAAGTCCACATATAAAATCGATTTCGATTCTTGTATATTTATAGTTTCGATATATGATTAAGACCACTGTATTCGCTATATTTGTATGTGTACTTTAGGAAAGTTACAATAATGGAAAAATATAACCAGAAAGCTTGGTCTATATATGAAATGTGATTATATTGTCCAAAATTTGATTTTTCTTCACCGGTCCGGGTTTTTTTACCACAAACAATCGAAAAGTTTTTACAATTTTTAAAAGCTGATCTTGTGATATAAAAATTTAGTTCCAGGTATTAATTCGGTCACGGTTTTCTGTTTTCTTTCTTCAGATCTTCTCAAATAAGTTGAATCAGATTCGATCACCTACTACAAATGAAATGACCTGATAACCAAGCAGGTTTGGTTCAATATGTAACATTCGATGTTGATTGGTTGTGCTTAAACTATACATAAGAAATATATTCAATTATTAATTTAATCTACTAAGAAAATAAATATTTTACATTAGGTAGTATAGTTCTACGTCTACAGTTCGTACAACCCCATAGGGCTGTCCCTTGTAGTTTTTTTTTTGCTTTCGTTGTGCTTGAACTTAAACATCACCTCAAATAGCGAAAAAATGACTAAAAACAAACTCAATTGGATTTTTTTACAAATATTTGGGACAAAGGGAAAACTAGCTGAAGGAAAAAAACAATACGATATCCAAAAAAAATAATCGAGCGTAGTAAGCAAATCGAAGCTACGACAGTAAACTGGTTTTTATTAGAGAAAAGAATATGAAATTGTTTTGAGCGGCCTAAAATAAGCATTAACTGTACTGTAAGCATTAACTGTACTGAAAGCATCAATTTGTATGGCGGATACACCGCCCAAAGCGGAACTGCCTCGCAGGCTCCACCTCTAACCGCTGTTAAAATGTATGAACTGACAGCGGTTTGAGCCAGCACCCGGCATAGCCCCGGCTTCACGCAAACGGGACATCACGTTTGATCAGTCGTTTGATTGAAACACATAGTGTGTTTTAGTTTTAAGGGATTTGCGTCAAGCCGGCGCTAATCTATTCCGACAATGTGTTAGTGTCGGTTTCTGATGAGGCGAAGCCGAAACGCAACATAGTATGAAATAAGGATTTGTGCCCTCCTGTACAAAGACTGGTTTTTACCAACAAATTTTCACCCTAGTGAAAAATTTTGGTTTTTACCAATTTTTCCTCCTTAGGGTGAAATATAGCATAGTACTCAATTATTCTAAGAGAAGTGTTAGTCGAGTGTTTAAAAAGTACAAGGAAACTCTCATTGATTGAAGCATCGGAGTGGAACCATTTATCATCAACAACACTTTCCGAACAACCCAAAATCAATCGGGAAAGCAAGGCTGATCCCAACATCTCTGATAATGATTTGGCAAAAAAACTGAATATCGATGATGGCGAATCCATTTTCGAAAGATGAGAAAGATTGTAATCACCTACAGCAACTAAATTGTGTCATATGTTGACTTCATCGAGATTGTATTGGACCGCAGAGGAGTGAAAGTTGTTCAAATCAGATTCGCTTTTCTACCCCACCACTCGCGGCTTCAGAGTGAGATACGGGGAAAAGTACCACTTCGAACAATAAGCTTTCGCTAGAATTTTCACGCCATGCGCAAGTGGCGTCCCTCAAGGACGCCACTTAGGGAAAGTTTTCTTTCTGTTATTTATCAACGATCGCTGCGCACGCATCAAGTTGTTTTTGTAAATCAATATGAAGTGTTAAGTTGATTATTTAGTATATTGTAGTTCAATATCATTGATAGATAATACAGACACGAGTAACCCTTACTAGTTTCCTTAAGAAAAATAAGTGTGAAATAGCGCATAATCTATGATTGTTTAAATGGAATCAGGCCATTAAGATTAAAAATTGTCTTGGCAGTTTTTGTTAACCCTTGTGAAGGCAAGCTAAAATCCTAACATTAAAGGGCAAGCCGGGCCTCTCAGGCCCGTCTAAATTCAAGCTCCTTTTTGCCGTTCTCATATAGAAAGGTTATGCAATCGGTCGAAATTTCAACCCGCAGGGCCAAATCTCTTATACCATTCGACTCAGTTTGTCGAGATCGTAAAATGTCTGTATGTGTGTGTGTGTATGTTTGTATGTATGTATGGATGTATGTATGTGGCAAACAATCTCACCGATTTTTCTCAGAGGTGGCTGGACCGATTTGTACAAATTTAGTCTCAAATGAAAGGTACAGCCTTCCCATCGGTTGCTATTGATTTTTTTTATTGATCCGACTTTCGGTTCTGGAGTTACGTGTTGAAGAGTACAACCACACAGCAAATTTCCATAGAAACTGATACCACCATGATGTCCAAATGATGCAATATATATTAAAATATGTGCAACATTACTTGACTTTGCATGTCTAGATCATTAATGACCCACCGAAGGCACTTCGACCACATTGGCCAACTATGGCGGTTCTTGATGCCCTGGGGGAACTTACCAAGTTCCTAAGATAATGTCATACCTATTTCTCAGCGAATTCTTTACAGATTTTTACAAACTTGGTTTCAAATGAAAGGTACAGCGTTCCCATTGGTTGCTGTTGAATTTATAAATGATTCGACTTCCGGTTCCGGAATTACAGGATGATGAGTACGAACACGCAGCAAATCCCGATTTCAGCGTATAAGGCGATGGATGTAAAAAGGTCAATTTTTTCCATAAGGTGAGGGTTCTGAATTCCATTTCGTTTGAACACGACTAATAAATGTTTCTGGGTTGCTATTAATTTCTTCTGATGCATAACCGGAGTACATATTCAGATTTTTCTTCCGAGTCTGCATCAGATTTATCGACGGAAGCAATATCATTCACACATTCTTCCTCGCTTTGCAAATCAGTTTCGGAATCGTCTGCTGTTGAATTTGCTCGAATTTCTTCCGTTATTTCAGATTCTTTGAGACGATTGAAAACATGTGCATATCGTCTTATAACCATTTCAACTTTTTGTTGCTTTTAGATCCTACAATTTGAATAATTACGACAATTATAACACAAAGAATAGACAACAAAAATAGACAATAACGACAGAGTTAGGTTATGTTGTATCCAAATAATTGTCAAGTAGACCACAGTGGGTGAAATAAAAGTATTTACCCAAAAAAATATGACACACGTCATTATCGTATGCTATTTTTACATTTCCTATAAAAGAAATGTATAGAATTCGCTCAAACTTTCAAAAAAAAATTCTTATAAGAAAAGGTAAAAAGATAAAATCAATAAAAACATGAAAAAATACCTGCTAATATGAAGTTGAACTCATCAAAATGTTTTTTTCAGATAAATATTAATGTATAAAACTCGTGGTATTCCTAGTAAATATTGCATGCACACCGGGCCTGCCAGGCCCGGCTTGCCTTTTTGTGCATGTAAAAAATTCAAACATAGCTGCGCATCACTCCATAGATGAAAATTTCACAATTCTTTATTTTTGTTATAGATTTCGAAGCTACTTATCAAAATTTACATGCCCAAGCTTATACTGCATACACATTTTTTTGTAACTAAAAAATTGTAACGTGCCGGGCCTCTGGGACCCGGTTGCCTTTTTGAGGGTTAACTTGAAACGAGCATTTGAAACAATTGATCGCCGTAAGCTGATTTGTGTTTTTTTTGAGAAATATGGTGTAAGAGGTTGAGTGGTTTCGCAATTACTTAGAAAGGCCAAATTATTTATAAGGTACAACCGCACTACCGCGGAAGCCGAAATTAACCTTGATGTACCACAGGGGAGTCTACTAGAGGCACTTTTGTTTATCCAATACATTAACTACATGGAGGTATATTTTGGAAAATTAGGAAATAAACCTATTTGTCGAGCACACAGTTTTGTTTATCATCGGTAATAGTTTCGATGAGTACATCAGGCTAATGAACCTTGAACTGACAAAGTTTAGTGATTGGTTGAAGTGGAAAAAAACTCAAACTAAACATTTCCAAGGCCAAATATATAATTGTAACTGAGTTTTAATCAGCACGTTAACTATATAATCCGGAAAGCTGTTCTTAGATCCTACAAAACAAGGTAATGTGATTGTTTCTACGATTTGACAGACTTTCGCGTAGCCTAATTTGGTAAGCACAATAATTCGTTACTTGCAGAAATTGAGGGCAACCAAAAAGGTCTGAGCTTCAGTTCTCATCCCACGACCGTTCTGGTAGTAGACGAAAAACAAATCATCATAGGTCAAGTTGGCAAGATGGATGAATTGATGAGAATCGGAGCTCACTTGGAAGGTAGCAATCTCCAGAACTTCTAGTTGATTTTCCATACACTCTCGAATTCGCGCAGTCAAATACCTACTGGCCACCTTTGTCTTAATACTAACTAGCGTGTTCACCTTATCTGCCGTCTTCAGAACCCAGTTTCGAAACGCACCAGCTTTATGAAACCACCCTAAAAACGGGAACGTTCATCCAGACTAGGGGTAAAAAATTGTTCTAATTTGTCCACGAATAGGAAGATGCGGGACATAATCATAGTTTTTAGTTCCGTTGGAATATGACAAGACAAAGGTCAGTCGGAAAGTAAGATGAAAGGCTCCTTTAATCAAAAACAATTACTCAAAACAGAAACACCGCAAATGTGGTTGCCAGTTACTAAATATCTTTCAGGCTGTAAACATAGTTCATACTCTCTATATACCGAAAGTTAATTGTTGTACCGAGCTATAATGGTTTTGTGGCTATGGCGGTTAAGTAATTTACTGACTGGATAAGTGGAGTTTCACTGAGAGGAATTTTTCATTCGAACTCAGAGTAATTTCGAAAATATTTTTAGTTTAGTGCTCTATAAAAACGATAGCAGCAAAGAAGCCTTATTTTCGATGTTTTGTTGTTTAGCCAACCTTTTGAAAGTAACCTTAATTGAATTCGACAATCAACTATTTCATTATAAAAGTTTTTGTTACCTTTACCACTTTACTGCAAGTGTCATTATTTTTGAACATTTTTTTTTTATTTTTCAGTTAATCAACAAAAAAAACTACTTTGAGCCCATTTTCTTTTCAAATTTCAAACTAGTAGAGTCTCGCAGTGCTTTGATATACCGAAATAATTAACTAAACAATTTCAAATCACCGAAGCAATGTGATCACGAAGGATTGTTTCTAAATGCCAAAAAGTTCTCGAAATTAAAGAGGAAAATTATAGATTAGACCTGAATGCAATGGCCAACTCTTGTATTGACATTTATATTGTTTTATATTTGATCGGCAAATTATATAACAAACGTGGAGATATACTAACGAATATTCTTTGCCATGCCAGACGACAATTATTGTTACATTCCGATAATTTAACCATTACTGAAATGGTGGGTATCTTGCAATCAATCAGCCCAAAAGTCAGCGAAATCTTTCTTACACGGGAATGAAAAATGATCCCTGTGCCAAAGCAATAAATTTCCCCGAAACATTAATAAACATCACCTGAAGCATGTTGCTTGGGACGTAAATCTAACCTCACTTACTTAGCTTCCGTTGGGGCGGGCGGCATTCGACGTGTGTGCACTACACTCTCTAGCATCAGACTAACGCCCGGCTACCTGCATTAGGCGGCTACCAGCCAAACTCCATAAATATTGTTCATAAATAATAACACAAGCCACAATAAAGCCCGATACACACACACACTCACTGTTGGTCGAGCTAGCGAAACAAAAACCAAATAAAAATTATTTATAGAAAATTGCATTCTCACCTCACCTGACGATTGGCTGCCGCTACCGGCTTCCGAGCATGCAGTCGCCGCAACCAGTACCTCAAACGTGCCAAACATATTGGATCCCTTATGCTAGTGCACACCTACCGACATTACATCCGCTGTACCACGGAATCGACTCAATAGATTGAATACACAAAAGGGAGAGAACCGTTTGCCGCGTGTAGGTCCGTGGTTGAAGTGCATAAACCACTATTTTTCCTGAATAAAAGTAATTGAGTTTTGTAACACTCGACTTCGACGCTGATCCTCGGGGAGGGGTGGGGGGAGGGTGGTCGCGTTACCGCCCAGTGCCAGAAGCTTTCTAACACACGTACGGCAGCGCAGCCTTTCCATTACACCTTCCCAGCAAAACCGCATTGACAACCGGGAAGTGTTGTTGTTGCTGTTGAGCTGGCGGGACCTTTCAACTTTTGTGCCTGCTGACTGACTCCCGCTGTTTGCCTTTTCGCTGAGGTTGAGTTAAAAGGTAACGCCGGCAACAGTAGTAGCTTGGGAAAGGTGAAGGTGTGAGTATGTGTGTTGATCATGTGTCACTAGCAGGTACCGTGAGATGGTATTTTGATTGTTGGGGCGTCGAAGGAAAATGAGAGATTTTTATTGTTAAACTATGGAACTACACATGCACCAATTAAGGTTACAAAACATGTAATTAACGAAAATTTATAAAACTTCAATGGCTTTTTTATTTACAATTAAGATGGAAGTTATAGCAGTGGCTAGTCTGCTGGCGTGACGCAAGGCTCCGATTTAATATGCTAGTCGTGGTACGTTCGAGCCCTGATTAGGAAGAACTCTTAGATTCAGGTTTTCATCACATTTGGGCTCTTCAACGAATAAATCTTCAAGAGTAAATCCCTCTTAATTCCGCTCTTCCACTATGCCTGGACTCTCTTAAAATGGTACGGAGCCAATAATGTTCAAATAATCCAGAGCTTCACCCTATCGTGCTTAAAAGGTGTGACTCCAGTTTTTTTTTTGTCGCAACTAATAAATTTTATATTAGAAATTTATAGTTTTTACATGTTGAATTAAAAACCTCAGTTTACGATTAACCTTCCGGAAGTCGCGCTTGTGCACTGAGTCCACGCTGCTCTGAAAATCTGGTGAAATCGTCTTAGCGCTCCAGCGGCTGCTCGCTCAATGGGCCATTTGCGCGACTTCCGGAGGGTTCAACGATGAACGCGTAGTCAAAATATGAGCCACTTCCTTTACGAAAGATGGCTTGAATTTTTCAGTCTTATTAATTTACCACCGGTGCTATCAATAAAATGTGAGCAGTTGTGCAGTTTGTTATTATTTAAAGTGTATCATTTAGTTCATTTTCTTCTCCCTGCCCAAACCGACCTAATCCACCTAGCAGTGAGATGAGACATTTCTTACACATATCACTGTTGAATCATTTATTCGTCTGTAGAACTCGTTTCGAGCCCTGCACAAAAAAAAACTAAAAAAAAAACTCAATAAATTTTACAAAGTCAAAAAAATATGCGAAACTAAAAGCTTCTTAAAGCAAAATAAATAAAAAAAGTTATCAAATTCGTAAAAAAGTAGAGTAATAATCATGGATCAAAATTTAAAAATAAATACAGTGAAAATTTTATTAGCCCCCGATTTTATCTACCCTCGATTTTATCAGTTTTTTGACCCGATTTTATAAGCTTCATATTAAAATTATCATATTATCAGCCTAAAATTCACCAAGGGGCTGATAAAAACGGGTCTTACAAGTAATACAACTGATGGAATAAATTAAGTTGAGTAAAATTCACAAATTTAATAAAATTAATAGAAGGAATTACTGAACAGAATATATAAGATAAAAGTGAATAAAATGTATGAAGTGAGAAAAAAATCATAAAATAAATAAAATGAGAAAAAAATGAACAAATTGAATAAAACTTATAAAATGGATTAAATAAATAAACTGAATAGAATAAAGAAAGCAAACACGATAAATAAAATTTAGAAAAAAGAAATGAAACCTATGGAATTCATTTAATGAATTAAAAATATTAAATGAACAAAATGAAAAAGAATAAAGTAAGTAAAGTAAATGAAACGCATAACATGAAATAAATAAAAGGCATAGATTGAAAAAATTGAATGAATAAATTGTATAAAACGAATAAAATGAATAACACACACCTAGAAGAAACCGTGTAAACTTACGTCTCTTGACCCTGACATATAGAGGAATGTGGTCGATTGTCGGTACGCTTTTGTCTTTGGCTCATAACATTCCTCCAATTGCATAATATAGGGACATAAGCATTCCAATGGAAATAATAACTGGTAAAAAAATTTATTTATTCCGTCAATATGAAAAATGTTACTGAGAATTTAGTGAAATGATAATTTTATGCCATTTAGAAAAATGTGGTCGGTTATCGGCACCCTAAAAAAATTTAGTGAAAATGGCACAATATGAATAAAAATCACCAACATTCGAAAATAAATCAAATGAGTAAAATGAGTAAAATGAATAAAACGTGTAAAATGAGTAAACTGAGTAAATTGAGTAAACTGAGTAAACTGAGTAAATTGAGTAAATTGAGTAAAATGAGTAAAATGAGTAAAATGAGTAAAATGAGTAAAATGAGTAAAATGAGTAAAATGAGTAAAATGAGTAAAATGAGTAAAATGAGTAAAATGAGTAAAATGAGTAAAATGAGTAAAATGAGTAAAATGAGTAAAATGAGTAAAATGAGTAAAATGAGTAAAATGAGTAAAATGAGTAAAATGAGTAAAATGAGTAAAATGAGTAAAATGAGTAAAATGAGTAAAATGAGTAAAATGAGTAAAATGAGTAAAATGAGTAAAATGAGTAAAATGAGTAAAATGAGTAAAATGAGTAAAATGAGTAAAATGAGTAAAATGAGTAAAATGAGTAAAATGAGTAAAATGAGTAAGATGAGTAAAATGAGTAAAATGAGTAAAATGAGTAAAATGAGTAAAATGAGTAAAATGAGTAAAATGAGTAAAATGAGTAAAATGAGTAAAATGAGTAAAATGAGTAAAATGAGTAAAATGAGTAAAATGAGTAAAATGAGTAAAATGAGTAAAATGAGTAAAATGAGTAAAATGAGTAAAATGAGTAAAATGAGTAAAATGGGTAAAATGGGTAAAATGAGTAAAATGAGTAAAATGAGTAAAATGAGTAAAATGAGTAAAATGAGTAAAATGAGTAAAATGAGTAAAATGAGTAAAATGAGTAAAATGAGTAAAATGAGTAAAATGAGTAAAATGAGTAAAATGAGTAAAATGAGTAAAATTAGTAAAATTAGTAAAATTAGTAAAATTAGTAAAATGAGTAAAATTAGTAAAATTAGTAAAATGAGTAAAACGAGTAAAATTAGTAAAATGAGTAAAATGAGTAAAATGAGTAAAATGAGTAAAATGAGTAAAATGAGTAAAATGAGTAAAATGAGTAAAATGAGTAAAATGAGTAAAATGAGTAAAATGAGTAAAATGAGTAAAATGAGTAAAATGAGTAAAATGAGTAAAATGAGTAAAATGAGTAAAATGAGTAAAATGAGTAAAAT
Organism: Topomyia yanbarensis; assembly: GCF_030247195.1. NCBI lineage: Eukaryota > Metazoa > Arthropoda > Insecta > Diptera > Culicidae > Topomyia > Topomyia yanbarensis. Next base: position 345,109,296 of record NC_080672.1, read on the forward strand.
GAGTAAAATTAGTAAAATTAGTAAAATTAGTAAAATTAGTAAAATGAGTAAAATGAGTAAAATGAGTAAAATGAGTAAAATGAGTAAAATGAGTAAAATGAGTAAAATGAGTAAAATGAGTAAAATGAGTAAAATGAGTAAAATGAGTAAAATTAGTAAAATTAGTAAAATTAGTAAAATTAGCAAAATTTGTAAAATTTGTAAAATTTGTGAAATTTGTAAAATTTGTGAAATTTGTAAAATTTGTAAAATTTGTAAAATTTGCAAAAATTTGTAAAATTTGCAAAAATTTGTAAAATTTGCAAAAATTTGTAAAATTTGCAAAAATTTGTAAAATTTGCAAAAATTTGTAAAATTTGCAAAAATTTGTAAAATTTGCAAAAATTTGTAAAATTTGTAAAATTTGTAAAATTTGCAAAAATTTGTAAAATTTGCAAAAATTTGTAAAATTTGCAAAAATTTGTAAAATTTGCAAAAATTTGCAAAAATTTGCAAAAATTTGCAAAAATTTGCAAAAATTTGCAAAAATTTGCAAAAATTTGCAAAAATTTGCAAAAATTTGCAAAAATTTGCAAAAATTTGCAAAAATTTGCAAAAATTTGCAAAAATTTGCAAAAATTTGCAAAAATTTGCAAAAATTTGCAAAAATTTGCAAAAATTTGCAAAAATTTGCAAAAATTTGCAAAAATTTGCAAAAATTTGCAAAAATTTGCAAAAATTTGCAAAAATTTGCAAAAATTTGCAAAAATTTGCAAAAATTTGCAAAAATTTGCAAAAATTTGCAAAAATTTGCAAAAATTTGCAAAAATTTGCAAAAATTTGCAAAAATTTGCAAAAATTTGCAAAAATTTGTAAAAATTTGCAAAAATTTGCAAAAATTTGCAAAAATTTGCAAAAATTTGCAAAAATTTGCAAAAATTTGCAAAAATTTGCAAAAATTTGCAAAAATTTGCAAAAATTTGCAAAAATTTGCAAAAATTTGCAAAAATTTGCAAAAATTTGCAAAAATTTGCAAAAATTTGCAAAAATTTGCAAAAATTTGCAAAAATTTGCAAAATTTGCAAAAATTTGCAAAAATTTGCAAAAATTTGCAAAAATTTGCAAAAATTTGCAAAAATTTGCAAAAATTTGCAAAAATTTGCAAAAATTTGCAAAAATTTGCAAAAATTTGCAAAAATTTGCAAAAATTTGCAAAAATTTGCAAAAATTTGCAAAAATTTGCAAAAATTTGCAAAAATTTGCAAAAATTTGCAAAAATTTGCAAAAATTTGCAAAAATTTGCAAAAATTTGCAAAAATTTGCAAAAATTTGCAAAAATTTGCAAAAATTTGCAAAAATTTGCAAAAATTTGCAAAAATTTGCAAAAATTTGCAAAAATTTGCAAAAATTTGCAAAAATTTGCAAAAATTTGCAAAAATTTGCAAAAATTTGCAAAAATTTGCAAAAATTTGCAAAAATTTGCAAAAATTTGCAAAAATTTGCAAAAATTTGCAAAAATTTGCAAAAATTTGCAAAAATTTGCAAAAATTTGTAAAAATTTGTAAAATTTGCAAAAATTTGTAAAATTTGCAAAAATTTGTAAAATTTGCAAATATTTGTAAAATTTGCAAAAATTTGTAAAATTTGCAAAAATTTGTAAAATTTGCAAAAATTTGTAAAATTTGTAAAATTTGTAAAATTTGTAAAATTTGTAAAATTTGTAAAATTTGTAAAATTTGTAAAATTTGTAAAATTTGTAAAATTTGTAAATTTGTAAAATGTGTAAAATTTGTAAAATTAGCAAATTAGTAAAATTAGTAAAATTAGTTAAATTACTAAAATTAGTAAAATTAGTAAAATTAGTAAAATTAGTAAAATTAGTAAAATTAGTAAAATTAGTAAAATTAGTAAAATTAGTAAAATTTGTAAAATTTGCAAAAATTTGTAAAATTTGCAAAAATGTAAATGTATGAGTAAAATGATAGAATAAGTTAAATTAGTGAAATGATTAAAATGAGTTAAATGAATAAAATAAGTAAAATGAATAAAAGGAGTTAATTAGTAAAATGGATAATTCATTTTGAAACGAAGAAAAAACATAAAATTAATCAAATGAATAGAATCAATAAAATGAATAAAATGAATGTTAAATAAAATGAATGAAATGAATAATATGAATTAAAAATGAATAAAATGAATTAAATTAATAAAAGAAATAAGATGAATAAAATGAATAAAATGAAATGGATTAAAATAAATGAAAAGAATAATGTGAATAAAATTAATAAAATGTGAATGTGGATACGAAACAAAATGACTAAAATGAAAAAAAAATGTATGAAATTAATTAAATGAATAAAATAAACAGAAATGAAATCAATAAAACGAATAAAATAGATTAAATGAATGAATTTATTAAATGAATTAAACGAATGAGATGATATTTTTACCATTTTTTTGTCAACCATTTTTTTTTTGTTAGCGACCCATTGAGTCAATTTGTCAACGTGTTGAAGTAACAAGTTACTTTACGCTTGTCAGGACATGCCGTAGACTCAGGTGATTCACATTTTTAATGACAAAAAACCCTGACTCCTACGGTAGCAGGCAAGAGGTTAAGTCGCTGGTAAACTCTAAGCTTGCTCATATGACCCATCCACGATTTTCTAAATATTCTCCCTTCAACTCCTTGCTCCTTTGAGAACTATAGCTCTTAATATTGAAAAATATACTTCACCTTCCAGTCCCTTACTAATTAAATGCCGTAACAACAGTTGACGAATTAGATGAATTAAATGAATCAATAGAATGAGTATAATGGATGAAATGAATTAAATTAATTAAATGAATTAAAAAAATCATTTAATTAAATGTATTATTATTGTTAGATGAATTCAACAAATTAAATGAATGAAATGATTGAACGGACTGAAATGAATGGACGGAATGAAATGAACGTCCGTTTCGTTTGAAACTAGTTTTGTTAAGATCGGTTCAGCCATGGCTGAGATAATTGCATTACGTTGTTGTACATACATACACACATTCAGGCATTGTCCCATTTTGTCGAGCTGAATCGATTGATATATGAAGCTAGGCTCTCCGGGTATCGGAAAAAGTTTTCAAAGTTTGAGCGAATCCTATACATTTTTTTGTAAGAAACGCAACGTTATTTATATTCCTACAGCGAGGATAAATGAACGTGAGGTGATATGAGCAAGATTCGGCGAAGTTCACTGGTAGAAAAAATGTAGCTTTTTTCGAACCTGAATGCAGACTCTGACCAGTTTCATCACATCAGGAATGTTGTACTGCTCACAATCAAGGAGCTCTGAATAAATCTAAACGGGACAGTATTACTTCGTACTGTTGTAACTCCTTTAGTATGTAAACTAACTTTATTTGAAATTTAAATTTATTGTATGTATTTTTGGACTCTACGCCTATATCGTGATCAAGGTGGCTGTAGCTTGCTGATCAGAAAAATTCGAAATGTTAAACTCAACTTATCATGCACCGTCAAAATGTGCCTTAACTACTACTCCTTGGCGTTTCCAATTTCAGTTAACTCAATTTGAAGAAATCACATGATTTCTTGCAGATTGCATTCTTTAGCTTTAGAACTATGAGAAGAGGCCACCCGTATTATTAACAACAGTTGCCATTGTTTGGGTGTTGACATGTTCACATTGAACATGTAAAAATCGTACCACCACAAATAATCAAGAAATTGGAAATTTTGCACATTGTTTCCAAAAACCTCTTTAAACTCATCAAGAAATACAAGTTTTTGGTCGAAATTATATTCAGATGGTGGACGGTAAACCCGCCCTACTTCAGTATTCCCCCTTGGCCAAGGTATTCTTCATCCTCAAACAACGTCATGCACCTATGAATTTCAGATTAGCTCATGTTAATTCTGTCAGGCTACTGCTACAATATGCAACTACTATTAAGAGAAACGACGCACAATATCTTTTATTATTTGCCTTCAAATGTCCTTTTATCTTGCCAATTTTAAATCGTTACTCACGTCCTATCGAAAAGTTTACCCAGAGCTCTTTCATATTGAAAGAATTTAGATGGGAGATTCTGTTAGAAACGGTGGTTCTAGTATCAAAACATAAAGCCATTTCTGAAATCTCCGCTGAAACTACTATACCAGTGCGCACAAGCTTCTCGATGTGAAACGATTCGATCAATCTTGACACAGCTAATTAGCAAAAACCGATGGAATAATCACGCTCTCCGTACTTGCGAATAGTCACCACTCAGCTGACCAAAGCTGTTTATTGATTCGATTAAGAAACAAATTGGAGCACTCGAGCGCAAATAGCCACGGGAATTCCCCCGTTCAGCGAGAATTGATTTTTATTTTAGTGCAGTAGTATCACCGCGTTGGGATGCTCCGCAGAGTTCGCTGATAGCTGATAGCAGAGAGCTCAGTAGCCGTTCCAATCTCGAGCTTGAACCACATCCTGCGTGAGTGCGTTGTTCCCAAATATCAGACAAGATGAAACTTCTGGTGGTGATTTTGATGCTAATTTCGTTGGCATTAGCAGCGCCGGTGGAGGACTTTAGCAGTGATCAGCTGACAGCAGGTACAGAGGGGAATATTTAAAAAGAACGAAGCTTTTAAAAATTTCTGCCATTTACAGATTATCCCTCGACCACTTATAAACACCAGCTAGCAGTGAATGCGTACACGTATTCGCCGTTTGCTCCGAAGACGACCCCAACCACCACCACCACTACAACAACGACGGTAGGATGCGGTTTAAATAATATATAAGAAGTATCGGGTTCTAAGTAAATTAACCTCTTGTACACTTTTGCAGATAAAGCCGCCGACACCGAGTAAAAAACCCTGGTGGAAGTTTTGGTAATAAGTGGATAGCTCAAGTAATTGAAAATAGATAGTTAAGCTTCAATATTCGATCGATTGATAGTTGAGGTCAAGTATTGACCCGATAAGGGAGAGGTGCAGTAAGTTTTGATTTTTAATCCAAAAGATGTAGAATGAGAAAACTGGAAGGAGTATAGATCATAAGAATACTTCGAAACTAACTAAATATATTTTTGAGTGCTTTGACACAATACGGTAAAGGTTTATCATTGTTTTTTGAATGAAATTGACAACCCAGTTTTGCAAACAAATTTTCTCATTTTCTCATACATATATCTCTATTATACTTCAATCAATGCTTATTAAATGTACCTTGTTGGACATGGGAGATCCACAAGAACAAAATGGATTCGTTATCGTTATAATTCAAAAATATTAGCCTTTTTGAAAATTTAGTCTTCAATCGAAGTGGGCGGGGGTTGAACATTTCCAAATAATGTGAAATTTGCCATATAAGCTGACATTGACATTTGTCACAATTTGAAGGGTGGTGCCTCTGAGAATTAGGTCATTAAGCCATATGCTGTGTTTGATTTTTTCCGATGCAGCTGACGTTAAAGATTCGTAGTCGACCTTTTGTGCGTAAATAAACAAATTCAAATTATTTTATATAATTGAATTATCACGACCACACCTTCCATCGAACTACCTTGATCCCTATTCTTTTGCAGGAATATCTGTCAAAAACGCTAACCCATGTGGTTAAATTCATTATCAAGGAAGACGGATAGTGTCGTGTGTGAGGACGTGTTTACATATTTTAAGAAAATCGATTGAAAATCATACTATATATTCTTGTTTTTCAAAAATTTCATGTGAACTTTGGGGGTTTATTAACCGTTCTTGGGCGTCACCAGAACATTGTTGGCGGCATTCATGTCATTTTTCCGTGACGGCAGGATTCAAAGTCCGGCCAAAATAGCATGGAAAAATCGTGTGGCTTCATGAAAAGTACCATACGTTTTTCATGCACTCATTCACGATGTTTGTTTGTTTGTTTATTTGAGGTTTTAACTCATTCACGTAAATTTCCTGATTAAAGTTCTTGGTTACAATGAAAATGTCGCTTTTCAAACCACAGGTACATAATGCCTGCTAAATCTAAGTTTAAAGTTTGAATCGCAGCATCCTTTACATTATAATTTAAAATTAATTTTTACTATAATCCCTGCTTATTGTAACATATTTCAAATTAGCTAATAGTTGAATGTAGTTGAAGAAATTATTTATCCAGCGCTATGATTATATCATTTTTTTAAATTTTCGGCTTAGTCCAATATGACTTAACACCGACTAAATGTCAAAATCAAAAATTAAAGGGTTGTGTAGAGGACACAACCACGGTGACATTGAAAATGCAACTTTTCCAAGAGCGTGCGTGTCTTCAGTAAAAACAGGTTACGGCACATGCTAGCTTACTCCCCGATTCCATAGGTTACATTTTGTTATACACCCTTCCCGTAAACATAATTTATTATTTACTCAATAGCAAAATTAAAAATTCTTGTGCAACACCATGCTCTTTTCTATGCTTTTAATCTAATCGATTATTACAATTAATCAATTATCTTTTAGCAATACTCGCTCACAATTGGCAACTATGTGAAATATAATCGATACACTCAGAGCTCTACTGACAGTAAGCCCTCACTCTCTAAATTAAATATTTGGTTTTGCAACGGAATATGAAATATTATTCTCCAATTAAATTTTCTATAATTCATATTTTTCATAAAATGTTCATTTAACACGGCATTATAGTAAAAATTCACTTCCTAATATTAAAGTTCTTGTTTTGAAATTTTAAGTTTTTCATTATAGAATTGTCACAATTATGAATCTAGAACTGTACCACAGAAATTCCAAACGTATTTCAAATGAAGCAACAAAGAAATCGGTAGCGCATACCAATTTAAATATTTGAAATAATAAAACAAAACGCAGGGTGATTGTTTCCGTTCCAGTTTTGCTTTGAACCTCTTATATAAAAACTAGGCTGCTTAATATGCCCTACGGAATTCGAACAATATAAAATACTAATGCTTGCAAACGTGGAATACACGGATACCTGGATCGGTACCAAAATTTGCACAATTACTAAGAGCCATAAAAGGAATCAGAAAAGCCTGGTGGAGCTAAAAGTCAAAAATTGAACCAGTCTACTCATTACCCTACGTATACACCAACCACCAAAAACTTTTGGCGTCTTATTAACCGAACGCGCACACAATCATAAAAATAAATCGGCATACAAACATAACGCACCCTGCAGTGTTCAAACCAAAGGCCGCCCTACCCACCAACTTTGCAAACCATCGTATATATACGACTCGTATCATCCGGACATAATTGTACAGGTCCTGCTCGTGCGAAAAACACACAAACTGACACAAACGAACACGCGGTACCTCTATAAATAGCCTTCCGTATCTGATTGAGTTGCTTAGGCGCTCCCTATTGACCGCTCTGTTCGGGATGGATTGGCTGATGCATGAGAGTTTTCACGTTTTCCGAGATCTATTCATTTTTGCTTGTTTGTCATTAGTGTGCTATTGCATTACAAAAACAATGTAGCAATAAAACATAATTTCAGTTAATTCCGAATTGTTTGGTAATAAACAGACGGAAATCCGTTCATAAATAACAAAGTTATTAGCGTTCAAAATAGTGACGCAAAAACGTGACATCGTTTGAATTTAGATTTTAGAATAACACCGTGCCCCAGATAGTGCAGTAAGACATTTTCAATGTCAAAATGGCATCTTTCTGCAGGCAGGAAAATTAAGGTTTTTCAGATTTTTTTAATATCGTGCAAAGAATTGCGTCAAGTTAAAGTTGATCGTAAAACCTTTTAATTATCTCTATGATATTTTTAGTGGTTTTAGAAGAAGCCGAATTATCAATAATTTATATTTATCCATGTGTCGGTATTGCACAAATTTATCCGGATCTTTGTCTGGTTTCACCGAGAATTCGTTAAAGAAAAAATACAAATACAATATCTCATTTGCTCGGTAGTGTAGCTGACTTTCTTCGGTTTCTGGGAAAACTGCTTCAGGTGACTTTCGCGAGTCCTTCATTTATATATTTGGTACCATATTTAAAAATTCTCATAATTACAACAGTTAGAAAATACATTGAAGACCCGATTTTATCAGCCCCCGATTTCATCTACCCCCGATTTTATCAGCCTTTTGACCCGATTTTATCAGCTTCGTATGAAAATTGATAGTTTGATGGCCTTCTAGCTGGCGAACCAACTTGAATTCGAGTAAATCCTTTCTTGAGCATACTTTTCTTATCTTGGAGATCCGAAATACGCAAAAATGAAAATTTAAATTTTTTTATGAATTTTGAACTGATAGATAGAAATTTAAACAAAATAATCACAAAGGGCTATGAGGCTATATCTAGGGACTAGAGAAAAATACTTTAAAAGCTTCGATGTCTTAAAAAGAGAGAAAAATATATGTCCCGATTTTATCAATGTCTCTGTTTTATCAGCCTAAAGTTCACCAAGGGGCTTTCATTGTAGTACTAAAATGGAAACGTTATAAATTTAAAAAGGGGAAAAAAGCGTTCCATGGAAGTAAAATTTGAAGAAAATAAAACAAAAAAAAATAAATAAATAATAAACAATCGAGGAGAAAATAATAAATAAATAAAATGAAACAAAGCGAGAAAGCTTAAAAATGGCACATAAAATAATAGAAAAATGTCAATATTATGCAAAGTGTCAAAAACCTACCAATATCCAAATGTTGAAAAAAATATCCAAAGTAGAAACAACAGAAAATAGACAAAATTAAGACAATGGAAAAGTTAAAATTTGAAAATATGTAAAAAATAGCAACATAAAACAGGTTGAATGATTGAATCAACCAAATTAAACAAAAATTGCAAAATGGTAAAAATAATGTAAAACGGGTAAAAGACAAAATGAAGAAAATATCAAAAGCATAAAAAAAACTGGAAAAACGAACACAAGGAAAAAATAAATACTAAAATAGGTTACAAAAAGAAGAAAACACTAAAAAAGCAAAACAAAATAAATAGTAGGACATAAAAATTTAGTGAAAAAATTAAATAAATTTTATGAAATGAATTGAACAAACGGCAAAATAAAACAAATGAAACAATGGATAAAATGCAAAAATTAAAATGAAACATGGCAAGAAGAAGCAAATCGAAAGAACGGGGCATATATAAAAAATATGGGACGAATTTAAAAAAAAAACAGCAAATTTGGTAAAAATAAAGACAGGAAAATACAATGGATAAAATGCAAAAATTAAAATGAAACATGGCAAGAAGAAGCAAATCGAAAGAACGGGGCATATATAAAAAATATGGGACGAATTTAAAAAAAAAAACAGCAAATTTGGTAAAAATAAAGACAGGAAAATACAAATCAAAATATGCAAAATCATATGTAAAATAAGAATAAATCGGGAAAATAGAAAGAATATGAAAAGAGATAGAAAAGATGCAGAAAATTAAAATGTGAAGAAATATAACAAGAGAAAAAATAGCAGTTAATCCTCCAGAAGTCGCGTGAGTGGCCCAGTGAACGAGCAGCCGCGCTAAGACGATTTCGCTAGATTTTCAGAACAGCGTGCACTCAGTGCACTAGCGCGACTTGCGGAAGGTTAATAGAAACTTTACATTATATGAAAAATTTAAAATTGCTCCGGCGAAATGCCAAAAATCGAAAAAAAATGAATTGAGAAAGTTAGTTAAAGATGAAAAGGCGACTTAATCCACCTAGCAGTCAGATGAGACATTTCATATACATATCATTGTTGGATCATCCATTAATTTGCAGAACTCGTTCATTAGTTTACCGTTTCTAGTCCTGCACGAATAAAACCTCAAATAAACTGAATAAAATATAGAAATTCAATAAAATGAACAAACTAAAAAATAAAGCAAAAGGTTTTCAAATTCATAAAATGAGTACAATTATTAATATAAATTAAATTAATAAAATACATAAATCAAATTAGATTAGCTCATTAAATGAAAAATAGGCAATATTTAAAAATAGTTATAAAATTAATTGAATAAATTAAATTGATTCAAACTAACAAATTGAATGAAATAAATAAGTGGAATAACTGGTCATGAAATGGATAAAATTCAAGCAATGAACAAAATGGGTCAACTGAATCAAATTCATCATACTAATGAATTGAATCAAATGAATCAAATGTATCAAATGAATCAAATGAATCGAATGAAACGAATGAATCGAATGAATTGAATCGAATGAATCGAATGAATCGAATGAATCGAATGAATCGAATGAATCGAATGAATCGAATGAATCGAATGAATCGAATGAATCGAATGAATCGAATGAATCGAATGAATCGAATGAATCGAATGAATCGAATGAATCGAATGAATCGAATGAATCGAATGAATCGAATGAATCGAATGAATCGAATGAATCGAATGAATCGAATGAATCGAATGAATCGAATGAATCGAATTAATCGAATTAATCGAATTAATCGAATTAATCGAATGAATCGAATGAATCGAATGAATCGAATGAATCGAATGAATCGAATGAATCGAATGAATCGAATGAATCGAATGAATCGAATGAATTAAATGAATCGAATGAATCGAATGGATCAAATTAATCAAATTAATCAAATTAATCAAATTAATCAAATTAATCAAATTAATCAAATTAATCAAATGGATCAAATGGATCAAATAGATCAAATTAATCTAATAGATCAAATTAATCGAATTATTGAAAAATGAAAAATAAATTAAATAAATAAATGAATAAATAATACAAACGAATAAAAAAACGAACAGTTAATAAAATGAATGAAGAAAGAAGAAAGTAAACTGAACAAAATGAATTTAATGATTAAAATAAAAAATTAAAGGTCTCAAAAACTTATAAAAAATTGAAAAAAATGCCTCGAACTAATAATTTAGAAAAAATAAATAAAATTAATGACTGAAAAAATAGTCAGATTACAAAAATGATGAAACGAAATAAATGTTTTATCAGAAAAATGAATAAAATACCAAAAATGAAAACTGAGAATAATATAAGTTAATTGAATTATATGAATAAAATACATGAAAAGAATAAACTGATCAGAGTGAATCCAAAGAATGAAAACAACAAAATAGATAGAATGATCTTAAATGGTGAAAATAAATAAAAAGAATGCTGATTGAAATATTCAAAATGAACAAAATAAACAAAACGAATAAAAACCATGAAATGAAGAAACTAAAAAATATGATTATATACAATGAAGTTAAAAAAAAATGAATCTCTTAAATATATAAAACGGATTGTACCAATTTAAGAACCATTGTTTCAGAAAGTTTTGAATGTTTGTGAAAATTCCATTATTCGAAAATAGCTAAAATGGGAATCCGTTATTTTTTGTCATCTTTTCTTTTCTATCTTCTTTTCTTGACTGGGTCATTTAAGATTATCTGCTGCTTCAACTTTATTGATGAACCTTAACTAGGTTTCAGGAACCTGGAATGTGCTATGATTTCAAGCTCCTTAAACAGAGAGCGGCAGATAGAGAATGCGACTCGTGAATGAGGCAAGTAGATATTTCAAAGTATTCCGTTGCATTGAAGTAAATAATGGGTGTTCAATAAAAATGAATGATTTCAATAAATTTCTGTAATTAAAGTAAAGAACGTAAAGACTCCCTAGAAATGGATGTCATGATGGATGTTGTCAGTTCAATCGAAGATGGCGTCGAAACAACAAGCACTCCGCGAGCTTATTGTACGGTTTTACGAAACGCATGGTCATCAAGGAAAAAAGTTAGACCACTTCCGAGATGAAAACTTGTACGTGAGTACAGTTTACCGGATCCTGGAATCCCCGAGCGTGGAGCGGAAGGCCGGTAGCTGCAAAGATAATGACAAAAAAGAAGCAGGAAGCTTTGGAAGAGCTGTTCGACAACAACGACAGAACGAGTTTGCGTGACGCCGACCGAAAATATCACAGCTCCCACACCTTGATTCACCGAACCTTCAAGATGGGGGACATTATCTGACGGAAAAAGACTCAGCCCCCCGAGTACACGGATGAGCAGATAGCGATCGTGAAATCGCAGTGCCGGTGGATGACGAAAAACTACCGCGGGACGTTGTTCGTGCTGGACGACGAAAGTTTCTTTTCGCTCTCGAAGACCCACATCTCCCGAAGTAAAATATAAATTTAGGCTTAAATTTGGATAAAAAGTTATGCTGTACATCGCCATATCGAACAGAGGGATTTCAAAGCCGTGGTTCAAGCCGAGCGATCTGGCCATCAATCAACAAGTGTACCAGAAGGAGTGTCTTGAGAAAATTCTTCTGCCGTTCTTAAAGGAGCATCATGCGGATGGGAAGTACGTCTTCTGGCCGGACAAGGTGTCTTCCCATTACGCCATGAAGACGCTGGAGTATCTTGAGCAGAAAAAACACCGTACGTGCCGAAATAAAGGAACCCGACGAACTTGTCCCAGTGGCGTCCCATTGACGATGTTTTGGCTCCCCCAGTGCCCTAGTGTGCAAAAATAATTGGTGGGCCAAGAATACGAAGCAGTTGACCACCAGGATCCGGAATTGTATTCGGAAGATGGACGTCAGTGCCGTCCAGCGCTCTTGCGAGAGCATCGCGACTAAGTTGCGTCGTACGGCTGAACAGGACCCCTTATCCAATATTCATTGACGTTTTTTGAAGAATACACATTATATTTTGAATAAAAATGCTGAATTCGTTGATTTTTTTGTTTTATAACTACATGACTGAAAAAATTCTCATTTTTCATTGAACACCCGTTAGTGTGAAGTGTCTAGACTATGTCGATAGCACAAAAGCCGTACATTCAGTTGATTACATTGCAGTCTCGTTCTAGTAATCCTTGTACTTTTCGAATTGTTTCGTTCGCAATTCTCGTTTCGGAGATATGAATAAATGAGTCCTGTACAAATCGATACTATGAAAAAGAAATGGTTCAAACTATCGGAACAAGTATTTAAATTCTTGGAAAAGCAAGTGGCCATTGAAAAGGTCACTCCAATTTGTCTTACGACATCGTCATAATTTTTTCAGTCGAAAATATGCGCTTTTAAAGAAAACATTTTGCAATTTATAAAATTCTTACGAAATCAAAAAAAATCCTATAATATTTCACCAAATTTCCAACATTGTTTATGCCTTCAAATGTTTGATCTTCTGAGATAATAATATATTTGTTTTCCAACATGCTGCAATTTAGAATTTTTGCAAGTTATCCTAAAAATTATACCAATATTTAAGCTTTAATTACATTTTCAAATAAATTGTTTTTGAAATCATATTTGTCAATTAAAATCATTCCTTATGTTCGAAGCCCGGGTTCCCTCTACAACTGAAGGCCCAGGGTAACCACCCCATCTCCCTCGCCTCTCGGAGACCCTGGTCATTACCATTTAGTTCCCCTGACGACGTCACTGAGTTGTGTCCGTTCAACGTTGCCCAATGAAGCAACAGACACTTGTTTGCACTACAAAAGTTCATTATAAACACCAACCACATCGCACCGGTCACGACTTGTTAGTCGTAGCAGTTCCGTTACTGTTGTTTGCAATCAAACTACAAATTTCTCGCGCCAACCAACCTCCTTGGGGCAAAATTAGTCACCTGGACAAACATTGTCACTGAGCCGCTGAACTGGTCCGAGAGGTTCAACAACCGTCCGAGTTGGAAAACGGTGACACTATGTACCTACCGCTGCTGCTGCTGCATGACCAAATCCAGCCGAATCATCAAAACAAATCATCGACCGACCGCGCGAACGCAACCAGCGGCTAATAACTTTCTTCAATGGGATGCTGCAGGTGCGGTGTGACTTCACTCCGTGTTTGGTGCCGTGGTGCCCACCACCGGACGATCATTTTGGGAAATTTCACTTTCAACAACATTATCGGAGTCGTATATTTTTTTTAATTTTTTTACAACCGAAACAAGTTCCATACTACCATTCATGTACTGCCCAAGTCAGAACCGGTTATACACCGGGGGGATGCCGCGAAGGATCGCGATCACTCTCACTCTCGGTTAGGCCGGGGCTGGTTTAGCCTCGGTCATGGCTGATCCTCCTCGCGGTTCCGTGCCCAGCGGGCGGGCGGCCGGTCACTCAATGTCAAAACAAGATGCTCATTATTTCGCGCCTGATTATGTTTTGGTTTTGAGTATTATATGTTCTGTTACGCTGCACTGTGGCATGATCTTCACGCTCGAATCGTGGTACAGGCTAGGGATCGTTCCGTGACGGAGGTGAGCTTGAACTCGCTCGACGGTCAGGCGATCGGACTGAAGTGCTTTCGCGATGATGATGCCACATTGTAGCAGTAAGGAACGGCACAATGCGATGGCAGTGAAAGTAATTTCGATTTTTTTACTGCACTTATTTGCGAGAGTTGGCTTGTTTTGATTCCGAGCCGTGATCGATTTTTTCGATCTTTCTTTGTGTGAAACGGATCCCAGATCAATTGAGTTCAAAGTTTAAATTAAAATTTTAATGATGTGTATTTAAGAACTCGCTATCTACGCTAATTCAAAGTTGCTTTTTTGCGTGAGAGTATTTTCCACTTTAATCTTGGTAACGTACACCAAATTACAATTATTACTTTTCCAGGAAGTTATCGTATCAATCGATCGACCCGCCGATCCCGGGTAGTTTGCTAACAATTTTCTCGAGACGGGATTGATTGATAATCATTTCGGTTCGTTTGGATTCAGCCAGCATCAGACAGTACTTTTCACCCGAAGTCTGGACGCCTGCAGCTAATCAATCATGCTCCCTTTCTTTCTCTTTTCAAATTATGTTCAAATAAATAAAACACAACTGCAGGGCACTCTGAGGCTGCCAAAGTGAAGTTAGAGACGGTAAAAAAATACAAAATGGAAACGACCGTTCGTTTTCAGTGTGGTTTGGTTAAAAAAGCAGTTCACTTTCGAAGTGATAGCAATGGTTGGAAGTAGCAACTCTTGCTTACGCCGCCTAGTCATGGTTTAACTAAGGAGCTCTTTATCGCTTTAGTAATTCAAGGCTAAACCTTAATACGTAGTATAACAATTCATAAGCAGAGTTTTGACATTTCGCTAGGCGATTTTTAGAGAGTAATGAAAAATAAAATCACGGGCAAGGTTCAAACATAAAAACGAAAACTTAATATCCAGTACCTAAATGATTGCATATAAGTATATCTTTTGGTTTGGCCTGCTTCGAGAAATGAAGGAATAGTATACTTAACAGCTCAAATAATAAAAGATTTTATAAAAACTTTTAAGTTCACATTTAGAGGTAGTCGGGTTTCAATTTCTTCAAACCCAAACCGGACCCGAATCCGAGAGCTTTAAAATTGAACAACCCGAACCCGACCCAAGCTCGAGAACGAAAATTTTGTTGAACCCGACCTGCACCCGATAATTTCAAAATTTGGAAACCCGAACACGACCTGAACCAGAAAATTTATAATTTGAGAAACCCGATCCCAACTCTACTTGTTAATACGAAGAATGAACCAAAGATTGTTAATTTAAGGCGCCCGAGCTGGATTCTAGGCTGACCTAAGAATTATAAAATCACTCGAACCTGAAATAACAGCATACACGTCCAGTTATGACCTATGACAAAACAAATTACTGGCGAGTAGAATTCGTATTTATAATTTCTAAGAAACTCATAAATCTTCGATATCTTCACCGGAAAGTGAGATAAAACGGCGGCTTACTCGCGTGGAAACAAAAAGTTCAATGATGAGCGTTTCAAACAACCTTGCCTAAAATTTCTAATTTTTTATCGAAAAATATTCCTGCAAGAGAAGTTTTATATAATTTATTACACGTATTAACGCTCAAAAAGGCAACGGGTCTGATAGACCCGGATAGTTACAGTTCCCTAGTTTCAATGAACTTGTAATTTGAATTACGAATGATCGAGCGTTTTCGAGCTTTCGATTCTCTTGCTGATAAAACGACAAAAAAGAAGCTTATGATTTCATTGGGTTTTCGGAGCGATGCCTCTTGAAGTCACAATTTTAGATTGTCTTTTTGAGAGTTAAATTAAGCCATAGCGATTCGCATTCGACTGTTTACACGACGTCACCCGCGTTATTGCTTGGTACGGTCAAACTTGGGTCGAAGGGTGTCAATCGAGGTTCTCTGGCGCGTTCTTGATGTCACATCACTAGCGTTAGGACTATCGTCTATGATGGGGTATATAATTACTTTTGAGTTTCAGATAGTGTGATAAAACGAATACAGTCTCAAGAAAATAAATTTTGGGATAAAACTTGCCTGCTTTAAAAAATAAGGCTATGTGCCTTTTTCAAATGTTGCTCAATTTCAGCCGCCATGATACCACCAAAGTCAAACTTGTGAGTTCAATATATGGGAATTGTCCAATTGTCGCTGGGCTGTAACGGCCTTTGTAATCAATGGTTTAAAAGCATCTCGTGGATCGCAACTATGCCAAGAATATATAAATCGTGCTTCTATTAACAGTATAAATGGTTAAATCTTAATCTGTTATTCAGAGCACACGCGACACTTTTGATAACTTTCGAATGCTTACGACCGTCAAAACAACCAATCAGGAAGGGATCAATCTAAATCTTTTTTCGGGTAGTTTAATAAAATAATTTTCAGATATTTTTTTCCCATGTGTTTGACTAATATGATAAAGAAAGACTTAATGAAAATCGTTCAAACTTCAACCACAGAAATCCATACACTACTTTAGTCTTTCGTGAACTTTCCATGAAAATATCTCATTTCTAAATAAAACTATGATCTTTTATATGTATTTACGTTTTAAAGATTCATAAAGATACCCCTCTGTGGACAAGCGTGGACAATTCCTGTATACCTACTCCCCTCCCCATGATGTCCATGCGGACTTTCCAAATTTTTTAATAATTTCATAAATAAAAATGGGTTTTCAATTTTAGGAGATAATTTTCCAATTTATTAGACCAAGACACCGACTTTTTTTTCATTTCGTTTATTTGATAGGCACAAATGCGTTAGCTTGGCGGTGCCGAATTCTTTTGTTTTTACATTTTGAATATCTTAAAACTAGGAGGTTACAATGTTGAAATATTTTTTTTATAAAAGAGAAAAAAAAATTACAGCTATCGTAAGACTAGAAAAAAAAAATTCTATATATAAGAGAGGGGGCAAAAGATTTTTTTTTATGAAAAATTTTAAAACAAGGAATTCAATAGTAATAGTTTTTTAGGAAATATTTACAGTTATCTTAAAACTAACAATATAGTTTGGTACACAAAAGGGGGAACAAATATTTATGAAAAATTTCACAGATGTTTTAAAACTAGGGATACAATTCTATTTACAAGATGGGGGACAATAGTTTTAACAAAGAGTAGAAATTACAACTATCTTAAAACTAGGAATACGGAATACAAATTTGATTTTTTATCGGATACTTATGCTTGGTCATTTTCCAAAATCGGTGTAGAAGTAGTTGTATCAAGGACAGGGGAGAGAAGGCGTAGATGGTGACCGGTAGAGAAGAGCAAAACTTGCAACTTTCAGGCAAACGGGAGATCAGCGAAACAAATTTGCGCCTCAGTCTAGTAGGTCGGATTGGCGGATGGTATTCTTCGGACCCGCGGGGGATCCTTCAAAGGGAATCCTTCGGACCTCGAGTCGCTCTCGCTTCAGATTCCGTAGTGATAAGGGCGACGGCGGTTACATAGTGGCAGTCTGAAGCATATCGGTTCCACACGGCAAGAGGAAACTTCTAAAAACGAGAAATAAAAAGAGAGGGGCTAAATTGGGATATTTATCGTTTTTATGAAAGTATAAATAAGGGACATATAGGGGAAATCACGATTTGCCAGCATATCTCGGACTGGGACATTAAGTGGTCTACCTCGGGCCCGAAGGGAATCCTTTAAATGAGACCTGGCGTCCAAATACCCGGCGCATACCCAGACAACGTGCTCGATGTCATGATAGCCCTCGTCACAAGCGCACAGACTACTCTCCGCAAGCCCAATACGCCGCAAATGTGCATCTAAGGTGTAGTGGTTGGACATAAGTCGGGACATTACACGAATAAAATCCCGACCCACATCCATCCCCCTGAACCAAGGTTTCGTTGATACCTTTGGGATAATGGAATGTAGCCATCGTCCAAGTTCACCATTGCTCCACGAGGTTTGCCAACTGTTGAGTGTCCTCTGACGACAAATACTAAAAAATTCGTTGAAGCAGATTGGTCTTTCGTATATGTCACCATTTAATGCGCCCACCTTTACTAATGAGTCGGCCTTTTCATTGCCCGGGATAGAGCAATGAGAGGGGACCCAAACAAAGGTAATTTGATAAGATTTTTCAGATAACGTACACAAGGACTCCCGTATCTTCCCCAGGAAATATGGGAATTGCTTTTTGGGCTTCATCGCACGAAGAGCCTCGATGGAGCTGAGGCTGTCCGAAATGATGAAGTAGTGATCTGTGGGCAGAGTGTCGATGATCCCAAGGGTGTACTGAATTGCAGCTAACTCTGCGACGTAAACTGAAGCGGGATCATTGAGCTTGAATGAAGCGGTGATAGTATTGTTGAAGATACCGAAGCCAGTGGACCCATCGAGATTTGATCCGTCAGTGTAGAACATTTTGTCACAGTCGACTTCTCGGAATTTATTATAAAATATATTGGGGATCACTTGAGGGCGTATATGGTCCGGGATTCCACGAATCTCTTCCTTCATGGATGTGTCGAAGAATACAGTAGAATCAGAAGTATCTAGGAAACGAACACGGTTGAGAGTATACGTAGAAGGATTAATGCTCTGTGCCATGTAGTCGAAGTACAAGGACATAAATCGGGTTTGAGAATTAAGCTCGACGAGCCTCTCGAAGTTTTCAATCACCAACGGGTTCAGAATGTCGCATCGGATGAGCAATCGATATGAGAGTTCCCAAAATCGATTTTTTAGCGGAAGAACGCCCGCCAGCACTTCGAGACTCATCGTATGGGTCGAATGCATGCAACCCAAGGCAATGCGCAAGCAACGATACTGGATTCTCTCCAGTTTGATGAAGTGTATGTTCGCAGCGGAGCGGAAACAGAAACACCCGTACTCCATCACCGACAATATCGTTGTTTTGTACAGCCTGATCAGGTCTCCTGGGTGAGCACCCCACCATGTTCCAGTTATTGTTCGGAGAAAATTGATCCTTTGTTGGCATTTCTGTTTCAGATACCTAATGTGACATCCCCAGGTACCTTTAGAGTCGAACCAGACCCCGAGATATTTAAATGTGAAAACCTGGTTGATCGTTGCACCCATTAATAGAAGCTGGAGTTGCGCCGGCTCACGCTTCCTAGAAAAAACAACCAACTCAGTTTTCTCCGTGGAGGACTCCATACCCAGCTTAATAGCCCAAGCAGACAAATTGTCCAAGGTATTTTGTAATGGTCCTTGCAAGTCGGCAGCTTTGGGCCCTGTAACAGAGACCACCCCGTCGTCTGCAAGTTGCCTTAGCGTGCATGAATTGGCAAGACAATCGTCAATGTCATTCACGTAAAAATTGTAGAGCAGGGGACTTAGACATGAGCCCTGGGGAAGACCCATGTAGCTAAATCGCGATGTTGTTAAATCGCCATGCGAAAAGTGCATGTGCTTTTCAGACAACAGGTTTAGCAAAAAGTTATTTAAAATTGGTGAAAGACCATGCTGGTGCAGCTTCTCTGACAGAATGTTGATAGAAACTGAGTCAAAAGACCCCTTAATATCCAAGAAGACTGATGCCATCTGCTCTTTGTTAGCATAGGCCATTTGGATTTCTGTAGAAAGCAACGCAAGGCAATCGTTCGTCCCTTTGCCTTTGCGGAAGCCAAATTGTGTATCTGACAGTAAGCCATTTGCTTCAACCCAATTGTCGAGGCGAAACAAGATCATTTTCTCGAACAACTTCCGAATACAGGACAGCATTGCAATCGGCCGATACGAGTTGTGGTCGGAGGCTGGTTTTCCTGGTTTTTCAATGGCGATGACCTTCACTTGCCTCCACTCATGAGGGACAATATTACCCTCAAGAAACTTGTTAAATAAGTTCAGCAAGCGCCTTTTTGCAGTGTCAGGCAGATTCTTCAGCAAGTTGAATTTGATTCTGTCTAACCCTGGGGCGTTATTGTTGCATGATAAGAGAGCAAGTGAAAACTCCACCATCGAAAACGGTGTTTCGTTCGCGGTATCGGGAGGAGACGCGGCGCGGCACGTTTTCTGTACCGGGACAGAGTCCGGACAGATCTTCTTGGCGAAAGCGAATATCCAACGGTTTGAATATTCCACGTTCTCGTTGGTACTATTACGGTTACGAATACGTCGAGCCGTACCCCAAAGAGTGCTCATCGCTGTTTCTCTCGTTAACCCGTCGACGAACCGGCGCCAATAACTGCGTTTTTTAGCTTTTATTAAACTCTTCATTCGCCTTTCTAGCGACGCGTACTGTTGATAGCTAGCGGGTAACCCGTCTTCCCGGAAGGCCTTATATGCAGTGGACTTCTCCGCGTACAGCTCTGAGCACTCTTTATCCCACCACAGTGTGGGAGACCGTCCATGGGTATTCGCGCTGGGTACTGGTTTAGTCTGAGCTTGATTCGCACTGTCGAGAATCAAGCCAGCCAAAAACCTGTACTCTTCCTCCGGAGGAAGTTCTTGAGTGGATTCGATTTTAACGGATATCGCGGTCGCGTAACTCTTCCAATCAATGTTCCGTGTGAGGTCATACGAGGCATTGATTGTTTTCGATGGTCTTGAACCGTTAGCAATTGAAATCACGATAGGCAAATGATCGCTACCGTGGGGATCAGGGATCACCTTCCACATGCAATCTAACTGTAGCGATGTCGAGCAAAGCGACAAATCCAACGCGCTTGCGCGTGCTGGTGGTGTAGGAATCCGCGTCATTTCTCCCGTGTTTAAGATGGTCATGTTGAAATTGTCGCAAAGATCTTGGATTAATGTTGATCTATTATCATCATGAAGACAACCCCATACCATACCGTGCGAGTTAAAGTCTCCCAGAACTAGCCGCGGTGCCGGTAAGGATTCCGTGATATTACAAAGCGTTCGGTGCCCTACCGAGGCTCTAGGAGGAATGTAGATGGAAGCAATGCAAAGGTCTTTACCTTTGATTAAAACTTGACAAGCGACAATTTCAATGCCTGGTGTCGAAGGGAGGTTAATTCGGTTGAAAGAATAACACTTTTTGATCCCCAAAAGTACTCCTCCATAAGGGTTTTCTCGATCCAGACGGATTATATTAAAGTCGTGGAAGTTGAGATTTATATCAGAAGTTAACCAGGTTTCACATAATGCGAAAGCGTCACATTTTAAACTGTTTAGTAAGAATTTGAAGGAATCGATTTTCGGGAGGATACTTCTGCAATTCCACTGTAGAACAGTGATCGAATCGGTAACCTCGTTCGATGACTTAGCCATCGAAGGATACGATCGCTGCAAGGAGGGGCCATTTAGTAGTCAACTGCTTCAAAAATGTTTGCACTATAGGGAGAAAACGTATCAGAAGGCTTTTAAGAGGATCAGTAACATTGAAAGCTGTGAAAATTAAGTCCACTATGTCAGAAAATTTCATTAGTCCGTTACTGGACTGAGTATCTGTTTGAAATACGGGGACACTTGGGGTTTTGGTGTCCCTGGAAGTGGTGGGTACTCCTTGTTAGAATTAATATTTCCAAGTCCTGGAGCAAATTGCTTCGGCTTTTGTGCATCACTTCCGTTGGATTTATTGGTTGTAGATGGCGCACTCTGAGTGGACGACACCTTGGCACCCTTACGAGGCAATGTAGGGGAAGCTGGATTTCTCCTCTTCCTGGATTCTCCTGGGTTAACCAATGATGTTCCCTCTTGTGGGTCGTCAGATTCTTGCTCAACGCCAGCCAAAAGAGCAAAGGAATTTTCGGAAGGGACAGATGGCGAAGCATTCTTTAGCATTTCTGCATAAGAGTGCCTCGAGCGATCCTTAAGGGAGCGCTTAATTTTATCCCCGCGCTGCTTGTACACCGGGCATGACTTAAGAGCATGCGGAGGGCCCCCGCAGTAAATACACTTCTGAGTTTCTCCACCGCAAGCGTCATCCTCATGCTCTCCCTCGTATTTGCCGCACCGTTTTTTATTGCCACAATAAGTGGCTGTGTGACCCAGTTGCTTGCAATTGCTGCAGTTCATTACCCGCGGTACAAACAGGCGAACGGGTAAGCGAACCCTATCCAGGAGGACATAGTTGGGAAGAGCAGACCCGGAGAAAGTCACCCGAATCGAGTCTGACGGAGAATAAGTTGTCTTATCATTTTCTGTTTTTGCGGAATACAATTGCTTGCATTCCAGAATCTTCACCTTTTGAAGTGAAGGGTCCTTAAAGCAGCCAACCCCGTACTTCAACAGGTCTTCGCACTTTAGACCCGGTTCGGCGACTATTCCATCGATCTCCACTGCCCTACAAGGCACATACACTCTGAATTGTTTCGTAAAACGCTCGCTGCGAGCAATCTGGTTCGCCTGATCGAGGTCATTTACTATAACGCGTATCTTATTAGCTCGAACACGTGTTATCTGAGCTACGGCCGGGTAGTTAGCAGTCAGCTCCCGTGATATTTCTAGAATATTGGGCGATTTCGTGTTGGGCTGGAAATACACCACCCAGGGTCCATTTGAATTGGCTGGGTATGTTTTAATACGGGGAGGACTGGGGGAAGCAGGGGAAGGAGTAATATCGGGTTTATCCGGTAAATCCATGGGAATATCATTCCCATCCAATGTTCCTTCGCCCTCGGCCATTTAGGCACGAGGATAGCACGTGGTGTAGACGAGAGATGAAACTTGTATTCAGGGGAAAGGGAAAAGTAGACCGATCGGGGAAAGGGAAACGAAAGAAAGAAAAATAATACTTAGCTTATATAGCGGCGTGTCCGGCAATTCTGGTATTCACTTCACCAGCCTGGGCACCGGCGAACAAAGACTGCCTCAAACAATAGTTGACCTTCACTGTCAATATATATTCTTGTTCACTTTATGCACAGCACCAGAAAACGAACTGCTTCGATCGAGAGCTCGGAGAGTTATCAAGACACCGACTTAATGAAAAGCGTCCAAGCTTTAACCACAGAATATCGTAGGATCTCTTTGAGAAATTTTAATAGAAATGTTTCATTTCTGAAAGACATTATGATCTACTAGTTCATTAGGACTTATTGTCAGTTCAACACAAGTTTTTAAATACAAATACAAATAATAGATTTACGTTTTAAAGATTCATCACATTAACACAAAATTGATAACGATAGATTGACAGATTATTGAGTTGGCTAGAAATTTTAGCAAGCTTTCAAATCTAAAAATTGAGAAATGCTAGTTCGTTGCTGTTGTTCTATCTTATGACAAACGCCATTTTAGGGTAAACCGAGTTAGATATGCCACATTACTTGACTAAAAAATCTCTACAAGATGGCGTTTTCAGAATTTCGATAATCTGATTGGTTACTGAAATATAGCGAGAAACGTGCTGAGAAATTTTTAATATTTTGCTTCAAATGACTGTGTCTGGGGATTGGCTCAAGTTATCTTGTTGTATAACATGTTTTTATGTGAAAAACTATCTGACAAACACAATGGTGTAGTCTTTTTCAAAACAAAAATACAAGAATTGTGAGAAAAATGTAGTTTAAGTTTTAAACTGAAAATATATCATATTTGACAACACTGTAACCAAAAATAACTATTTTTCTAGATTCCCTTACTCATTTCCTTCGAAATGATTCTCACCGATTGTTTCTAGACCAAATGAAGCTAAAGATATGAATAAAAGTTAATAATTGATGCTTTTTTCCATGGAAAATTTTCCATGCACGATTATGACACGCCATACAAATACACCTATGACACGTATGAGCGCGACTTTTGTTTACAATTCTAGTCTAGTCTAGTCTAGTCTACACATACACAGCCAATACATGTAGGGATCCTGGAAAATAGCAGACGTTCGTCCACAATTTTTCTTGTCATTATTAATGATTGTGGCACATATTGAATATGATACAAGCATTAAAGCGGCCAGGCCAACTGTGCAGCGTACAAAATAAAGATTATTCAAAATTCAAAATTATACGGCAATCAAATTATTCATTCAATGAATAATTTAATCAACGGATTATTTTGAATCTTGAATAAGGAAGAGATGTGGACAACCGTACACAACCGTTACAATTTGATGGGGGTTTGATATATCGTTGGGAGTGACTTTGCTAAGAGGGTTAATGTCACTCCTTTGGTCCTAGGTTCCTGGGATGGGACAGAAGTATTTAGCCCTGCCCTGGCTAATGAGCCAGGGTTATAGCGCCCTTACTCGCTCTCTAAAACAATAGAGAAAATTGGCGAAATCGGTTAATTAGTAGTAATATAAACAAAAACGCATAAAAATACAAACCAACAGACAATCACCTTTGACAAAAATCCATATAGGACTTCTATGTCCTAATTGGCAGTATAGGATCATGAAAACAGAAACCTTCCGCGTTCGTTGAGCATTGACGGAAAACACAAATAACTATACCGTATGTTTCACAACAGGCCAAACCGATACTAAAAATTGACTGAGAAGTCATTGCTATTTCCACCTAGCTCAAAACAACAAAAACACTCGCAATCAGCTAACTATAGCAATAAACCACGATTGTCAAGTTCAATTAATCGGGGCACATCGCAAAGCTAGGGTACTCGAAACTAGGATCTGTTAGCTATGAACAAATAATTAACTGAGCTGAAAACTAAGCAAAAATCAATTCGAACGATGCGGAGTCCAGTTGAGACACAAAACATATACCTACTGTATCGATTCCGCTGGCTACCCTCGGCAAATTTTTGGGGTATAGACTGAAGTTCTGTGACTTGAGTGTTGTTTCAAGGACAACCTTGCTGTACAGCCGATTCGAACGCGCACTTTCTGCTTGATTTTTTACTACGAATCCATCCGAGCGAAATGCGCAATTGACATTATTTTAGTATTATCGGAAACAAATACAAATATTATAAATATTTTAAAATCACTAAAGAAGCGCAAGGAATTTTTTTTTTGCTGGAGCAAAAATTGTTTGCGTGCGCTGTCGATGATAGCTACGATCCGATCGAGCGCGACTTTTGTTTACATTTATAATAAAAACTCGCAACATGGTCAACTGATCTTCCCAATATTTGAGAGATTAATACAGAATAGATAGAAGCATCAATTGTCTTCTTTGAATTGTTTATACTATTTAGATATATCAAGATATTCTATCTCAAACTTTAAAAATCGTTTGTCTCGAAATGTTCTAAATGGCGCTTGTCATAAGATTGCACAACAGCGACGAGTTGGCATCGACGTTTTCAATTTACATAAATCGTCGCTGTTTAGCTATCTTATCGCAAACGCCATTTCGGCGTAATCTTAGTTAGATATGTTACATTACTTGTCTGAAAAATCGTTACCAAATGGCGTTTTCAGAATTTTGAATTTCGTCTTGGTTACTGAGATACAACGAGAAACGTGATAAGAAATTGTGTGTTTTGACGTAGAACTACGTCTTTGTTTTCGATACGGTGGTGCCCTTTGCAAAATCTTCAAAAATGGTATGTAACGAAAAGTGGTCCAATTTTAAAC
Organism: Topomyia yanbarensis; assembly: GCF_030247195.1. Classification (NCBI taxonomy): domain Eukaryota; kingdom Metazoa; phylum Arthropoda; class Insecta; order Diptera; family Culicidae; genus Topomyia; species Topomyia yanbarensis. The sequence goes on from NC_080672.1 coordinate 345,134,909, forward strand.
GCATATAATTCAGCCATCTCACGAAAAAATTTCAATTTTTTTGCGCATATCATCCCGAAATGCTTCTAAGAATAGATTCCAATAGATAAACCAAAAGATTTTTGATATCATGGCATTAAAAATTAAAATAATTTACAATCTAGTCAAAATATCGCGCATTTACACACAGAAGATAGCGCTTCCCTAGTCCGGTACGACAGATTTGTGTACCTAGCGCGCTACACTTCTGTGAATGACGTCATCATCGACTATTTAAAGAACGAATTTGACCGGACAAGCTCAGTTGCCTGTTGAACGGCAGGCGGAACAGATCACTGCGCTGTGTGTTTTCACAGCTGAGTTAGACGTCCGTTACACTGGCTGTGGAGGTACGCTACCAAGTGTCGTCAAAGACGCGACTGGGCTTGTCCGTTCAAACACTATGCTTTCTTTTGTATTGTGCTCGTTTCCAGCACACTTTTATTTTTTTTTATCTAAAGATTTATTTGAAACGGCTCAATGCGTTAGCACATCTGAGCCGTGGGTCTTTTATTTTTTTTACAATAAGTAAAAATAAAAAAGGAATTGAGAATGTCTATCTGCCAGATCTTGTTGACGCAGTTTGCTGCTGCGTGTTGAGATCCTTTTCCTTGGCGGTGAAGCCGCTTGGGGGTCATTCAGTCTGCCTTCTCTCGCGTTATCGTTCCCGTCCATGTCATCATCGGTACTGCTTTCTTGCTGTTCACGATCAGAGGTTCTTATTTGTTTCTTGTTCTTAGGGGCCATACACTAATTACGTAAGAGCATATGGGGGGAGAAGAAGTTTCAAAATATCTTTCAAATTCTTATCTGAGGGGGAGGGAGGGTTTGTTCTTTCTTACGTAATATCATAAAAAGTATGAAAATGAAATCAATAAGAAAAATATTCTTTACACAAGAATTATTTATTATTTGTACCATGAACATTTTCTATATCAAACAAAATTAGCACATAATGTACATCATGGCCAAGGAAGGGTGGACCTGGAATTGAAGTGTTTTGCATCAGCAGGATATGATTGTTAAATTAATTATGTAATTTTGTTTATTGTTGCCATCGTGAGGAGCGTCTTAATTGTCGATGGTGTTAGAGCAGTTACATGAATTTCTTGACGCTTGGTGGCATATTGTCCTGTTCGGGAACTGGGGTCACAGTTTGCCTTACAAGTTAAGAAGTGCTGACACTCTTCGTGTTGATGGTCCAATATCCTTCAATTCATACTTTTTGTTCAAACCGCAAGGTGTTCGGAAAATGTTCTGTCATGCGATTGTGACAGATCTTGTGGGCCAAATATTACCAGAGTGTGAACTGTATTTTACTTCAAGAAAATTCGAAGATGTCGGAGCTATGCGTACGATAATCGTCACAGTTGGAGCTCAGAATAAATTCATGCCAGAACAGATAGATTCAAAGGAAGTGGAATATAGCGAAGTAGCTTATATGGACCAGATTGGCTTTAATAAATGTCACCCAATAGTGGTTCTACTAGGATGCAAATAAAATTACTGCAGTTAAATTTTGTCATGAATTTTCTTGAAATAGTTCTATAAGTATCGTTTTCGCTATCTTATTTAATGTATTAACAATATGATTTTTTAATTACGAAAATCATGATAAGAACTTATGTAGGGGGAGGGGGAGTTCGTCAAAATCTTACGAATTCTTATCTGGGGGGAGGGGGAGGTTGGAATGTTCTGAAAATGCCTTACGTAATTAGTATACGGTCCCTTACGGGTCGCTGTTGTAAATCCGTCTTCATCGGTATTTTCTTTTTTATTGGCGAAGCTAGTTGTTGGTTTGGGAGCTGTTGTCGTGGTCATTGTACCTGCATTATTGGTTAATTGGATCGTTGTTTTTGGTTTATCTGAAGGTGTCGGTGGCTGCTTGTTAGAGTTGGCTGTAGTAGATGAGTTTTGACTAGCTACTTCGGCACATGTTTTTCCGTAGTGGGCTGTATGGTTACAGAATTGGTATGTTGGGGTCTGCCCGGGATCTGTGATAAGTGTTTTTTGCTTATAGGTCACGTCATCCTTCGGTGATTTGCATTCGATAGTCATGTAAGAAGGTGTTGGTTTAGTCACTCGCATCCTCACAATACGAACACCGTTGGGAATGTCGGTGAAAAAATTTCTCCAGGTGTCATTCGTAATAGATTCTACTTCTCCATATTGCGACATGATTCGTTTGATGTAATTTTCCTTAGTGCGCGGGGCCAAATCATGGGTACCATGATGTGTTATTAAATTCGACCTCGTGTTGCATGTTGATCTTTGCAATGAAGTTCTCTGCCTGTGCTAAACTTCTAAACGTGATCAAAATACAGTTTTTAACGTGATGCAACTGAATGTACGTAACTTCATCTGGATTAAGCTCTATTTTAATCTTAACTAACTGTTCCACTTCCTGAACTGTGGGTCTAACACGACTTTTATTAAAGTTGATCTAAATCGTGTTATCCCGTAGCACGGGCACTATTGTTTCATTTGGCAAACTCATTTCACTCCGCAGCCGGGGGCAACGATGCGATTTGTTTGTGCACTGATATAGAACAAAAGCTGGCTTGATTCACTGGTGTCTATAGCCTGCTATAGCGTAGCGATTTTTTTGCTTCTGCTTTGAGAGATGTCAGAAGGAAGACCTTGTTTAAGTGGTTCCTAATATATTTTTTTAGCGTTTCGAAAAGTTGAATTTATTAAAAATTATGGATTGCCAAAAAATGGAGAAAATGACATTTTAATAACGCTGCGGATAAGACCGACACCCCAAAGAGGCAAGAGCGACCCCCTTTTGAATTTTCTTTTTGTCCAATTTTTTCCATTAAAAATGTATTGTGTATGTGTGATAAAGTGCAATTATGTGTATTTGAGTATGTGTGATGCAAACGCATGCTTTCGATAGTTTCGTTGCGTAGCAAGAGAAAGGGCATTCGAATGCGTGGTGTTATGAATAAATAATGTTAAACGCATTGTTTATATTATGGTACGGGTTTTCTCAAGTAATTCTTTCGAGCTTTATTGCCACTTGTATAGCCATTCTAACGAGGAAGAGCTGTTATGCAAGCAGATTATATACGCTGTTACTAGGACTCATTCACTTAAAAGTGACGCACGCTTCGTAGTAAGCTATCCGGTTCGTGTTGTGATTTTTCGGAACACTGTTGATCAACAATCCGACGGTCAATGATAATTTTTCATCAATATCATATCAAAATCTTGTATTAGATTATAAGTTTCGTTTCTTTTTGTAATATAACTATGAATAACGTTCAATTTAATTCTTAATTTTTTTTTTGTCGGCTTTAGACAATACTGATAAATAAATGCAAAAAACATAGTTTCCGTGTATTCCAATTATCAACATGACGTAATTATAGTATAATTGAACACAAAAAATATGCTCAGTCGTTTGTATCGAATCAAAAACGAACCCAATCATCTAAACACTCTCGGTCTTACCCCACCCAAAAACTGTCGGTCTTACCCCAATAGTACCCATATTTGTTAAATGCTCAATTTAACAGCATTAAAATACTCAAACTTATCTTCAACACACACAAATAACAATATGGAGAGTAGAATAGAGTGTGTGACCAAAAAATTTGGCCATTTTCAAAGCTTTTGTGTTATTAAAACCTTAAAATATATCAACTAAAAATAACATCTAAAAGCGCACCAACTTTGCTTTCACTTGTTTTGTTTATTTTGTTGACCTTAAATGAACCCATTTGGCATCGATGTGTATCGAAATGCCTAAAATAATCGTACTAATAATATCCTGTCATTATTGTTTGATTTAAAATTTGATATCTGGGAAAAGTCGTGGGGTGTCGGGCTTACCCCCAGTTCCCCTACAATAAATATCACATTCAGAATCACGGCCCGCAACAATTGGCCTTAAGCAACATTTTTCGTCTCGTCTGCAATTATAATGAGTGATTCTGACGGAGAGTCCTTCCGAGAACCTAGCTCTACAGCTCCAGTAGGACAGCTTTGGAAAAAAAATACCTAACCTGATTAAGGATTGCTTACGAGGTATCAATTATATGTAAACTGTAACTTTTTGGAAATATGCGACGGAATAACAGATTGAAATAGGGTAAGGTGGGGCAAATCCGACCGTTGGGTAAACCCGACCCCCCTCTGTTACCGAAAATCAGAAGCACTACGCGAACTAATATCAATGTTGTCGTGTAGAGCATCGAAAATAATCATAATGGTGGTATGACAGCATTTTATTAGTCTACATTGAGATGCTCAAACGACAAAAAGTGTGTTTTTACAACTTTTGATTTGACTTTTGTGCATCATTGACTACAGGGTATTTCTGATTGTTAAAGTGATTGCATAATAAATGTGAGTGGATTTAAATCCTTTGATTAAAGTCCTACAAAGTGCGTAGAAGAATTTAGTTCAATCTTTTTCATATTTTTTTTTAATTTCATCGTATCGAGAAATGACGCGGTGGGGCAAATCCGACCACTAAATATTAAGGTAAATCCGACCGCTTTTTTTCTAAGAAAATTTTTATTTTTCAAATTGAAATATATTTTTATTGTTATTATTTTTATGCAAAATGGTTCATAATTACAAACGAAAGATACAAAAACGTGATGGTTATAGTATTCATCGAGCAATTACTCCGATGCAAATGGGAATATCATTAGTGCTACTGCTTTTGATTTTAGCATTCCAAGGTTGACATTGAACTCCATTTTCATTATGTTACAATTCAATGACACAACATTCATTGATTTATCATTGAAAAACCATAAAATTTGGATAATATCTGCAATAAATCAACCAAAAACATAGGGGGTTGGGTTTACCCCACCATTTTTGAAAACAACAAAAATGAACATTTTTGTAAAACGCTTGTATCACAAGATATTTCAAAGATCCAAATAAAATGCTATGTATAGAAAGTTGCCCAAGAGTCTCCCCTATAATTTGGTATATAAAACGACTTGATCCGATGTAAAATGAGTATTGAACAGCCAAAACCATTTACTAGGTCGGATTTGCCCCAACCTACCCTATGAAAACGAATTGGAAGCAAACATAATATGGAAAAGTCCAAGCTTCTCTAAATTTCTTTGGATTGACTTTTTTGAGTTGAGAAATCCAACAAACCAAATAAATTTCAAATATTTTATTTTACATGTGTATGCATAAACAATCCTTTGAAACATTACACTTATAATCTGAAAACCTTTTCGAACTCAATGCAGGATATCCAAAGTTTTGCTCAATTTTGCTGTAGACAGTTATAAAAAAATGTATAAAAAGAACAGCTTACGTTAAAAAGAAGAAAAATAAAAAAAGAAGGCTTAGGCCAATAACAACAAATATTGTAAATATAAACATTAACAAACAGTATTCAGTTTAAGGGGTTATACAGGGTGTTTGGTTCATGGTTAAGAACCTCTCGAGGTTGGCTGTCATATTTGGAGAAAAAAATCGTTCTACACATACCTTCAAATCTCAACCGTTACTAAGTTAATGAATTTTTTGTGTTAAAAACTTAGTTGTCTTGAAATAGCTCTAACTCAAAAAATATACTTTGTATTTCAAATCTTGTGGATTAATTGGATAGGTGAGAAAATTTTCCATTGAAAAATGTTCTCAAATGTTTCAGCTAATGAGGTTAAGTAACCTTTTCACAGTAATTTATTTAAGATTTAACAATTTTGATCGATTTTTCGTTCATTTCGCGAAAATCTTAATAGTTAACATCACCATTTTAATAAATCAAATTTTCAGTCTTGAAGAGTTGCATAATTTGTTCCTTGACATGATACACTTTTCTTTTCTTGTTTTCATGTGTTTGGGTTATTGAACTTGGATATTTTTATCTCATTTTCACTCTTATTGAAAAAGTATGGCACTTATGGTACCTTTTCATAATTTTATTCGAAAGCCAGAAAAATTTTGCATATAAAAATGTATAAATACCATTCAGTTAAGTGAATTTAGTATTCTTTTAGAAGTTAATTAGTTTAAAGTTAGTGTTATTATCAGCATTTTCGTTACTTTCTTAACATAGTAAATAAGAAACAGCACCATTATTATCATGGAATTAATGTATCTCAGCAAGTTCTACAATTCTTCCTTTAACTCCATTCAATTATCTCTTTTAGTTTCGAAGCAAAATAATTTTTATCTTCTCGTTTCATAAGCAAAAACAACGATTTCGAACCCACTACATTTGTGATGAGGTCATGCTGTGTTAACTATTAAATTACAGCGAAATGAAAAGCGATAGGGATAAAGTGTCAAATAACAAGTTGTAGAGAATATTAAGGGGTACCAAATGAACAATAGAGACGATAAATTTAGTTTATTAATAATTAGAATAATTACAAAAATCACAAAAAACGCAAATTTTGAGTTATTTTACTAGTAAAAAGTCATTTAGTACACTTAACTAAAAGATATCTGTACATACATCGAAAGTAAATTTTCTCAACTTTCCAATGAAGCCCTGGTAATAACGATATAAAGCATATTTTTTAGATTTAAGTCTTTTAAGCACTTGCAGGTCGATTACAGGAAAAAAAATTAGAAGAGAAATTACAAGGAAATGAGAAGAGATAGGAATATCATGTTGAAGAATAAATTATAAATCGTCCTCAAACCCATCTTTTGGATAATAGATATTGCTATAATCATAATTCATTATTTTGAGAAAATTAACAAAAACCTTATCAAAAACACCAACTTTTAACTACATTATAAATAAAAGGTAATTAAAACTAATTAACTGAACGATATGAGAACACCATTCAATAGAATTTAAATTCAATTCACCTTTCCAATGGAACTAAAAGATTTAGAATACGAGGTATACTTTTCGAGTTAGAGGTATTTTAAGATAAATAAGTTTTTTACACAAAAAGTTCAATAACTCTGTAACGGTTGAGATTTGATAGTATGTGTAGAACGATTTTTTCTCCAAATATGACAGTCAATCACCCCTCGGGAGATTCTTATGAACCAAACACCCTGTATACAAAGTTGTGGCGAAATAGTGCGCTATGTTTATGATTTTTTAAAGTGTTTTATGCAAATTTTATTTGAAAAAGCGAAAGACAGTTCGTTGGTAGCAGTATCGATGATAGAATAAAGAAGCTGAATTTAAAAAAAAATATTTGAAGTTGTCGGAGTTATGGCCCATCAACCGAATGTATTGTGGTGCACTTGAACGGATTGGTCTCCCAATAAAAAAAACCTATTTTAATCCACCTAGCGGTGCAATTGTGCCTTTCTCAATCATGAATCACGAGAATGTGTGCGTTATTAATATTAATTACAAGATTTTAAATGCATATGGGTCATTCCACGCGAAGTGATCAAAAATAGATGCAAACTTGAAATCGACCTTCACGGATTTGAACAAAATTTGGAGAAATTGTTCATCTAGGGCCAATATATAAAAACCCAAATTTTTGTGTCAATTGAACCACCCCTCGGATCAAGGGAGCACCCCCCGTTTTGGAAAATTGCCAAAACTTTTGATTTTCTTTTGATCATATCTCCGCTTCTATTTACTCTAGAATCAAACCACAAGATGGCTTTTGAAGAAAATTTTTCAAGGAGTTTATAAAAAATATTAATTTTTGCCGACAGTGCTGCCAACTATGCAATTTTTTCAGTTAAATATTAAAAGTTAATTTTTCTCTCAATACATATATTTTAATTTTGAAAATTTTAATGCCATCGCGTTCCTCAGACATTTTTACATAAAAACCTGTTTTAATCCACCTAGAGGTGCAATTGTGCCTTTCTCATTCCTCCAAACTATGATTTAATAGCTGATTCGTACAATATAACATTATGGAAATGTCTTTCATTCTTATTACACTTGGTAAGTATATATAAGAGCACCTTTTTGCATTCATCGCGGTATCGGTTTGAATCGGAGTTTTCTATGTGATCACACTCCACAACCCGTAACTCCGGAGCCGGAAGTCGGATGGAGATCTAATTTAATATCAGTTTCCGGGGACGCAACACCTTTCATTTGAGACTAAGTTGATCAAATCGTTCTAGCCATTTTCGAGAAACCAATATAACCGTTATTCTGAATTTGGATGCTTTCCGATCCGTCGATGGTGGCCAGTGTGGCCAAAGAGACTTTAAATGACTGTTGGTGACCTAGATCTACAAATTCAATAGTTGTGTTTACATTTTGGAAAAAATTTCACCTTTTTACATTCATCGCAGAATTCGTTAGAATCGGGATTTTCTGCGTGATCGTACGTATCACCCTGTAATTCAGGAACCAGAACTCGGATCCACATAAAATTCAACAGCAGCTGATGGACCTTTCATTTAAAATCAAGTTTGTTAGAATCGGTTCAGAAAATTCCGAGAAACCAATGTGGACAAATCAACAAATTTTGTTTTGTAACCTTAATCTTCAACTCGTAATCCGGAACAAGATGTCGGTTGAAAATGAAATTCAATAGTAACCTATGGGAATATTATACCTTTCATTTGAATCTTAATTTGTAAAAATCGGTTCAGCCATCTCCAAGAAACCGATGTGGACATTTTGTTAACAAATCCGCACATACACACACATACATACATACATACATACATACATACATACATACATACATACATACATACATACATACATACATACATACATACATACATACATACATACATACATACATACATACATACATACATACACACATACATACACACAGATATTTTACGATCTCGGCGAACTGAGTCGAATGTTATATGAGACTCGGCCCTCCGGGCCTCGGTTAGAAAGTCGGTTTTTGGAGCAATTGCATAACCTTTCTATATGAGAAAGGCAAAAGAATAATATTTAATTAGCTTAATCAGCATGAGTTCAATGTTATCTTCATGTGATTATATTTTGAAATGTTGGTGGAATGGGTTTGAAAGTGGAGGGAATGGGGGGTTAGTAAAGTGGGAGTGGAGGATGCGTCAGAAAACCTTCATCTTATTTCGGTATACGGGGTGGATGAAGGAAATGCGGTCGTGAGGGTGGTCCAAGGGGAGGGGAGTGATGAAGGAGGGAGGTGTAAGGGCAAGGCGGGGGGAGGGGCGGCGACGCAATACTCAACTGCATATTTTGCCCTCCATTTGAGATTTGGTTTGAGAAAATCGGTTGTCATCACCGAAGAACTGATGTGACTTTAATTGTGGAATATGCACGGAATTCCGGAATCGTCGATAGTGGACAATATATTCAAAGAATGTTTGATTGGCAATCAGTGATCTAGATCTGCGATTAGAAGTAATTTGGTGACCATTTCAATAGTTTTTAGCCTCTGAGGTATTACGATTGTACCGATTTATATGGGAAATTCCAGTGTATCCTTACTTCCACCCCTGTAACTCCGGAAGCAAGAGTCAGAACCGAATGAAATTCAGCTGCAGTCAATGGTATTACTATATCTTTCATTTGAAATCAAGTTTGTAAAAATCGGTTGAGAATTCGTTGGGGAATGGATGTGATATTAGCTTAGGAACTTGGCGGGTTCCCCGGGGGCGTCATGAACCGTCATAGGTGGCCAATGTGGTCAAAGCTGCTTTGATTGATCATTAGTGATCCAGACCCGCAAACTAGAGTAATGTTACATCAATTTTAATATGTTTTACATCATTTGAACATCATGGTGGTACCAGTTTATATGGGAATTTGCTGTGTGACCGCACTCTTCAACCCGTAACTCCGGAACCGGAAGTCGGATCAACTAAAAATTCAATAGCAGCTTATGGGAGCGTTATACCTTTCAGATGAAACTAAGTTTGCGAAAATCGGTTCAGCCATCTCTGAGAAAATTGTGTGAGTTTAAATGACACACACACATACACACACATACATACACACAGACATTTGCCGATCTCGACGAACTGAATCGAATGGTGTATGGCACTCGGCCCTCCGGGTCTCGGTTAAAAAGTCGATTTTTACAGTGATTGCATAGCCTTTCTTTATATGCGAAAGGCAAAAACACTTATCGTCCCAATATACTATGAGCGCATCCTGAGATATACCGTTTTGAAGGGAAAAACTCCGATTTTCGGGCCTCCGTTAAAAAGTCGGTTTTCAGAGCAATTGTAATACCTTTCTATTCGGGTCCTCTCTTCCCAACTACATCCTCCTTGACAAAGTTCGCCTACCAGTTCGCCTGTTTGTACCGCGGGTCATGAGCTGCAGCAATTGCAAGCAGTTGGGCCACACAGCCACCTATTGTGGAAATAAGAAACGATGCGGCAAATGCGAAGGAGAGCATGAGGATGACTCTTGCGACAAAGAAACTGAAAAGTGTATTTGCTGCGGGGGCCCTTCACATGCTCTTAAATCATGCCCTGCGTACAAGCAGCGCGGGGATAAAATTAAGCGCTCCCTTAAGGAACGCTCAAGGCGTTCTTATGCAGAAATGCTAAAGAATGCTTCGCCATCTGTCCTGTCCGAAAATCCCTATGCTGGTTTGGCGAACGTTGAGCAAGAATCTGACGACCCACGAGAGGGAACATCTTTGGTTAACCCAGGGGAATCCAGGAAGAGGAGAAATCCAGCCTCCCCTACATTGCCTCGTAAGGGTGCCAAGGTGTCGTCCACTCAGAGTGCGCCATCTACAACCAATAAATCCAACGGAAGTGATGCACAAAAGCCGAAGCAATTTGCTCCAGGACTTGGAAATATTAATTCTAACAAGGAGTACCCACCACTTCCAGGGACATCCAAAACCCCAAGTGTCCCCTTTTTTCAAACAGATACTCAGTCCAGTAGCGGACTAATGAAATTTTCTGACATAGTGGACGTAATTTTCACAGCTTTCAATGTTACTGATCCTCTTAAAAGCCTTCTGATACGTTTTCTCCCTATAGTGCAAACATTTTTGAAGCAGTTGACTACTAAATGGCCCCTCCTTGCAGCGATCGTATCCTTCGATGGCTAAGTCATCGAACGAGGTCACCGATTCGATCACTGTTCTACAGTGGAACAGCAGAAGTATCCTCCCGAAAATCGATTCCTTTAAATTTTTACTAAATAGTTTAAAATGTGATGCTTTCGCATTATGTGAAATTTGGTTAACTTCCGATATAAATCTCAACTTCCACGACTTTAATATAATTCGTCTGGATCGAGAAAACCCTTATGGAGGAGTACTTTTGGGGATCAAAAAGTGCTATTCTTTCAACCGAATTAACCTCCCTTCGACACCAGGCATTGAAATTGTCGCTTGTCAAGTTCTAATCAAAGGCAAAGACCTTTGCATTGCTTCCATCTACATTCCTCCTAGAGCCTCGGTAGGGCACCGAACGCTTTGTAATATCACGGAATCCTTACCGGCACCGCGGCTAGTTCTGGGAGACTTTAACTCACACGGTACGGTATGGGGCTGTCTTCATGATGATAATAGATCAACATTAATCCAAGATCTTTGCGATAATTTCAACATGACCATCTTAAACACGGGAGAAATGACGCGGATTCCTACACCACCAGCACGCGCAAGCGCGTTGGATTTGTCGCTTTGCTCGACATCGCTACAGTTAGATTGCATGTGGAAGGTGATCCCTGATCCCCACGGTAGCGATCATTTGCCTATCGTGATTTCAATTGCTAACGGTTCAAGACCATCGGAAACAATCAATGTATCGTATGACCTCACACGGAACATTGATTGGAAGAGTTACGCGACCGCGATATCCGTTAAAATCGAATCCACTCAAGATCTTCCTCCGGAGGAAGAGTACAGGTTTTTGGCTGGCTTGATTCTCGACAGTGCGACTCAAGCTCAGACTAAACCAGTACCCAGCGCGAATACCCATGGACGGTCTCCCACCCTGTGGTGGGATAAAGAGTGCTCAGAGCTGTACGCGGAAAAGTCCACTGCATATAAGGCCTTCCGGGAAGACGGGTTACCCGCTAGCTATCTACAGTACGCGTCGTTAGAAAGGCGAATGAAGAGTCTAATGAAAGCCAAAAAACGCAGTTATTGGCGCCGGTTGGTCGACGGGTTAACGAGAGAAACAGCGATGAGCACTCTTTGGGGTACGGCTCGACGTATGCGTAACCGTAATAGTACCAACGAGAACGTGGAATATTCAAACCGTTGGATATTCGCTTTCGCCAAGAAGATCTGTCCGGACTCTGTCCCGGTACAGAAAACGTGCCGCGCCGCGTCTCCTCACGATACCGCGAACGAAACACCGTTTTCGATGGTGGAGTTCTCACTTGCTCTCTTATCGTGCAACAATAACGCCCCAGGGTTAGACAGACTGAAATTCAACTTGCTGAAGAATCTGCCTGACACTGCAAAAAGGCGCTTGTTGAATTTATTTAACAAGTTTCTTGAGGGTAACATTGTCCCTTATGAATGGAGGCAAGTGAAGGTCATCGCCATCCAAAAACCAGGAAAACCAGCCTCCGACCACAACTCGTATCGGCCGATTGCAATGCTGTCCTGTATTTGGAAGTTGTTCGAGAAAATGATCTTGTTTCGCCTCGACAATTGGGTTGGAGCAAATGGCTTACTGTCAGATACACAATTTGGCTTCCGAAGAGGCAAAGGGACGAACGCTTGCCTTGCGTTGCTTTCTACAGAAATCCAAATGGCCTATGCTAACAAAGAGCAGATGGCATCAGTCTTCTTGGATATTAAGGGGGCTTTTGATTCAGTTTCTATCAACATTCTGTCAGAGAAGCTGCACCAGCATGGTCTTTCGCCAATTTTAAATAACTTTTTGCTAAACCTGTTGTCTGAAAAGCACATGCACTTTTCGCATGGCGATTTAACAACATCGCGATTTAGCTACATGGGTCTTCCCCAGGGCTCATGTCTAAGTCCCCTGCTCTACAATTTTTACGTGAATGACATTGACGATTGTCTTGCCAATTCATGCACGCTAAGGCAACTTGCAGACGACGGGGTGGTCTCTGTTACAGGGCCCAAAGCTGCCGACTTGCAAGGACCATTACAAAATACCTTGGACAATTTGTCTGCTTGGGCTCTTCAGCTGGGTATTGAGTTCTCCACGGAGAAAACTGAGTTGGTTGTTTTTTCTAGGAAGCGTGAGCCGGCGCAACTCCAGCTTTTATTAATGGGTGCAACGATCAACCAGGTTTTCACATTTAAATATCTCGGGGTCTGGTTCGACTCTAAAGGTACCTGGGGATGTCACATTAGGTATCTGAAACAGAAATGCCAACAAAGGATCAATTTTCTCCGAACAATAACTGGAACATGGTGGGGTGCTCACCCAGGAGACCTGATCAGGTTGTACCAAACAACGATATTGTCGGTGATGGAGTACGGGTGTTTCTGTTTCCGCTCCGCTGCGAACATACACTTCATCAAACTGGAGAGAATCCAGTATCGTTGCTTGCGCATTGCCTTGGGTTGCATGCACTCGACCCATACGATGAGTCTCGAAGTGCTGGCGGGCGTTCTTCCGCTAAAAAATCGATTTTGGGAACTCTCATATCGATTGCTCATCCGATGCGACATTCTGAACCCGTTGGTAATTGAAAACTTCGAGAGGCTCGTCGAGCTTAATTCTCAAACCCGTTTTATGTCCTTGTACTTCGACTACATGGCACAGAGCATCAATCCTTCGTACAATCCCAACCGTGTCCGTTTCCTAGATACTTCTGATTCTACTGTATTCTTCGACACATCCATGAAGGAAGAGATTCGTGGAATCCCGGACCATATACGCCCGCAGGTGATCCCCAATATATTTTATAATAAATTCCGAGAAGTCGACTGCGACAAAATGTTTTACACTGACGGATCAAATCTCGATGGGTCCACTGGCTTCGGTATCTTCAACAATACTATCACCGCTTCATTGAAGCTCAATGATCCCGCTTCAGTTTACGTCGCAGAGTTAGCTGCAATTCAGTACACCCTTGGGATCATCGACACTCTGCCCACAGATCACTACTTCATCGTTTCGGACAGCCTCAGCTCTATCGAGGCTCTTCGTGCGGTGAAGCCTAAAAAGCAATTCCCGTATTTTCTGGGGAAGATACAGGAGTCCTTGTGTACGTTATCTGAAAAATCTTATCAGATTACCTTTGTTTGGGTCCCCTCTCATTGTTCTATCCCGGGCAATGAAAAGGCCGACTCATTAGCAAAGGTGGGCGCATTAAATGGTGACATATACGAAAGACCAATCTGCTTCAACGAATTTTTTAGTATTTGTCGTCAGAGGACACTCAACAGTTGGCAAACCTCGTGGAGCAATGGGGAACTTGGACGATGGCTACATTCCGTTATCCCAAAGGTATCAACGAAGCCTTGGTTCAGGGGGATGGATGTGGGTCGGGATTTTATTCGTGTAATGTCCCGACTTATGTCCAATCACTACACCATGGATGCGCATTTGCGGCGTATTGGGCTTGCGGAGAGTAGTCTGTGCGCTTGTGACGAGGGCTATCATGACATCGAACACGTTGTCTGGGTATGCGCCGGGTATTGTGACGCTAGGTCTCAGTTAAAGGATTCCCTTCGGGCCCGAGGTAGACCACCCAATGTACCAGTCCGAGATATGCTGGCAACTCGTGATTTCCCCTATATGTCCCTTATTTATACCTTCATAAAAACAATAAATATCCCAATTTAGCCCCTCTCTTTTTATTTCTCGTTTTTAGAGTTTCCTCCTGCCTTGTGGAACCGATCAGCTCCAGAGTGCCACTATGTAACCGCCGTCGCCCTTACCACTACGCCTGCATAGAAGGAAACTGAAGCGACCCAGCAAACCAGCAATCGTATATAAAAGTTTGCAATAAATTACAAATAATGACAGATTAAATCAAAATTACAAATAGTGCAAGCAAAAATTATGTTTTGTTGTAAAAAGTTCACATAAAATGCAAATCTGTGATCGAAATACAATGTTGACTTGAAGTTATTTATTAGTCCACCACAACTTAAAACAAAATTGTACATGCGGATTAATAAAGACAATTTTGAAACATTGTATAGATATTAATTTGCAATTGGATTAAACTGCAAAATCGTTCAAAAAAATAATCACCTCCTTATAGCACTTCGCAAATTCTCTGCCAGACTAGTTCAATATTTGAGCAATAAAAAATGGCTTGAGTACAGAATGTAGGTTGTGATTTGACAGGTAGAGGAGGTATCATTGGAATGCCATATTTAGGTTGGATTATGGTGTTTTTAGATCGTAATCACAAAGCGATAAAAATGATCAAATATAATCGTTGCTTAACAGTGTATAAATAGATGAATACATAGCGGCTAAGCTGGGAATACGAAGATCTCAGGTTCGAAACTGAGAGTAAATCGTAGCAGGTAATTTTAATAATTGATGTTCCAGTGACTCCAACCTCACCCATGATAAACTTATCTACCAGTGTGGGCGTAACTGTGTCTTATAACAGAATTATTGAAATTTCATCCTGATTTTTTATTTTCATAATATTATTTTTTTTTAAAATACTTCTTGGTACCACATTAGGGACCTTAAACTGCATAAACCTTCATGTGTGATTGTAAAGTTGATCATATATAAACTCAAAATGATAAGCTAGATGATTGTATAATGCTTCTGATGAGATCAAAATTCGTCGTAAATCACATAGTTCTACTATACCGATTTGTTGTACGTATATGGCCTCCACTTTTGTTCACATAGAAGAGATCTGTGCATTTTATACAATCAATTCATATCGTTGAAGAGTTCAGTTAATCAAATTGCAACTTATTAAAGTGAATCAAAATGTTGGCTGGGGAGAGCGACTCGAGGTCCGATGACTTTTGAAGGATTCCCCGCGGGTCCGAAGAATACCATCCGCCAATCCGGTACTCGACGACTTACTAGACTGAGGCTCAAATTTATTTCGCTGATCCCCCTCCCCCCTCCCCGTTCGAGCGAAAGTTGCAAGTTTTGCTCTTCTTTCCCTGTCTCTCCCCTGTCCTTGATACAACTGCTGCTACACTAATGCAGAAATAAGCCACCCTCTGTACATCTTGACCAAGCATAAGTTTTAGTTAAAAAAATCAAATTAGTATTCTGTATTCCTAGTTTTA
Source organism: Topomyia yanbarensis (assembly GCF_030247195.1). Taxonomy (NCBI): domain Eukaryota; kingdom Metazoa; phylum Arthropoda; class Insecta; order Diptera; family Culicidae; genus Topomyia; species Topomyia yanbarensis. The sequence continues at coordinate 345,150,991 of NC_080672.1, forward strand.
AGGTAGCTATAATTTTTACTCTTTATTGAAACTCTTGTCCTCCATTTTGTAAATAGAATTGAATCCCTAGTTTTAAGATTTCTGTGAAATTTCTCATAAATATTTGTTCCCCCTTTTGTGTACTAAACTATATTGTTAGTTTTAAGATAACCGTAAAATATTTCGTAAAATACTATTACTCCCTCTTTTGTATATCAAAGTGAATCCCTTGTTTTAAATTTTTTCATAAAAAAAATCTTTTGGCCCTCTCTTGTATATTGAATCTTATTTCTAGTCTTAAGATAGCTGTAAACTTTCTTTTCCTTTGTAAAAAAAATATTTCAACATTGTAACCTCCTAGTTTTAAGATATCCAAAATGTAAAAACAAAAGCATTTGGCACCGATAATAATAAACGAAATGAATAAAAAAAATACCTTTCTATTGAGAAAGGCAAAAAATTTCTTACAAAAAACATGTTGACCAAAAAATTGAGCTTTGCGGTGTTCAAAATATTAAACAAAAATTCATTGCAATGAATCAAAATTATTTTGATGTAAAAGGAACCGTTCATGTGCACAATTCAAAAAATATGAAAATCGGATGAATAGTCTTTGAGATATCGCGTTCACCGCAAAAAAAAACAGAACTTGGAAACCAAACGCCTGTCAGAAAAACACAGAAGCCCGACTATACATATCTAAAGTGAAGTGTTGTGCCCTTATGCACAAATTAGGTTTGTTCCAGTACCAGGAGAAACTGGAAGTACTCCGGAGCAAACAGGGAGAAAATCGTTCCTGTACTATCCTCTTCTCTTTTTTCTTCTTCTGGTGGCAAACCGGAGTGAAAAGGAGCAAGAATTTTTTGCACCGGAGCAACAGGGAGTAACTTGCATGTACTGGAACAAACCTATTGATTTAATTTAATTTTCTCCCATTCCCTCTTCTTCACCAGCAAACCAAAGCTTACGTCACTGCTTCACGGGATATCACTAGAGGCCTGCCAGTTGACTAGGCGTTCTCACAAGTCGGTGTGACTGTTTCAATCTTGTAATCATCTGATCAAATAAAATAGTGATTTACGTGTATTTTCAAAATGTTGAGTCAGAACTGGTAAATAGTGAACTAAATGAAGATTTTAATTGCATTCAATCCTAAACTCAATAACGGAATTTCGATTAAGATGAATAAAGTTTATATTTCAAATCAGCTTCTCAGAGCAAATCGGGCCGACGTGCAATCCCGAACCATCACCGTCGCATCGTCGAGGCTCAACTGAAAAATTTCAAAATAATCGAAGCGACAACACTTCGTACGGTACTTACAGAAATTCACGGGTAGAGCGCAAAGCTGAATTTGACGCTGCCTCAGCGCAGGATGTTCCAGATTATTCCTTTGTGCGTTAGAATTTAATTATGTACACGATCCCCAACTACAACATTCCACCCGCAGGGCCAGAGTAAACTGGCCCTTTCCACCCACAAATTGTGCGCGAGATACTATGGGCAAGAATTATGCTAAGCTGGCCAAAAATAATTTGTCTTCTGGAATGCTACTGTAAATCGCTGTAGATAAAAATAGAATATTTTTTTATTCCGATCGGAAGCAAGAATAAATTGTTACGAAATATCATAACTGAAAACATTGGCGAAAATACTAGGTATCTTTTTTGTGCTTCTTATTGGAATTTTGAAGACGGACACTTTTTTCAGCGTTTTGTTTTTTTTTTTTCAGAAATGGCAGGTTTAGTTTAACAAAAATACATTGGGCCTATCTCGAAAGATGGCACAATAAAATTTGATGGAACTTTCCCGAAGACACGTACGCACTAAATCGTAAGCAAAGGCCAGAAAATATTGAAGTCCGACCTTTGCCAACTCATCACCACTGTGCGACGAACCAAACATTTCCAATCGCAACATGCCAGCTGCACAGGATCACGCATGCAGTACTGCATTTCCTCCGCATGCCATGTACTGTGTTTCATTCCGGAGCAACGCGGCTAAGCAAAATCTGGGCAACCCCAGCCAGGGTTGCAGTTTCCCCAACCCGCACACACGCACACATTCGTCCACCTTACTCCGCAGCGGGAGAGCTAACGGCAAACCCCAGGTGATTAGTGGTGATCCGCGTCGTCAGAGCAATAAATTTACCACTCCTAACGCCCTGCGGAGAATTATTCAAGGGGGTTACGGTGATGGTACATAGTTGGCAAATGTCTTCCTCCTCCCGGAAATGCACGGCGTGAAAACATAATTAATAGACCTCAGGAGATCCGTTGCGGATATTGTACAAATAGAGTGGGGAAGATCAAAGATGGGTTGTAAACCGATTGTAATTCCGATTAATATTGTATGAGTTTCAGTAATGTGTGTTGTTACCGATAACAGACTCTTAGGATTCATGATCTGGATTGATTCGAATTCAAACTTGTAAGATAACATACATAACTACCAGAACCGCACATTCTTTTCTTTCTGTTTCTTCATCAAACAATATGCGTCTTCACCGGATGTTGTATTAGTATTTTCCCCGAGATCCTCACAATCCATCCGTTCGTCTCCGTGCTTGTTTACCTCCACGACGGCCGGTCGCAGAACGGAACCCTCTTCCCAACATGCGGCTCGTTTCCATGGATTCCAAAAATCACTATTTCCTGTACCAAGATTACCAAACGTTTCGGCACCATCGGTATTGACTCCCATATCTCGGGTCATTCCATTCAGTACATAATGGAAATGCCTCACCACGGGCGGTTCACCAGGTTTTGCTTCGTCGAAGCCCGATTTTCGCAGATAGTACGGCAGATCATCGGTTGAGGTTTGCTTTTCGTAGTGGAAATTAAAAGGATTGGCCTTACCCTGCTGCGGATATGAACAGTGTTGATGCATGGACAGGATGGTTGCCAGCTGGTGAAGTAATTGCTGTAGGGAAAGCTGGTCGGGGGATGCTGGGAATAGGTTCTGACCGGGGATGGTTGATAGGGTGGACACGGGGGTGCTCAGGAACCATGTTCGGCGGTCCAGAATATTTCGCTGGTCCTGCTGGGTGACGATGAAGTTTTCGTTGCCGAAGGAGAAGGGAACTGGAAGAAAATCACTCTGCTCTAATTTGTTATGTGCGCAATAAATCAAACTTACAATGAACTGGTTCCGCTAGCAGTTGAAACGAGTTGTGAATTGTGTAGATAGGAATGGTGTTAGCCATGCTATTTCTATTTGTTTTTATTAACTTTCTATACAAAGAATTTGGAATTCATAACAAAAATGACTGCTTCCAATGAGTTTTAAAATCGTTGTTTACTTAGTTCGTGGCCTACTAGAATATCATGGCACATGAACATGACACCGACTGGAGCTAAACCAACGTCTAATCAAAATTCCGGCTGTTTCATAGACTCTCCCTGAAGAGCAAACGAAACCTGATGAATGGACCCGTCTCCGCCGGTAGCGGCAGCTTCAGTTAATGCAATTAACAACATGCGGGATCCATATTTGGACCACCTGCTGAAACATGAGCGCTGTCTGCTGCCACCATGAGGGTATGAAAACTCTCACTTTCCGGCCAACTATGTGACCGGTCGGCATTGATTGCATTGCGCACGGATACTTCCAACGGCCGAATAGCGTTATATTTTTTCATCAATTTTAGAAAACCCAAACAAGCAGTTACCAAAAGTGGCCGTATTGAGTGATAGCCGCAATATTGGATGGAGGAAACATGGACAAAAAACCAAACCAGTTTCGTGGGCATCTCTTTCACATTTTTGTTTTGAAAATATTGCACGACTTTATTGTTTGATTTGCATTCATAAACATCGATTGATGATGGTTCCTACTTGGAGCTCAAACTGGTGCTACCCATCTGAGAAGGTGTTGATCGGAATTGATAAATTACGAAACGTTTGGCATTCAAATTTGCAAATTGTGCAGATCTGGTTATGTAATCGAGTTGAAATTAATTCATTCCGAAATTTACAGTATCAGTTTTCTCGTTTGAGTAGGTTCAGATGTTTGAACAACAGAAGATAATACATCCCAATGCAAAACTCTGGTGAGGAATTCTACGAATATCCCTCCAAAAATCTTTAGAATCATGACCGACCATCTTCGATTCCGATGAAACTGTACATGTTTCACGGGCTGGATGTTGGTTCGAATCAAAACTTGTCAAAAGTAAACAAAGTTAATTCCGTAGCGTCAAACTGGCGAAATCGTTAGAGTTCAACGGGTTGCTGGAGCGTTCTTGTTTTAGTTTTAGTTACAGTTTACACAAACACAGCCAACACATGTAGGGATCCTGGAAAATTGCAGACGTTCGCCTACAATTTTGCTTGTCAGTATTAATGTTTGTGGTACATATGGTGTATGACACAATCATTAAAGCGGCCAGGCCAACCGTGCAGCGTAAAAAATGAAGATGATTCAAAATTGTAAGGCAATCAAATTATTCATTCAATGAAGAATGTAAGCAACGTGCGATTTTGAACCTTGAATAAGGAAGGAACGTGGACAACCGTACCGACCGTTTAAATTCTGCTCAAAGTATCGAAACTCGTCAAGGCATTTTTAAATGTCCTGTATTAAACGGCTTCGTTCTTGCCGACGATATCGACATCTCTATGTTCAGTTTCTCTAATCTTGCAGTCGGGAACTCAACTATTCCGATCATAAGTGCTGCTTGACCCGAACTCTGGATCTGGTATCCTTGATCGATCACTGGTCATCTAGTGTTATTCTAAACTCTTGATTGTTGATTCTAAAATATTTTCAACTTTTTCATTGATAAAAACCACGACACATGAAAATTTGCTTCCTCCTTTTCTATCATCACCTCACAAGTTGGGTTTCAATAAAACGTAAAAAATCGAACAATCTCTAACAAAGAAAGATACAAACTATAAGCAGAACGGGCTCGCCGGCAATAAATGTGGAGTCCAATATTTTTCAAATTAATTGGCTTCATACGGTACTACACTCCGCCATCCTACTGTTCCTGCAGTGAGCCGCCTATCGTATGCTACTCGCTTCCTCAGTTCTTTCAGAAAGGCACCTTCACTTTTACCGTAAATCAACACTTAAACATTTTCTAAATTTAAATTACAAAACTGATATTTTAATAGAAAGTTCTAGAATAGCAGCAGGGCAAAATTGACGGGAGAAAAAACGAACTGTAGCGAATTGTTCAACGGGGTGCTGAAGCGTTGCTAATTTTTTTTTTATTTCCCAGTTTAAATTTTGAGAAATTTCCCAGTTAAGCGCAGCCGGAATTCTGGCTGGTTCTAACTCGAAGTCCGGCTCCAGTGACACAACCGATTCTAGTTAGAATCGGTTGTGTCACTGGAGCCAGAATGCGAATTAGAACCAGCCAGAATTCCGGCTCATTTCCGGTTGAACTTTACTGGCTTCCGGTAACCATCCGATACCCTTCAGGAACCTCTGTTTAGAGTGTACCAGTACGATGCTACTTAGCCGCATAACCGAGTCCTAGAAACCGAAGCGGTGCAAGACCACTGAGGATCTGCCGTATGAGGTGGCCGCCAACCCACCGTTGGTAGCAAGCGAACCTGTGATCTACTCTTTTGCCCGGCTTATTCAAGCATAGGGCCTAGTTTAAGTCCGGCTGAGCGATATCGAAGTCAGATGGTACGCGCAAAAGCGATGTGGCATAGCCAAAATTGGTCGTGGAATAAAATTGGCAGCGCTAGCAAAATGAAAACACAAATGAACACTCCGGATGAACCTTAACCTATCGCCAATTGACATTTCGAGGAGTGAATAATAGGAACCCTGTTTCACCGGCATGAAGGATTAAATATTTTTCACATTAAATGAGATCATTTTGATCCAAGGAACTTTTGCATGTTCTGAAAAAAAACTAGTTAGATTGCCGTATTTTATACAGCAAAACTATCTGATAAAGAGTTACAGGGAATAAAAATTCCAGCGCGAAAAAAAATATACGGAAACTAAATGTGACATTTTTCACAAAAACTGAACGGTATGTCATTTCTGCATTTATAACATCGTTTTACAATAAAAGTTTTTATTACAACAGATGTTATAAATTTCCTGTAACAGTATTTATATTAGTTTACAAGATATAATATCACATTTACGCTTACATTTAGTACGTATCTATCTCGGCCAATGCTGATCACAAACTAATAAATATGGCAGCGCAAGCCGTTTGATATTTTCAAGGCGGTGAAAAAGAGAGTTGCTCGCATTATTGTAACAAAAACAAAAATCTATGTTTAAAAATTAAATTACAATGAAATCATTGTGGGTCGACGTGGATTAATTTTTGCTGTGGATCGTGTTTGCAAACATTGTTCCACAGCTTAAGGAGGGCGTCCGGTGTAAAGTGCTGAAATCAAAGGTTATTTTGGTTTATAGATTTTGAATGCAAGGTAACAATGATTTTTTCCTTTATCATATAGAAAGGTTATGCAATCACTCTGAAAAACGTCAACCTAATCCCGACCCGGAGGGCCGAGTGTCATATCCCATTCGACTCAGTTCGTCGAGATCGGAAAAAGTCTGTATGTTTGTGTGTATGTGTGTGCATGTGTGTGTATGTGTGTGTATGTATGTGCGTATGTGTCAAATAATGTCACTCATTTTTCTCAGAGATGGCTGGACCGATTTGCCCAAACTTAGTTTCAAATGAAATGTGCCACCTTCCCATCGGCTGCTATTGAATTGTGGATCGATCGGAATTCTGGTTCCGGAATTACGGATTTCAGAGTGCGGCCACACAGAAATTTCTCATATAAACTATAGGAAAAATTAAAAATAGAATTTTTATTTTTGATGCTAAATGTGTTCAAGGTGCATGAAACGTCGAGATTTGATGCAAACTCGAAAAAAAATTTGACGACAATTCACTTTTTTGGATTTTGGCACATTTTTGCCTTTCTCATATAGAAAGGTTATGCAATCACTCTGAAAAACGTCAACCTAATCCCCTAATAATTTTTCGACTCGCATAAGGTTTCTGGATTTTAACAGGGGAGTAGTTGATGGTTTACGGAGAGGGGTTACACCCCCCCCCCTCTACTGTTCACTCTCCTCCTTTAAAAATCTCCTTAAATCAGCTCTCAGACCACCACCCCATCCAGCCCTCATACCCTTCCCTTTCAACCCCATCATCTTTAAACCACCACTGTATCTCAAAGCATACCAATTTAAGCTGGGGAGTCGTTCGTTCATGGGACTTTCGCCCTCCTCACATACCCACCCCCGCATGACAAAATGAGTTAGCAAGCAGATAACATTGATCTAATGCTGATTAGGCTAATGGAGTATGATATTTTTTTGTTTCAAGTGTTTCACCGTCGACACGTAGCTCATCAAGTTCGTGGCTGGCATGCCATTGTGTATAAGTGCAAAGTGTACTAAGAATGTAATGGACATTTCCACAATTATGTTGAACATAAAAAGCCTCCGTGCCATAGTTTAAAGAAATGAGAAAGGCACAATTGCACCGCTAGGTGGATTAAAACAGGTTTTTTAACGAACTTTGGGTGAAGAGAATTGACCAAAACTTTTGTGTATTTTAATGCATCATTTCAATAACATTCTGTATGTAAACATTAACATTTAACAAGTCTGCACAGCATCTAAGAAAAGAATGTAGTACATCATAGTTTGGAACATATATTGTCCTTGCTCAATGCGAATAACTTATAACCACTTTTTTGTACATGATTATAAAATTCCAAATATTCGTAAGCTAAAGATACAATGTTATAAAAAAACTGAACCTATATGTTTTGGGCTGAGCGTTTACCTAGTCATCTGAGGGAAGGACCAACGTCCAAAAACTGATAAAATGCATATCGATGTTTGAATATCCCTAGCTCATCGCACGATTTCCCTAATTTTATTAAGTATCGTGAACGCAAGTTAAATTTTTTCCCCTTAAGGTTGGACAGAGAATGTGCAAAATCCGCATACGAAAAAAGCAGTTTTTTCCACACCGTATGTCAGATCTTCATAAAAATCAATCAGCGTATGTAGAATGTTGTTACAGTACTGCTGATTGATTTTTATGAAGATCTGACATACGGTGTGGAAAAAAACTACTTTTTTCGTTTGCGAATTTTACCCTTTCTCTGTCCAACCTTAAACCTCAACAGAATTAAATTAGCGGTACCTGTTGCCTAATGTCCGCTCCACAAGCCATATGTTCTGACTGACGTAGCGAAATACGTTGAAAACCACTAATCTGGCCAGATAAATTTAACGTTCAAAATCAGTATTACATTTTGAATCTGAATAAAGCTGTTGTATGCTCGTGAACCACGTCTACCAAATAACCAACCAAGCTGCAAGGGATCACTATTCAAGAGAGAAAAGAATACTGACATACTCTCTCTCAGTAATACTCACAACTGTTCGTCGTTATAATGACACGTTCTTAGTCAAGTATGCGTGGATACATTCGTTCCTGTTTCTGTTTTCTCTTGTTGCTTCGGTATCAATAGCGGCAATTCATTCGGTTGGGACGAAGGCAATCGTTATACTGAACTGTATTGTGATTCTTTCGGATCGAATTTGAATGAATAGTGAAAGCTCTCGTAAACGGTCATTTGGCCCGCTGCACGATGTTCTTGAACCTTGTCTCTCTCATATATACGAACATTTTGACAACGTAATATATGCGTGTCATTGCTATAAAATTCGATATATTTCCGAAAATTGTAATTTTCTGTATTGTATGCAATTTTGGGAAAATATTGTAGCTCCTTCCAAGGGAAATTATCAACAACCTACTAGAAATCGGTTGCCCATTTTTATACAAAGAATTTAACATAATAATATGCGTAGATCATTGCGCTAGATTTTAAGTTCTTCACAAAAATTGGAAATTTTCCGTTGTTTTGTAGTACTTCCTCTGACTTTTTTAGTCGTAGAAAGCTCAATTGTGGTCGACTCCAAATCTGAATCATTCTAATCTAGAGAGTCCAAAAAAACAATCATATCGATATCAAAATTGTCCAAATTAATCAAGCGCCTGCTGAGATATAGCGATTTTAAAATACCGCACCGACTTTTTTTGACATGGTTGTTCGTGTAGATAAAACTGACATGATTGGAGGAGTATTAACCAAAATCGATCGTCGAATCTTTGATAGACACAATTTTTTCGCAACATCATTACTTATAATGTTGGCAGTTCTGCGAGCCAAGCTGTCCGCACTGTCCACAAGTAACATTTGTGGCCAACAGCGAAATCAACTGGAAGTAAAACTCTCTACACGAAAAAAAGAACAGATATTACGACAATTTCCCGCTACTGTTTACCATATTGTGTCCACCACTCCATATTATGCTCCACCGTCTGACCCAGTTCTCACCACCTGCCTTACGTCACGCTGCTGTCAGCGGCACTGCCGTGTGTGGCAATCGACCGGGGTTACCAGATAACTTCGATTATTCAACCGTGATCGATATACTACACCAAATTGGTATTGAAATTGCATCTCTCGGTACGGTTGAGTTGATTTTGCATGTCAACAGACAGCACCTTACCTACCCTGCACCCCCACGCTAACCGCCAACGATTGGCAGCCCCCACGGAGGAGGAGACGACCTTTGCGGCAAGCTTAATGAAAATCGTCTGCTCTGTTTTTTTTTCGATTGCTTTTCGCACAACCAAAAGCAGCATGTCAGCGTCGTGCCTGTTGCATCAACTATTTTTCGATCTCTTTTGTATGCAAAACATATTTATACATAAAGTCAACATGTCGTCGCGTTGCACAAAAAAACGCATAATTTTCCCAACACCATTATCATGCTCCATTATGTGTCTGTTGCCGTAGCTGGAGTCGAATTTTGTAGGTTTTTGTGTGGTTTCTTTATCAGGAATCGAGGCTGGTTTTTTCGCAAAATTTATTTCGACGAATCTGCATTCCGCCAATGCAGTCTGCGCGAACTTAAGTATTATCAAAATGTCACGTTTGCGGTTATGCAAAACTGAACCGAAGACGCGAAAACGTGGGCTCTGGGTCAATGATGTGTTCAACTAAGACGATACGACATTTCCATTCGTGCAACGAATCCCTAATGGGGCGCATCAGTGACCAGATTAGCAAAAAATTGCCTATTCGGGTTGTATCTGTTATTTTGAATACATCGAAGCCATTATCCGGAAAAATCAACGCCGATTCCAATATAGAAATATAGGGAAACTCTTTACCTAATACTGAATTCAATTTCCAAATTTAAACCGAAATTTCTAACCAGTAATAAACATGCAATATTCTACTAATACCAACCGAAATAAATCACCGAGGCAGATTCAAGCCGTAGAAACAATCATTTGCCGAGGTACGGTAACACCGCCAAACGTTCGATCGCCGGATTCAATATTATACTTTACGCAACCATGTTGCTATTATTGATGTGCATGAAATAAGTGCAACAGTGTGGTGCGAAGTTCTTACCCAAAAATGATGCCAGTCAGCTTTTCAGGTTGCCCAACGTCGGTAGCCGGGCACGATCAGTACCTACCTAGCAGTACCGTTTGCATAAAATGTAGCGCAGATATTGAATGTGTACCTAGTAGCTCTAGGTAATGGGGGAAATCTGTCATGCAGCAGGCGCTGGATGAAGGCCGCGTCGAACGGATCGAGAAATTAATGAGCTGTCGAATAATAATAACAAGTGAGTGCAGAGCGAGTAGTTCAGCAGTACACCGACTGGCGGACACTGAGTGGCTGGGTGCAAGGATGGAGGGGATGTTTGGCCCAGTAAAATAAATGGGGAAATTTTTCGCTGTGCCAGCCTTCGGATCGATTGTTAACAGGACACGTGCAAATCGGACCCTTTTGTATCAGCACACATACAGAAACACACGGTGTGGAACCGTGTGGTGGGTACATTTATTGATGATTTCGACAAAATTCAATTTGTATTTGCGATCGGTAGTGACTGGTTTGAAAAACGTCAGTAAGATGTGACTGCTTGCAATTTAACCGTGCGCCTGGTCCTGATATGATAGATCTTGAAAATCTAAAATCAATCGACCATTTATCATGTACCCTTCATAAAAACACCGTAAGGTGAGCTGAGCAGGAAATTTGTTAAGTCATCTTGAGATGAGAAAATATCTGCGAAAAAGAAAAATTGTAAAAGTTTCAAAAATGCAAGAATAGGCCAGTAAAAATAAAAAAAAACCTATTTTAATCCACCTAGCGGTGCAATAGTGCCTTTCTCATTAATCCAAACTATACGGAAAAAAATTGTTCCTAAAATCGAGAATAAAGTGCCATGAATCCTGGAACAATCACGTTTTTACGTTATGGAAACAGAACCATGAACAAAAATCATGTGTTTTATAATTATGTTCAGTTTCCCTTCAGTAACGCCCGCATAACGCTTATTTTATTGAACCTATTTGTTTTTGTTTTGTGAACTTCAGACACTATTTCCGCCAAGTCATTTCTAATGCGATTTTCAGTACGCACAATCACAACTTTATGAAAATTATTCATAAAACCATAGGTTAACTTATGATGATTTTCATAGATATAGGAGCCTTAGTTCACAAAATCAAAATATTCTAGATATTTTCTCGTGAACTATTTCACGAAATTCCAAATTGTATTTATGAATCCATTTAATTCTCGTAGCTCATGATCTGTAATATATTAGGTACGATCCAATATCCGTGCTCGTGAAATAGTTAAAAAAATCATCAAATATTATTCATCTATTCGTGAACTGGTTCAAGATATCTAGTATAAGTAACAACTCACGTTCATTTTTGTGAAATAGTTCACGAAATCATTAAATATTATTCATGTATTCGTGAACTAATTCATGATGCCTACTACATGATTTACAATCTATTTTGCGTGCTGGTGATATTTAGAAGATATCATTTACAATTTCATGCAACATGAAATTTCCTGTGAACTCTTCCACAAAATTTGGAGAATTATTCGTGGAATCATTTTTATTCCATGCACTGTTTTATGAAACGTCCAGCTGCTAGCGACCATAGCAATAGACACGAGCATTAGATATAAAAAAAACTATTAGGACCTCGAACATCGTTATTCGTTGATAAGGTGATGTCTGGATAGAAAACGAAAACTGCGCTGAGAATCCCAAATAGTGTACGTGATATAATTCACAAAACAAGATATCGCGAATCGGTCACATTTTTATGATCCAGTTCATATCGTAACGTTATTTCGAATAAAAAAACCGATAGTAACCGAAAAGTAATTGATCACAATTAGGCGAAGAGAATTTTCAAATACCATGTTAAAACTGCTGATATCATGAACATTAGTCATATTACTCTTCGTGTCAAATTTGGAAGTAAGTTCTAAAATAAAATATTACGATAATATGAACAAAAATTACGAAAATCATGACCAAGATCCTGAAATTATGAAAATGAATTACTCTATTTATGACTAAAATATTACGGTAATATGAACAGCAGTTACAAAAATCGTGACTTAGATCCTGAAATCTTGAACACAAATCACACAACTCGGGACAAAAATATCTGAAATCATGAACATGAATCATTCTACTCATAACTAAAATATCACTATAACGTGAATAGAAATTACAAAAATTGCGAGTAAGATCCTGAAACCATGAATTTTAATCCCGCTAGTCTGACAGAAAAATGCGATAGTAAACTCATGAATAAGATAGCACAATAACGTGATAAGAAATCACAAGAATCGCCAATAAGCTCTTGAAATCATGAACATCATTTGACTGCCGTCTGTGTATTCTCAAATCATGAACTAGAATCACAACAAAAACTAACATGTCCAGGGAACAACAAAAGTACCCTAACCAAATATTCTAATGTAACGCCATGTATATATTCGGGGCGAACTAGTTTTTGAAAACACAAATAGTTTCATGAATTCGAGATTTATTATTCATAATTTCAGGAACTTGGTCACGGTTTCCGTAAATTGTTCAGTTCACGAAATCGCGACCTTTTGTTCATGAATTTATGACTGGTTTTTTCGGGGGGGGGGGGGGGGAGTGGGTAGGGGGGGGAGGGTAATTGATGATGGAAGGTGGGTGGGAATTACATGAAATTCAATAGCAGCCTATGGGAATGTTGTACCTTTCATTTGAGACTAAATTGGTTCTGCCATTCCTGAGTAACCGATGTGCTGATTTTTGGTCACATACATACACACACATACACAAACACACAGACATTTGCCTAACTCGACGAACTGAGTCGAATGGTACAAGAAGCTCAGCCCTCCGGGCCTCGATTAAAAATCCGGTTTTCAGAGTGACTGTTTAGCATTTCTATAGAAGAAAGGCAAAAAGGTTTTAAAAATCATAAAATGAATAGAATGATTCATATAAATCCAATTAATGAAATCTATAAATCAAATTAGATTAACTCATTAAATGGAATTTTAGGTAATATTTAAAAATATTTATAAAATTAATTGAAAAATTGAATTGACTCAAACTAACAAGTTGAATAAAATAAATAAGTGGAATTACTGATCATGGAAAAAGTTATAAATAATAGAAAAAAATTGTCTCAAATAAACCATTTTAATGAAATGAATAAAACTGAAAAAATAGTTGAAATCTTAAAATGAAGAAACTGAATAACATGTACGAACTGGAAAAAACGAATAGAATGTATAGAATGAAGACAGTGAATTAAATTAAATAAATGATATGAATAAAATGCAAAAAAACTGCTCAGGGTGAATCTAAAGAATAAAACGAATAAAATAGTTAAAGAAATAAATAATTAAAATGCCATGATCATATATTTAAAATATTCAAAAAGAGTAAAATAAACAGGACGAACGAAATCCATGAAATGAAGAAACTGAGAAAATTGACTATTTAGAATGAAATTAAAAACCATTTTTGAATAAAGTAGATTAAAAAATTTGAGAACCATTGTATCAGAAAGTAATGATTTTTTTTTTGAAAATCCCTTTATCTGGAAAATGTGTAATTTATATACAATGGACTTTCTGTTTTTTTTGTTTTCACCTTTTCGTTTTCATTCTTCTTTTCTTGACGGGGTCGTTTAAGATTATCTTTGTTTCTACTTTATTGATTAACCTTTATTGATTTTAACCTTATTCCCGAGAGAAAGATTTTTGTACATTGGAAATAGTATAGTGAGACAAGGTCCTGGCAAGTCGCGATTTTCCCTATATGTCTCTCATCTACCTTTTTATTAAATCGACAAATATCCCAATCTAGCCCATATCCTTAATTTCTCGTTTTTAGAAGTTCCCTGTCCTTCCTTTTGGACAATCAGAGTGCCACTATGTGACAGCCATCACCTTTACCACGCCTGCAAAAATGAAGTCAAAAAGAGAGCAGGTCGATGGTCTGATCACTCTTGAAGGATTCTCCGCCGTCAACCCGATCCTAGGCATCTACCATCTACCAGCCTGAGGCTCTAACTCATGTCACTGTTCTCCACTGTGCCTGAAAGTTGCAAGTTTTGTATTATATTCCTAATTTTAAGATAGCCTTGAACCTTTTCATTTTTTTCGTTTTTCATCTTGTATATCTAATTGTATTCCTAGTTTTAAGATAGCTGGGAAATTTCTCATAAAAGTTTGTTCCCCTTCTTTTATATTAGTCTACATTCCTAGTCTTAAGAGAGCTGTAATTTTTTTTGTGAAAAATAATTATTGTTAAATCTTGTACATCGAATCGTATTTTTAGTTTAAGATAGTTGTAAAAAATGTTCCTCTCAATATTGAAAAATATTTGTGCATTGTAACCTTTTAGTTTTAAGATACTCAAAATGTAAAAAAAAGAATTTGGCAACGCCAAGCTAACGCATTTGTGCCTATTAAATAAACGAAATGAATTAAAAAAAAGGTCACATGTGCTTTCAATAGAGAGTGACAGAAGGAGAATGCGATTCGTGAATGAGACAGGTAGAAATTTCAAAGTTTTCATTTACATTGAAGTAAATAGTGTTAAGTGTCTAGGCTATGTCGATAGCACAAAAGCCGTACATTCAATATATTTGTATTTGAAAATATGTGTTCATCTGACACTAAGACTTAATGAACTAAACGAAAAATAATTAACCTAATGTAACAGCAAACGTTGACGAAATTGTGATGAATTACTATTGAGGTCGAAGTGCTCGGCAAGCTCGTTGAAGCGACCAATCATCGCTATAATCGGACTATTAGCAGCGTGGTTAGTATTACGCATTTCGATGTGTAGCAATGTCCCAGGGCGAAGAACACGGGTTGGAGCGTAGAGGTTGATTTGTCCAAGGAGATCGAGAACATCATACTCAGACAACAGAAGCTTTGATATGAAAATGGCCTGCGAAGCGTGTCTACGATCTTACAAAGTATGTAGTCCTAATAGTCTGAAACGGTTCTCATATGGTGGAAGATTCAAAGGTTCATTCCAAGGCAATTGACGTAAAGTATATCGTATAAATTTGCGCTGGACAGCTTTAATCATTTCACTTCACGTTGCATGATAACGGCACGAGACAATGTTTGCCAATTCCAACTAAGAGCAATGAGCAATATAAAGCCTTGAAACACAGAAGATCTCGGAATTCGCTGGCAATTTTGAATATAAAACCCAGCAATCGATTCGCTTTGTCAATGGTCGCTGTTTGCTGTAAGTTAGCCTTTCATCAAGAATAACGCGTAGATCCTTTACTTGGTCAATGCATTGCATCTGAGTTCCAGCAATATTGTAGTTGAAATTAGGCATGTCCCTTGTACGATGAATACTGATCACAAAACATTTCGCAATACTTAGAATCAACATGTTTCTTTGACACCAGTGGTAAAATGTATCACTGTAATTCACGGTAATCGGTTTCCTTTCTTATGACGAGAAAGTCATCGTCGAAAAACAGTTTGCCTCCAAGCATTAGAACGAAGACTGCATCATTCACGAACAATGAAAATAGCAACGGACATCGTGTACTACCTTGAGGAACTCCGGAACCATTAGAAAAGAATTCAGACATATTGTCACCAATTCGACTTCCGTAGTACGGTCCCGGTGGTGGCAGCGCAGCGTGAGTTTGTTTGTGCAGTCTCGGCGATGGCAGCGAAATTATGGTTCGTTCAAACAACGGCAGATTGTTCGACTGAGTTGTACCCGATGGCTTGTCAAGGAGGTGGATCGTCATGCACAATATTCGCCTGAGAAGGGAGTTCGGATCTGTGCGATATCCCGTAAGAAGATTTTGAACCAATTAACCCTCAAAAAGGCACACGGGTCTTCCAGGCCCAGCGGCTATCGATTTCTTAGTTACAAAGCGTTATGCATGCAGTAAGAGCTTGAGCATGGAAATTCCCTTAACTGATGATAAAATTCATCGAAAAAGTAATATATTACGGAAATATTACATATGGTGTGCTTCATAGATTTGTATAAACGTTTTAAAGGCACAAAAAGGCAAGGGTGCCTAGCAGGCCCGCTAGGTATTTCGACATCATCTGTGCATACTGGTGATGCAAATAATATTCCTGGCACGTATGTTTGCATCCAAAAATCAATTTTTTATGAATTCATTTCAATTTTTACAAGTATTTCCTAAGCTTTGACGAACTTATCTTTGATCAAGTTAAAACACATTTACCATTTATAGTATCATGTAATTTTTCTCACGTAAACGCTTTTCAATGCACCCAGAACTGCGCACGCATACTAGACCGCCAATTTTTTAAACTTTTTTGGAACACTGCTAAATCATGTGTTAATTAGCTCTACAAACCATATGTCACTTATGAGCTTTTTCCTATAGCTCTAGTTCACTCACAAGAGTTTTGAAGTTTCTATAGTGTCATATATGGAAAATCGAAAACAAGAAATCAAAATTCAAAACAAATTCTCAGTTACTCTGCATACCTCAAAACTTCAGGTAGTGTAGCTTTTTTAATAACGAACAACTTTGTTGAAAGTTGGATAATGATTGGAGCTTACCGGGTAAAGTTATTTAACTTCGAAGATAAGAAGAATTTTTTAAAATGTCCTATTCTAAGCATGTGCGAGAAAGAGAGGCAGCATTTAACATTATATTACAATTTTTTTTGCCACAAAGTTGCAGCCTTCTGCAATGTTAATCCTTTTATCTTCAGTTGTGTACCTGAGGATTTTTTTTTTTTTTTTACGTTTTAACGACATTCAATTAGCTATAGATTACTGGGTAGGGAAAGTTATGAAACTTAGAACCATAGTACTCTAGTGAGAGCAAGGATGTGAAGTAAACAGATCGGAAAGCTAGAAGTGGCAGGGTCATTAGAACAGGCTTAATATCATGCGGGCTTAATTTTTGCCTTCTGATAATGAGGGTCGAGCTTAGGCAGAATAACTACGAATCACCCGAGTTCACTATCATGTGTCCTGATAAAGGTAGACGTATCTATCTTTACCGTGACAACCGGTTGACCAATGTTATCTAGAATAAATAAGATCGTTATATGAACTACCTTTCAATTCACGAGCATTTTGCAGTTAGAGGGGGTAACCCCGGGAGTACCTAGCGTCTAAAAGGGGTTAACCCACAATTCACATGTCCTTTCCTTATCACTCGTTTTAGAGTTGTAGTGTATTTGGCAAAGTTGTTGCATGGCGTCCAGCGCTTCATTTGATCATTTCATATTAGTTCGAAATTTCGTCGCCAGGGCGGTGCTGTTATCTACTTTTTAATGGAACGAAATAAAAAGATGGTGTCTACGACAAAGTTGTATGTTCGGTAATTATATAAGATATTAACTTAGTAGATTGTACAAGTTTTGAAATATGGCACATTTTGGAAACATTTGAAGTAAAATTTTTAACCAAAACATGCTCTATCTCGAAACATACAGGACCTATAAAATTTGCTTCTTCAGAAGATATACTTAAATGATAGGACCTACATCTTTCTGGAAGACCCCACATTTCTACCTAGATTTATTAAAAAGTTGAAAACAGCGCCGCCCTAGCGATTGAATTTCGAACTAGTATGATTCAACTAAATAAAGCGCTAGGTGCCATACAGCAACTTCTCCGAAGACACCATAACTCTATAACGAAAGAAAATAATTTATATCACTTTTTGTATCTCTCCTATACTTCCGGTTCCGGAGTTACGGGTTGAAGAGTGCGGTCACCCAGCAAATTTCCATATAAAATGGTAACACCATGATGTCCAAATGGTGTAATACATATTAAAAAGGGTGCAACATAACTCGGATTTACAGATCTAGGTCACTAATGATCATTCTAAGCAGCTTTGACCACATTGGCCACCTATGACGGTTCTGGATGCCCCCAGGTACTTTCCAAGCTCGTAAGTTAATCTCACACTTTTTTCTCAGGTAATTCTTCACCGATTTTTTTTAAAACTTGGTTTCAAATGAAAGATACAATACTCCCGTGGACATTTGGTTCCGGAGTTACAGGTTGTTTATTGCGACCACATAGGAATTTCCCTTATAAACCGGTACAATCGTAGTACTTCAATGGTTAAAATCGATTTCTATTTGCAAGTCTAGATCCCATCATTTCTATTTGCAAGTTTAGATCACTGATGGCCAATCAAAGATTCTTTGAATATAATGTCCAATATCGACAGTTCCGGAATTTTCAGGTTCTGGACGTATTCCAGAATTAGTCACATCGATTACTCGGTGATGACTGAACCGATTGACATAAACCAAATCTCAAATAGAGGGTATAATATGCGGTTGAGTGTTGCATACTCCATCAGCCTCCTCTCAACTTCCCCTCACACTATCTCTTTCTACATCAACCCCTCTCCCTCCCCTTTGACCTATATTCTCATCATCCGCCATATACATTTTTAGAGAATTTCGTCCCATAGCCATATATTATAAGTGAATCTGGAGTCGGTCAGCTCAAATTTGATATCGAAAAGATCAGATGAATTCATCTTATAGTGATAAATTGATTTTCTCACATATTTTATGATATAAGTTTTGCCAATAGTTGGTAATCAATACGAATCAATAAATAAACTATCCGATTTCATTATCGTGAATTCGTTTCTTGCGGATTAGATTTCAACGTACTTTAATGAACTGTAACTTTTTTACTACAAATTTTATATTAGATGATAAAATCTATCGACTTCCAGCTATCAACTCGGAATCGTTTATTGGTTCTAATCGACGATTTTATTAATTGTTTGTTTAGGCTAGCCTCAATTCGGTTGATTTCTTAGCTGTATTTTCGATTTAGGTATAACACTTTTTTACATTTTAACGACATTTGATTAGCTAGAGATTACTGGGTCGGGAAAGTTATAAAAATTTGGAGCCATAGTACTCAAGTGAGAGCAAGGATGTGAAGTATACAGATCGGAGAACTAGAAGTATCTTTAAAAAAAGCGCTTCTGTTATAATCTAGCCTTTCTACTACTTAAGCGCAAATTATTAAGTATTGATGCCTTGTTAGCTTAGTGTCGACTATCAGAGATAATACTTCAACAGCCTTTAACTTCACAAATTCTGTAGCATAAGCACTCAAGTTAACTAGCAAAATTTTCATAAAAACTCGCATCAACGTTAGACAATTCTAATACAGTGAAGATCCGTTTTTAACAGCCCTTTGGTGAGTTTTAGGCTGTTAAAACGGGGATATTGACAAAATCGGGACACATATTTTTCTTTCTTTTTAAAACCCGAAGTTCTTAAAATATTCTTCTTTAGTCCCTAGATATAGCTTCATAACCCTTTCCAATTATTTAGTTTAAATTTCGCTTAATAGGGTCAGACAGCGCAAAATTTAAAATAAAATTAAAATTTGGATTTTTTCATATTAAGGATCTCTAAGATAAGAAAAATATGCTCAAAAAAAAATTTACTCGAATTCGACTTGGTTGGTCTGCTAGAGCCCATCAAACTACCAACTATCAATTTTCATATGAGGCTGACAAAATCGTGGGCTGATAAAATCGGGTCTTCACTATAAGCTATTAATCGTACAATGTAATGGTACAACAACATGACAACAATGTTCCATAAATAAGTTCTCGTCTCATTGCGACTGTACTCTCCGCAAAATAGATCTTTGTCACACACATCCCTAGTGAACTAGTCCATTGTTCACATTGTTCTTTCAAATTGATATTCTTTGGGTGTTTCAAATAAATTGATTTTCATTCAGATCTCACTTTTGATTCCGGAGTTACTACGGTTACATAGGAATTTAAACCGAAGCAAGGTACCGGGCATATTCCAGAATTAAAGTCACATCGGATTCGGTGATGACTGAATGCATTTTCAACTAGGCTTCTCTAACATCCTCTTTTACAGTCTCTTATGTTATGTCTTATGTTAACATGAAGACAACATTTAATTCATGGTGATTTATCCACATAAATATTATATTTTTTGTTCCAATGACGTCATCGTCAACATGTGGCTCATCAGGTTCCTGTCACTCGCGTTCGTGTAAATATGTGCAAAGTGTAATAAGAATGTAATAGACATGTTCACAAATATATTTAATTTGACTTGCTATTGGATAAATGAGAAAGGCACAATTACATTAGGGGGATTAAAACAGTTTTTGTTCAAACTTAGTCTCAAATTAAAGGTACAACGTTCCCATGGGCTGCTATTGAATATCATTTAATTTCTATTTCCGGTTTCGGAGTTAAAGGTTGAAGAATGTGGTCACGCATGATATTCCCATATAACTAAGAATCAGCATGGTATCTAAACAATGCACTTCATAAAATGTGTTCGAAAATGTTTGGATTTATAGTTTTAGCTCACTAATGCCCAATCAAATCCACGTTGACTACATTGGACACCTTCGGCGGAACCGGAAGCTTCCTGGAATGTGGTTAAGTTCCTGGATTGAATTCACATCTGCTTCTCAGAAATGTCTTACTCGATTTTCACAAATTTAGTCTTAAATGAAAGCTACAGCATTGAATGCTATTGAATGCTATTAAATTTCCTTTGAATCGGAGTTCTAATTCCTGTGTTACGGGTTGAAGTATGCGGTCACATGCGAAATTTCCATATGCACCGGTATAACCAATATATGTGTAAATGATGCAAAAATAATTATAATGAGTTACAAATTGCGTGGATTACATAGAACTATTAAAAAATGCAAACATGTCAATTTCGGAAAAATTTTGGGTTAGCCCTTTTTAAACGCCATCCACCATATAATAAAATTAGGTATAATCTGGTTTTACCAATGCTAAATGACAATTGGAAATAAAATGATAAAATATAAAACTATTAAAATTAAAATTGGGAAGGCAAAACAGTATAGGGTAAACGACCACTTATTCATCTCATTAGTCAGGATGTCACACTATTTCGTTGATAACTCGATTTAGAGTGACTGGATTGCGCTTAAATCGATATCATTATATTTGAAACAGTACAGTTAAAATTTTTGCGTGGAAAAAGTAAATTTCTCGCGTTTGAGCGAAGCGAATTTAACATTGACCAAAATAGAGCTGGAAAGCCATCCTTACTAGACCATCACACGCTTATCAGATACATTGAATACTGGTACTCTTTGATTGTGTACAGTGTTTCGCTCGAACGGCACTTCAGAAGTCCAGACGCCAGACAATCTTCTGGTGCTTCGCAAACAGCGACCGAAAGGGTTTTCGTTCAACTGCATCAAGCTAGACTACGCGTAGTTTATGAAAGGATTAAAGTCCAACATCGGCAGTCAACTGTGGTGCGTTCAATTATATTCAGAGCGAAGCGGTTCAAAGTAGCACGGTCATTTTTTGTTTCACCCATGTGGAATAACATAATGCAGTCTGTTTTTTTCGAGAACAGTAAAATAAGTTGTCAAAATTTCTACAGTTGCGTTCTCGGGTACGATAAAATTTTAATTGGTATGAAAATTTAACATTTGAATATAAAATGCGAAAACCATATTCATGCTCATGTAATTTCGTTTGCATCAAAAGTTTTTGAAATTGAATTATCAAAAAAAGAAAACATTATTATTAAGGAATATTTATTTGTTTTTCCAAAACATAAATGTTCATCGAATTGATAACAGAATTCAGCTATTCTCCATATGTGATGTAATAAAATTCAAATATTGCATCTATGATTCCGTGTCTCAAATGTTATTTCCAACAGTTTTCAACGATTCAGAGATAATCCCTGACATAACAAATAAAACGAAAAATTACCCATCGTATCTCGGAGAAAGTAGAATTCTCAATAAATTAATCAGCTGATGTATTAATTCTTAATTATTCTTAACATATGAATGCAAAGCGCTATGTAGCCTTTTACAGTTGCCTCTTTATTACTTTCTGTTTAATCTAAGTGAATCTAATTCAGGCTAGAACACAAAGATTAGGTTCCGATCACGCAGAACCAGCACGAATGAATGTTGCTAAGTACAATCTCGAAACAAAAAAACCTATTTTAATCCACCTAGCGGTGCAATTGTGCCTTTCTCAATCATGAATCACGAAAATGTGAAAATTTTGAAAAAGAAAAAACAGCCATGGTAATATTGAACTGAAAAAAGGTGCGAAATCGGCAAAGTCCCAAAAAGTCGATTTTTATAAAAAAAATTTTTCGAGATAACATAAAATCTCGACGTTTCATGCATTTTAAAGATGTTTGGCATCAAAAATACGAATTCGATTTCTGAAATTTCATGAGGTCCCCCCTTTGAAAAAAAAATTGAGTTCCGGCTTATATGGGAATTTCATATGTGACCGGACGATTTAGTCTATATTTCCGGACCCATATAAGCGATCCGTGCGAAATTTTATTGACATCTATGGGGATATTATAGCTATCATTTGGGACTAAGTTTGTGAAAATCGGCCCAACCATTTTCGGGAAACTGATGTGAGTTCGTAAATTTTGAAAGATGGCCGCTTTTCCCGGGCACTTCCGGAACCGTCTATGGTGGTCAATGTAGTCAACGAAAGTTTGGTTGGCCGTCGGTGACCTAGAACAGCAAATTTAAGTTGTTTGAGAGACATTTTAGCGAAATTTTTACCTTTTTTGCTTTCATCGGAGTATCGGTTTGAATCACAATTTGCTATGTGATCGCACGCCACAACCTGTAACTCCGGAACCGGAAGTCGGATCAGGATGAAATTAAATAGCCATTTACGGGGACGCAATACCTTTCATTTGAGGCCAAGTTTAGTCGAATCGGTCTAGCCATCTCCGAGAAACCGATGTGACTGTTATTCTGAATTTAGATACTTCCGCCGGGGCTTCCGGAACCGAGGATGGTGGCCAATGTGGCCAAATAGACTTTGAATGGATGTTAGTGACCTAATACTACAAATCGAAGCAGTTGTGGTCATATTTTGGAAAATTTTTCACCTTTATACATTCATTGCAGAATTTATTAAAATCGACATTTTCTGCGTGTTCGTACTTATCACCCTGTAATTCCGGAACCGGAAGTCGGATCCATTAGAAATTCAATAGCAGCCTATGGGAACGTTGCACCTTTCATTTGAGACTAAGTTTGTCAAAATCGGTTCAGCCATCTCTGAGAAAAATGAGTGACATTTTTGGTCACATACACACACATACACACACACATACATACATACACACATACATACACACACACACAGACATTTGCCGAACTCGACGAACTGAATCGAATGGTATATGTCACTCGGCCCTCCGGGCCTCCGTTAAAAAGTCGGTTTTCAGAGCAATTGCAATACCTTTCTATTGAGAAAGGCAAAACAATAGGGAAAAAACGACCTAAAAATGCAAAAATAAATCTCACTAGTTTAAAGATTACCAAAACAAAAAATTTAAAATTAAATGGCAAAAAAGCTAAATTATTCTTTACTACATTAATATAACTAACATCGAAGGGATTAAAAATAACGCGTCCTTTCGATTTAAAATATTTTTCCTGACTGGAAATGTCAATCAGTGATCTAGAACTGCGAATCGATGCAATTTAACGACCATTCCAATATTTGTAGCCTCTGAGGTATTACGATTGTAATAGTTTAAATAGGAAATTCCAGTGTGACCTGTAACTCCGGAACCAAAAATCAAAACCGAATACAATTCAATAGCAGTCGATGTGATTGCTATATTTTTCATTTCAAAGTAAGTTTGTGAAAATTGGCCAAGGATTCGCCTATATATAGGTGTGATATTAGCTTAGGAATTTGACGAGTTCCTCGGTGGCAGCAAGCACCATCATAGATGGCCAATAGGGTAAAAGTTACTTTGATTGATCATTATTGATCTTGATCCGCAAATCCAAATAATGTATGACTGCTCTCTTCAACCCGTAACTCCGAAACAGGAGGTCCGATTAACTTAAAATTCAACAGCAGGTTACGGGAGCGTTATACTTTTACTTTGCAACTATTTGAAATTACACACATACTTGCACACATACACACACCGACATTGTCCGATCTCGACGAACTAAATCGAATGGTACATGTATCCAGGCCCTCCGGGTTTTCGTAAAAAAACGATTTTGGAATGATCGCATAACCTTTCTTGACACGAGAAAGGCAAATTCAGCGAATTTGCACTCTGACGAATTTCGCGCTAAATCGTATTCAGAGTTGGCAGCACCCTCTCAGATTTTAATGAAACTTTCTGTACTTGAGAACTTTGCCACAAAAAGCCACTTTGCATACTTTGTTTTTCCAAAAATGATCTAGGCTGTCTTTTGAAAAAGGTCAAACTTTTTTTACCAATTTTTTTTTTTCAAATGGCTGTAGTCTAAAATGACAAATCCTACAAAAAAATGCTGTAGGAGTGATTTTCACAAAATTAGTCAAATTTTTGTATAAAAATATTGAAAAAAGTCTTCATCAACTTCTACACTGAAAAAATCAGTTTTAATTTTAATGTCGATTTACAAAAAAAACCCATCTTTGATTTGGATGAAATTTTGTTCCTAGATGGGTAATTATGTTCCCTACCTACTATCAAAAATTCAAGTTGGGCACTTTTAAAGAAAAAAATTATTTTTTTTACGTTTTAACGACATTCAATTAGCTAGAGATTACTGGGTAGGGAAAGTTATGAAACTTAGAGCCATAGTACTCAAGTGAGAGCAAGGATGTGAAGTAAACAGATCGGAAAGCTAGAAGTGGCAGGGTCATTAGAACAGGGCTTATTTTTTTGCCTTCTGATAATGAGGGTCGAGCTTATGCAGAATAACTACGAATCACCCGAGTTCACTATCATGTGTCCTGATAAAGGTAGACGTATCTATCAACGTATAATGACAACCGGTTGTCACGGTAAAGATAGATACGTCTACCTTTATCAGGACACATGATAGTGAACTCGGGTGATTCGTAGTTATTCTGCATAAGCTCGACCCTCATTATCAGAAGGCAAAAAAATAAGCCCTGTTCTAATGACCCTGCCACTTCTAGCTTTCCGATCTGTTTACTTCACATCCTTGCTCTCACTTGAGTACTATGGCTCTAAGTTTCATAACTTTCCCTACCCAGTAATCTCTAGCTAATTGAATGTTGTTAAAACGTAAAAAAGAAAATTTGACTAACATAGTCGAAATAAAAAAATGAAGAAGAAAAAAAGAAAAAAAGTTATTTGAAAAAAAAACTTTTCCTTGTCCAAACTGATTTTTTTAGTGTATTTTTATTGAAAACTAAACCAATGAAAGTCATAATCATCTCATAACCCAATTTCCGAACTACTAGTTGCTTGATACATGCAAAAAGTATTAGTAACGAACTTGGTATATATTCATAACAAACTAGAATGAGGGCCAAGATAAACCATTTAACATCATCGTTATTTGCGAGGTTTAACTAAATACCACTTGGCCGTATACGAAGAAGTATCTTGTCTATGTATTCGCCTGGGAAGTACAGATTGATGGTGTAGTCTCCCTTTGGTTCTGCAAATTGGCAAAAAATTGCGTTCAGAGAAAATCAAGGAGTACATGAAAACAACTTATTTTCCATCAGCCTCATTTCGAACATTTCGCCGAATCTGCTCTTCCAAACTTTAATCTTTTGGACGGGGCTAGTCATCCTGTTCACCTTTTTGTGCCGCGAGGCATGAACTGCCGTCGTTGCAAATAATTAGTCCCACAACGACTGATTGTAGAAACAAGGCACGCTGTGGAAAATCCGGAGAAAATCATGAAAAGTTTCCCTACTGTGGAGAGACTCCGCATCCCAAGTAGCATTTCCAATTTTATAGCACACTTCAAGTACAATCTAAGTTTTAAAGAAGGCTTCAAGAGTTCCATAAAACCTTAATTGCGGCTAGGGATGATCTCTCGACATATCCCGCATATAAATTATGTGGGGACAAAATGAAACATTCTTTTTAGGGAACGCTCCGATGAGAAATCAAAAGAGCGCTACACCACCGACAACGACTAATTTCTACGTTTCCTTGTACACTAAAGAGCGAGAGTATGACTATCCCATCGTGGGAACATCTTCTAATGTGCCTATAAATTTCCGAAAGAGGAAAATCAGTTTTCTCTCCTAAGCTTCATCGTAAAGGCCTGAGAGTGTCATGTTACAGAACCGAAGTAAGTGGTTCCTGGTCTCGGTAGTGTGGTGGACAGAGATTACTTAGAACTGTACGCGAAAGGAACTTTTGAACGTTGGATCACCCGAATTTTTCCCAATATACCCAACAATATGCAACAAATGCAACTGAAAAACCCGATGAAAGCTGAAAAACGCGTTTATTGGCACCGGTCCGTCGACGGATTAACGGACGGAGCATCAGAAAAACAATGTTTCGCAT
The DNA here is from genome assembly GCF_030247195.1 of Topomyia yanbarensis. Lineage (NCBI taxonomy): Eukaryota > Metazoa > Arthropoda > Insecta > Diptera > Culicidae > Topomyia > Topomyia yanbarensis. Next base: position 345,177,714 of record NC_080672.1, read on the forward strand.
GGTGGCTCGGGCCTACGCTGTGTATTCGATTCATCCTGTGATTGGAATACACGGAACGTTCGTCACCAAACTGATGGTTATATTTACCTATCAGCGACCATGCCCACATCGTTACAGTTACAGGAGACTCTCGATTTGATGGAGCATGGAAAGCACTCTTTGTATTTTCTGGAGAAAACATGGGAGTTTTTGAGTACTTTATTTGAAAAATCATAGCAGATTACCTTAGTTTGAGTTCTTTCGCAGTGCTCCATTCCGGGTAATGAGAAGGCGGACACTCGGCTTAAAATGATAATGAGAAGGCGGACATTTCGGCATTTAAAGGTGATATTTATAAAAGATCGCGTAGCTTCAACGAGTTTTTAAATATTTCTTCTCAGAGGACGCTCGAAAATTGATAAATTTCGTGGAGCGATGGAAGTTCAGTAATCCCAAAGGTATCAACCAGGGCCTAAAATTCTCATACCCATTCAATGAACGATGAAATTCACTGAATTCACCTTCGTCTTTTCGCTGCCTCCTTCGTTACTAAATTCACACAAAGCGAAACGATAAAGACAACGCCCCTTCTTCTTTCGATTCTATGGATGCGAGTAGCAGAAATAGTTACTTTCGTTTTCCTATGACAATACGAAAATTCAATCTCGTTTTAATTTCATATCAGTAATTTTGATTTTTATTTTAATTTTCATTAAATGAAATTATAGCAATGTGCATCATACAATGCAACTAGAACGCCATAAACACAGGAAATACGCACACCACTGCCCCTTCAGTCGTCCAATATCATCGCTAGTTTGTTATTCTCCCAAATCGAACAAAGGCAAATAAATATCGTTACTAGTTTCTTTTCGTTTGGCCAGCGCTATGTGCAATATCGAAGAGACTAATGTCGTTCTCAATTTCGAAGCGAAAACGAATGTGGGGAGGAAATAATGAAATTGAATTTACCCGCATGCTTTGTCGTAGGCCGCTGTCTCATTTTCGGTTTCGTAATATTCTAGTGGTTTCGAAAGTAGCATCGCTCGCTCGTCATTTTCGTCGGATTTTGGTAAACGAAAAAAACATGTTTCGACTCTGGTATCAACAGACCTTGGTCCAAGAGAATGGATGCGGGTCATGACTTCATTCGGAAGATATCTCGGGTCAAGCACAATCATTGTACGTAGAATGCCCATCTCCGGCGTATTGGGGTCGTGGAGAGCGGCTTGTGGTGGCGGTTATCGCGATATTAAACATGTTGTCTGGTCGTGCGCTAAGTGTTCTAATACCAGATCTCCTTTAAACGAATCCCTTTGGCCTCGTTCCAGTCCAGTTGCTATACCAAATTCGTTACTGATATTTTTTTCCATCAGGCAACTAGTAGTTGGGAAATTGAATGATGAGATGATTATAACTTTCATTGGTTAGGTTTTTGATAAAAATACACTGAAAAAAAAAATCAGTTTTCAAATAACTTTTTTTCTTGAAAGTACCCAACTTGAATTTTTGACGGTAGGTAGGGAAGTATGCAAAGTGTCTTTTTGTGACAAAGTTCTCATGTACAGAAAGTTTCATTAAAATCTGAGAGGGTGCTGCCAACATTTGTTCGAGTTGGCGCGAAATTCGTCCTCTTCAACTTATAACTCTGGAGCCATAACTCCAATCCAATTAAAAATTAACTGCAGTTAAAAAAGATACTTCACCTTTCATTTGAGACTTGATTTGTGAAAATCGAACCATTTTGGAAAAAGAGAATTGTATTTAATTCAGGGACTTTATCAAGGTATTACCGGTTTATATAGAAAATAATTTGATATATGACCCATAACTCCGAAACCAGAGCTTCGATCCAAAAAAAAACCCTTACATCTTTCATTTGAGTATAATTTTGTTAAAATCGGCGTAGGCATCTCTGAGAAAAGTGAGTGACATTATTTGAAAGATGTATACATACAAACAGACATTTTTTCGATCTCGACGAACTGAGTTGAATGATAAGTTTTACTTCCGGAACTAGAACCGATCCTAGTGAAATTCGATAGCAGTTAATAAGGATGCTATAGTTTCTAAATTCAGGAAAATCGTTAGAACCAATCCGGAGAAAGAGATGTTTATGTATTTAACTCAGGGACTTTGTCACTAGGTGGGAGAAGTCTTCAAAGAGAGTTTAATTGAGTGTCACTGAGCTAGAATCACGAATCACAGTTTACTCGACTGTAGAAGACTGGGAATAGGTATAAAACTAATATTTGAAATTCGATCCGCGTCGCGAAAATTTGGCATGCATTTGACCGACTGTAGCGCCGTTAATTGTTGATGGATTTGGGTCATTTAAACACTAAGCGATTGCGAAAAATCTAACTTAAAAATTGATTGCAAGTTTAATTTAGTATTTCAACTGCAAACTATTGAAAAATTCGCACTAATGTAGAAACGCCGTGAAAATGTAAGGAGATAGACAAAGTTTTATCGTATGTTTCGTTACTTGTTGATGGATTATCATGAGTCGAATACCAAACGATTCAGACAATTGCCAATATAAAAACCTGTTTTAATCCACCTAGCGGTGCAATTGTGCCTTTCTCAATCATGAACACGAGAATGTTTGCGTTGTTTATATTCATTAAAAGCTTTCAAATGCATATATTACATTTTATTATTATACATGACAAGAAAACTATATACAAAAAAAGAAATCATTATTCGAGTTCTAAAATTTTGTAAAAGAAAAAACAGCCACGGTAATATTGAACTGAAAAAAGGTGCGAAATCGGCAAAGTCCCAAAAAGTCGATTTTTATAAAAAAAACTTTTTTCGAGATAACATAAAATCTCGACGTTTCATGCATTTTAAAGATGTTTGGCATCAAAAATACGAATTCGATTTCTGAAATTTCATGGGGTCCCCCCTTTGAACAAAATTTTGAGTTCCGGTTTATATGGGAATTTCATATGTGACCGGACGGTTCAGTGTATATTTCCGAAACCATATAAACGATTCGTGCGAAATTTTATAGGCATCTGGATAATATAGCTTTCATTCGGGACTAAGTTTGTGAAAATCGAACCAACCATTTCCGAGAAACTGATATGAGTTTGCTAGTTTTGAAAGATGGCCGCTTTTCCCGGGCACTTCCGGAACCGTCTATGGTGGTCAATGTAGTCAACGAAAGTTTGTTTGGCCGTCGGTGACCTAGAACTGTAAATTTAAGTTATTTGAGAGATATTTTAGCGAAATTTTTACCTTTTTTGCTTTCATCGGAGTATCGGTTTGAATCACAATTTGCTATGTGATCGCAAGCCACAACCCGTAACTCCGGAGCCGGAAGTCGGTTCGGGATAAAATTTAATAGCCATTTACGGGGACGCAACATCTTTCATTTGAGACGAAGTTTGGTTGATTCGGTCTAGCCATCTCCGAGAAACAGATGTGACTGTTATTCTGAATTTGGATACTTCCGCCGAGGCTTCCGGAACCGATGATGGTGACCAATGTGACCAAATAGACTTTGAATGGCTGTTAGTGACCTAGTACTACAAATCGAAGCAGTTGTGGTTACATTTTGGAAAAATTTTCACCATTATACATTCATTGCAGAATTCATTAAAATTGACATTTTCTACGTGATCGTACTCATCACCCTGTAATTCCGGAACCAGAAGTCGGATCCATTAGAAATTCCATTAGAAATTCCATAGTCATTTTGGACTAAGTTTGTAAAAATCGGTTCAGCCATCTCTGAGAAAAGTGAGTTAGATTGTGTTCGCGTACACACACAGACGCACATACACACATACATACACACACAGACATTTTCCGAACTCGACGAGCGGAATCGAATGGTATATGTCACTCGGCCCTCTGGGCCTCCGTTAAAAAGTCGGTTTTCAGAGCAGTACCTTTCTATTGAGAAAGGCAAAATGTTATCGAATTGATTTGTGTATTTTGATAGTAGGCTAGTGAAAAATCCGTAAATCTGCATAAAATAGGGAAAGCATATATAATTTTTTCAAATTTGCGCAAGGCTTTCCCTAACACAGAACTCATCTCGACATGCCATGCTTATGCTGTTAGCAATGAATGAGTAAGATTATACCAGCGTAGGATTGTTGTTCCATCTGTCATTTGACATGATCCACGGAGGCGGAACATTCGCACCGGAAGTATTCCTATGTCCCAGTTATGATAGTGCAACAGAAGCGAGATGGCAAATTGCTGATTTATACTGTGCGTATGAGCCGTGCCGGCAATCTTCACATTGTTTCATATGGTTCTCAACAAGACCATAAGACAGTTGTTATTATTAGGAGAAATACGAAATGGAGAAATAATTCAATTATACAAATCCTTCTATTGCTTGATTTACATTTGCGCTTGTGAATGATCAGTTATATGTCTTTACCAAAGAATAATAGTATTTGAAAATTATGTCAACATTGTGTAATTATTAATCCGTTTAATATTAATTTTGTGACGAATCATAATAGAAAATCGGCGCTATTAAACTGCGTATCGTTTTAAAATTGTTTTCATTCATTTATTCCGTTCCACTGTACATTTTGCCAAATTGATATATGTATTTCAGGTTAAACAAAAAAGTTAATAAAATAGCACATTTTTCAATCTCTAGTAACTCTCAACTCTCACGACGATTGAAAATTAGAAACGTTGCAATTTCGTCAATTGGCCAGAAGGCCTGTTCTGATCCAACCCAATAAGCAGTAATGTACGTGTGTGTCAACATTTTTCCAGAACACAATCTGATGTTTCGTCGCAGTAAAAAAGCACTCCGAATCAAGTCACACCCGCTGGGAGCACTAACAGCCTTCGCACTAGATGGGAAACTGAAACAATCGCGCAAAAGATAACGGACTCCCATGACAACCAGTCCGGTCCGAGGATGACACTGCATGCGCAAATGTGTGTCGTCATTTGTGTTCTTTTTGTTTCATCAAGTCATGATTTATGACACTTTCCAGCTAACGATACCCGGCGGTGTGTCAGCTTTTACCAGTCGGAAAATCGAGCATGGGGATCCCCAATTTGTTAGCGTGTAGCCGGGAAACCGACTCGAGTGGCAATTCCGGGACGGGCTTTGGAAATCAGGATTTGAGAAATGGAACCAAAAATCGGACCCCTCGATTGCGAACGTGGAAACTGATTTATCAACAGTATGATAACCGAATTAGCAGACATTCGCTGCCGCGAAGAAGCACCGCGATGAACCGCGTTTGAGCTCAGAGCTGTGACGTACCGACACATCACGAGTTGAGATATTACTTGTCAGACATACACCACCGATCTAGGCATAACTGTCCTCTAGGTATAGGGTTAAAAACATCATTTTTTTTTGTTTTTTTTTTTTGTTTTTTTTTTATCGTGTACCACCGTGTGCCATACTTGACGAATGACTATTCGCAGTTGGGGAAAGACGGCTAATACGGACATGGTGGGCAAGACGGACACTTGGCGTTTCTCACAAACTACAAAATTAAATAAAAATGTAATGATACGGTAACATTTCTAAAAGATTTCAAATGCTTCAGAAAGATACTGCGATAATCAAGTATGAGAAATATAAAATATACGAGCAAAACAATTCGTTTTTTCGACAGCGTGGTAATGGAGATCATTTTTTGATAGTAGAAAATAACGATTGAAACCTGAAAATCGTTGAACTCGGGAAATATTTCTAAGTGGACATGGGTATTTAACACTTGATTGGCGAAAAAACGGATACTTTACATAATCATTCCGAATATAGACAATTTTTTTTTAATTTGTTTCTTGTTGGGTGTGACGGACACAGTAGGGTAGGGAAAGACGGACACATTTCTTACGCTAATACAAAGCAGAATACCGTCAAATTGCATACCTTTATTTAGTTATCACTACATTGTGATGTACTAACAGAAAACAAAATTAATTGGTTGAGAAACGTCTCACTCTGCCCTTATCCTATGTCCTTCTTTACCAACGCTGCATGTTAAGGGATAAACCCTATGCTCTAGTATTAACAAAAATATTGAACATGTATGGGCCACTGAAGAAGACGATGTGCGTTCAAATGCGATTGTTGTATCGATGGGATTTCTATCAATCCGTCAATATATTGAAAGTAAGAGTGTGTGTGTGTATAGTGTTATATCTGTTTGTCTGTGCCTCTGCTACCATGGTTGTGACAGGTTATTTTTACTAAGTACTTACAAGCGTCATTTCAATTGGTTGGTTTTGTTGATGTTACTCAAAAACGACAAATGTTTCCAACTTGTCTATCCACATCTTGCATGCTACATTCAAAACAAAGCTGTGTTGTCTGCTGCTCCGGTGAAAATACGCACAATGGCAGAAAAACGAACATTTGAAGAGCTTCAGTCACTGAGAATAGAAGTTCCCCATTCGGAAAATGACCAGGATGATCAAGAGAACGAGATCGACAAGGACATTTCAGAAAAATCCCAACATATCAGTGGTTTTCTTTTTGACGCTTCGGAAGCGTCCTCTTGGAAAAAAGCCAAATGCCACAAGTAAGAAAACAAAAATCAAATGCAGCAAAAGAAATCATAATGTGTTTCTTGGTGTAGACTGGAATGGAAATAACAGAATAACAAATTATGAAAAAGGTAAACAACATGAAGGTCCGAATAAAAGCAAAAACCGATTAAAAGGCTATCGGAAATAGACAAATTAGTCTGAATGCAGGAGCAACAATAATTTATGATCTAGGAAGAAAACCCAGCAGTATCAAAAGTGAACTGTAAGTACAGGATATATACCATAGCGTTCTTAAATCAATAAAGTGTAAACTCGCAGACAGGATTTCGGTTGCAGCTAATAAAAGGAACGCAACGACATAGCAGGTGAGGGCTCATTGCATTTATCCGCCATAGTTGCCGCAGAACCGAAAAATTCTTCGTTACTTCCCAACCCATTGGACACTCCAATAGATGAAATGTTTTCTCCTCCTCTACCGAAGAGCAGACATTTGGAGAAAACGGTAATGTATAAGAATTGTATTTCGTTTTTTCACCGATTTATCCAAATTTTCGATATTTTAGACTGAATTCAAAATATCGGAACCTCGATCGGGGCTAGAAAGTTTCTTCAAAATCCAACTGCAGCGGATGGTATTGATCAAGCAGCTTAAAATGCTCCATCAGCAGAAGCCCATCAATGATAAGCTGGAGGCGGTGCTGGATAAAGCTGGAGGAATGCTTGACCACTATTCGGAGTGATGAGTATCATATAAAGCAATGGTAATCGACATCCATTAGAATGACCGGAAACAAAAATTAATTTTTGAAAACTCAATCGGCCCACCTCTGAGTCGATTCCTAGTTCCACCTGGAGTACTTGTACCAAATTGGAAACAAATCGGACAAATCTAGCTACCGGACCAACGTGCCTAAAGTTTGTGTGGGATATTTCGACAATTTGCTTGGAATAGACCCACTAGCTCGCATTTTCGCCGCTAAGTGGCGCTGTGTGCATCATATAATCACTGTGAGTGAAAATAAGAAAGATAATTTAATTGTCTACAACTTTACTGAAGACAGCTAGTCAATCCGGCTTTGTTGAATAAAGTTATTAAACATTTAACGAAGTGATGTATGAGTCAGTTTTGCATGGGGCTTAGCAGTGCATGGTTGTGTATCAGTACTTGATTCGCACGAACTAAACATTTTTGTGAAATAATTGATAGATTTATCTGAATAGTGTGTTTAGAAGAATTGTAGCAGGGTAGACGCGCCCTTATTCATCTCATAAGTCAGGATGTCACACTATTTTAATTGTAACTCGGCTTACGGTGATTGAATTGCGCTAAAATAGGTATCAGCAGTCTTGCTTCGTTTCTAAGAAGCAGTTACATTAAAAATCTGATTTGAAAAATGTAAAATACTCCCTTATTCATCCTATCATTTGACCTAATGCGTTGAATAGAGATAGCAGACACTGCTCTAACTAATGTATTTAAATGGGTGGGATGAATACAGGAGCTAAGATGAATTAGACCACAGTAACTCTACATAATACGAGTCATGTTTTGGTTAGAAAGTTTTAGTTCCACCTGTGGCCGCATAGAGGGCGCCGACACTAACTTTTCATAGAATAGAGATAGAATATTGAGATGTTTAGAAGAAATACTGCAAAATGCTTGTTCTACAACTTTGTAGAACACACCTCCGTTGAATAGTTAGTGTCGGCGCTCTCTATGCGGTAACGTGTGGAACTAAAATGTTATAACCAAAACATGACTCTTATTATTTACTATACTGCCCATAAAAGCATAAGAGTCCCATATTGAAAAACAGCAAGCCGAGAAAAACGCTGTTAAAGTTCTACATTTTCATTGAGCCTTATGGATGGGACAACCATGTGTCGATATTTTTTCGATATTTTCTTAACAAACCTGGTAATCTTATTTGTACATTGTGATACAGTGGTGATACAGAATACAATACAACAGATAACTCATTTTCGACAAATGGTGACTCTTATGCTTTTATGGGCAGTATAATTCTTTTCAACATGCTATTGAGCTAAACCTAATCATTACTTCTCATAAATGTTCAGTTCGTGGGAATCGAATACTGATATGCACTACTTGGCACCATGCAAAACTGACTCAGTTCGCCAAAAATTTAACAACTTTTTTTTAATCCATTATATCCTAGCGTATGAAATTTCATACGCAGAACTTGTCATCGTTTAACGAGTATTTACTGCAGCATTTTGGCATCTAACTGCTTTATTATTGCACTAATGGGATTATTGCACCTCATATTTCATTGGGAAACAAGACAACTGCCATTTTTTATAATTTTGTTTACATTTTTGAACCGTGTATAGTTGGGGCAAATGGAGGCTGAAAAGTAAGCAATACATTTAATTGAATTTTATTGTTGGAATTCGTGCTAATAATTCCATTATGTGACAAAACGTTCCTACAGGTGTAAAAGAAGTGTTGTCTATCAGAAAATCCGAAGAAATATGTCAAACAACTTAAAATTTGTTGTTTTTATTTAAGCGTACGAAATTTTTTGCACGAGATATTTTCATTCTCAAAACCATTTTCAGCAGTAATTCTATTTTTCCCATAATTTTTGATGCATTTTTTGGTGGAATTGAAGATATCACTGCATTAGGCTCACTTTTTGAAACCCCTGGGTTATAATGGGTTAACAAAGTCAGATTGACTAGCAGTCTTCGACAAAGTTGTTGACAATTAAATTATCCTTCTTATTTTCACTTACAGTGATAATACAATACGTACAGTGCCACCTAGCGGCGAAAATGCGGGCTAGTGGGTTTTCTCCATGTAAATTGTCAAGAAATCCCATACAAACTTCTGGCACGTTGGTCCTGTAACTAAACTTGTCCGATTTGCTCCAGATTTAGAGCAAGTACTCCTGGTGGGACTAGGAATTGACTCAGGGGTGGGCCAATAGCAGTTTTTATTTCTTGTCCCTCTAATGACCATGCACATGACAATCGTTTTAATTTTGAACTCTGTCATCACGTGGTGCGAGTGTATATGTAAAATAACACATTTAGTACTTATTGTATCTGGTGATCTTTAATTCCGTAGAAGCTTCGCGCCCTCAGTGCCAAACTTATGACGGGTAGTGTAAGTAAAGTGATCTAAGGTAGTGAGGGTCGCATCGTTAGAGTTAGATCACGGTGGGTAGATTGGTTCACGGCACAGCTGCTTTGGTATGAATTGATCAATAGCATATTTTACAACATGCGTCCTTGACATATCAGCAGAATTGCACTCACGATTGAATAACAGAGCGATTCAGTCCAAACATGAAAAAATTGATACTTTGCCGCAAAGTTCCCGTTTTTGAAGTCGTAGAATACAGTTTCAGCGGCGCCTTCAAAATTAACAGGTGAACTATTGTGAATAGTTATTTGAAGTGAAGGATGATGGCGACAAGTTTAAACTGGGGCAACATCTACTTTAAGCAAACCGGAAAGATCTTGACTGGAAAAGCAGAGGTCCAGCAAGCGATTGTTGCTGTTTTAATTACCGTTCAATTGAACTAAACCTGCAGTGTTATAGTCGTCCAGAAGTTAGAATATTTGAGGTTTTTGAAGAATAAGTAGCATCTGGGTACAGGTAGTTGGATGAGTAGTGGATCCATTTAATGCCGGGGAGATTGAAGTCTTCTAATACAATGATCTTGTCATTCAAATCCATTTGATGCGTTATCACTTTTATATTTTTGTGAATTATGCCTATCGTCCATTATGTCTAACGTATTTAAGCCAAACGTCGCGCACCCTGTTTTCAGTATCGAAAAAGGGAAACAAATGTAACATTAAGAATTACCGCGGAATCACTTCACTAGGAGCCGAATGCAAAGTGTTCAAATCAACCATCAACGCAGCGTTGTTTTCTGCTTGCCAACATTACATCAGCACATCTCATCACGAATTTCCCCCGGTCATTCGGTCGAGACGAACCTCATCAGCTTCAGGTCAAAATGACCTGAAGCTGATGAGGTTCGTCTCGACCGAATGACACGGACAAATGCTAACGAAATTGCAGGTGGATACTATTTAAACAGATCTTAAGTCAACCTTTGAGAGAGTTAATCATAAGATACTGATGACAAAGCTTGCCATACTACCGTGTTTCAGTAATTTCTGCCATTGGTTTCGTTCCTACCTTGTACATGGTGAAGTTGTTGCATAAATTGCGATATTGTATCAGAATCGTTTTTTAACAATTCCTCAAGGTAGTTCTCTAGGTGCGCTGGTCTTCTCACTCTTCGTCAATGATCTGCTACGACGCGTTGACCGCGTTAACAATGTAGTTGTCATTCTTGATGAAAGACTAACGTACACTCATCACTTCTCAGCGACCATCGACCAGTGTTCCCAAATGAACACCGTACAGTAGGTTCACTCTGGATCTGTGCTCATATTAAACCCACATTTTGCGTACGAACTCGAACACGCCATTTCGTACCAAATTGCGTGCACAAGTTCGCCTGCACAACAGAACCCCATGTACGTACACGGTGTGCGTACATACAGGTGCGTGGTACCAGTTTTCTCTTTCTCATTCTAATCATCACTAGCGTTGATACTTTTTGCCATGTACGAATTGTTCTCGTGTACGCACCCGGTGTACGTACACGAATGTTTGAACTAGAGTTTGTACATCGTTCGCTCGGGATCGATGTTCGAGACGAACCTGTACATTAAGACGAAGCAAGTTTGAGGTTGAACGCGTTCACGAAATTTTGTACACAGGTACAAACTTGTTCATGGGAAGTCTGCCATTCACAAAGCATACTAGGATTTATGTCCAAAATTTACAACGAATTCCTCTATATTTCAATGCTCTGAATTGCTCACTGATTGGGCCATAGTTGGAGTTTTCAAACGTTTTCTGCTGTCCTTATCAAGCCACCTGGAGCCACGAGATTGGTCCAGCGTAAATTTGTACGATATGCGTTACGTCCAATTCCGTGGAACGCACCGTTAGACCTGCCCCCGTACAAGGACTGTTGCCGTCTTCTAGGATATCGTAGGCACGCCGCGCACACTACATATGTGTACAAGATTCTACTATCTGAGTACCATTATTTGGACCTACCTCAAGCCCTACTACGTTCCGAAATTCACAGTTATGAAAATTGGAGTGAGAGCAAGGATGTGAAGTATACAGATCGGAAAACTAGAAGTGGCAGGGTCATTAGAACAGGCTTAATATCTTACGGGCTTAACTTTTGTCTTGTGCTGATGAGAGTTCCCTGAGGGTTGCTGGCCTGTTCTGATGACCTTGCCACTTCTAGTTTTCCGATCTGTATACTTCACATCCTTGCTCTCACTTGAGTACTATGGCTCTAATTTTCATAACTTTCTCTACCCAGTAATCTCTAGCTAATTGAATGTCGTTAAAATGTATATTAATTTTATTTAGTTTAGTTTAAATTTAAATAAAAATTTAAAAAACACAAATAATTCAATGAAGTGAGCGAGTGTAATGTAACAGTAACAATCGCATACCATCAAAACCTTTTTTTGCCAATATTTCCACGATGACCTCACGACGAACAGTGAGTAAACATGCGATAATCAATACACACATTAATTTTATTGGTGCTACGAAATGGCCATTTCACATTTTTGGTCAATGAAATGTACTACAGGGTGAAACCAGTCTCGTGGTTTATGATGACATGTAAGTTCGGACTAATTTTCGAGAATAATTTTTGAACTGATAAGAAAATTGTAGCTGCGGATAAAAAATGCTGACTGAACGGACATAAGTTTTCAAGTAGCAATTATGTGCAATTTTGCATAAGAATCTGAACAACACTGGTCAAGTTCATATGCTACAGAGTTAGGCAGCTAATCAGTAGCGTATGCAACAGATGATATTGATATGATCATTAAATTGTATTTCTGGATAAAAATAAAACACACGTGGTTCAAAGATGTATAATGCAATATTTTAAAAAGTTGTGCAAATTGTAATTCAATGTTTGAACTCATAGCTTTAAATCCCATTTCTTACCTCTTTATGATCCCACCACATTCATCCGCAGTTGAAGCCGATTCTCTGAAACAAAAAATTAAAAAATGTAAATTAATAAAGGAAATTTTCCCGGAAATGCCTGGAACACAAACAAACAAAAGATAGAAATTCAATTTCCCCGGAACAGAACAGATAATTACCCATTAAAATTCATCGCCACTCATCAGCGGTAATGCACCTCTCATAAAACAAACGCTTCCAACCGATCACGTAAAAAATAATTTTCGCACTCAGCAACGCATGACTCATCAAACAATAACAACAGCGAAAAACGCTGTCTACCCCCCGAATGTTAATAAAAAGTGCAGCGAAAAAAAAACTGGAAACATTTCCATACTCGAAAAACATAATTTTAAACAGCCTCCCAAACAACGCGCGGTGGGAACTCGTTTCATATTCATTGCGGCTTAAGCTTTATTTCTGTTTTATATCATATTTTTTCTCCCCGTCGCCCGTAGGCTCCAGCCTCAAAATTTCATTAAACTGATGATTTATTCGTCCAAACATCGCACAACAACAAAAACCGACAACGATTGACCTTCTCTTTTCCGGGTGGTGCGATGAGCGCCGACAGTAAGCAGTTTAGGGGCAATAGGGCAAATCCTGGCTGAGGTGCCGGAGGTGGCTTCACAACCAACAACAGGGCTAACTCGTGCGAGCTAATGCGCTGCTGGGTGGATGGCTTTTCCGATGCCGATTTTGTTCCTTGTGGGTTGTTGCTACCTACTGAAGTGCTGGCGTGGGATGCTCTTTTTTGCTAACGCAGCTCACGTATCCGCTGAGTGGCTGCCTGATGTGGCTGCGGGAGCGGGAGGCAGATTTTGACAAATTTTAAAGTTACAGTGCGAAGGGAGGTGGCAATTAATTTTAGGCACGATTTTGAATTGCCTTAATATTCGTTGGGTGAATATTTCTGTTTGGTACATTGAACATGTCGGGTCGATGAGATTGTGAATATTACGATGAAACTTTTATTTTCGATTTTATGTTGAAAATATTTAGGATTGCAAAATTACCAAATGGCTCATTGTAAATTACACATACTGCTCAAAATAAATCGTATTAAGAATATGAAAATAATTGATAACAAAATAAATTCAACACCTTCATATATTTAATCCAAATAATGTGTTCATAATACATGTTCAAACTTATCGTAATCATTCCACTCAGACGCAACAATGCACATTAATTCGCACATTCAACGCCATGTGGATTAGGCATCTATCTGTCTAAATTAACGTTAAGCAAACAAAACACCATACCTTATTATAATTCTATGTTGGTCTGATGAGTTACACTAGAATGAAGTGGGAATGTTTGATAACGTCATCATAGTTCCACGATGATGGTGTGGTTAACGCACTCAATTGAAGATTGGGAGGACGTTGGTTCGATTTCTTTTTCTTAGTGTGTTCAATTAAAGGTGAACTTTCTCACCACTTCGACCATTCTTGTTCAGTTTCTTTTTCAATTAAACATTCTCCAAAAAAATTAGACTAAAAGTACAAACATGACTTGTGCCACAATAAAACACATAAACGACTTCCAATTGTTCAATGTTTGTACATACAATTTCAAGAAAAAGATTCATCGTATTCTTTAGAATATTGCTGTACCAAATAGGGCGAATAAACTATAATAAGAAACACAACTTCTAAAGAATTAAATCTAACACGGTGCATCTCCTCAAAGGATTTCAATGAATAGAGAGAATAATTTTATAGACTCACGGCTAGAGCTTGCACACAATACCATCTCGCTTTGTACCATCCGACATAACAAACTTAATATTAGCAGCATCAAAGGCGATGATGGCTAATAAGTATCGTGCTTTCATTCTATTCAGACAACCCACTATAGACCCAAAGAAAAGTATGGCGCAGCTTTCATTCGGACTCCGATCAGTGAGGCAGGCAGGCGATTTAATAGTTCCCCGTTGCTACCCTGCCAGCTGCTAGCAGCTACCGAGTCAAATCACAAAAGAAATCTCATTTCGCCGAGATTTCCTTTCATCGTTGGTTGCATTCGAACGGTTGAAAAACACGGAAACGTGGTTTCCGGTATACTACCAACCAACAGGACGTCCGCGTATGACTGACTAGGAAAGGCGGCGCTACGCGTCGATGAACAGTAGGTACGTTAACCAGACCAGACCAGACTAAAGGTTCATTGCCATAGAAACGGCCACCCTCGGTAGCAGTCAACAGAGTTACCGTGCGGGTCGCATTTTCCCGAGGAATTGAAGCGTTTGATGAAGAAAGAAGGTGGGTTTTTGGTGTAAACCGAAATACTACTGTTGCTTACTATCACATTTAAATGGCAACAACAACATTCAGCCATTCTTTTGGGTTTTGATGTAAGTGCCAAGGCCGAAGTTTATACTTTTGGTAGTATCCAACGGGAAAAACAGATCGAAATCGTTAGTTAAACAAAAAAAAAACTATGTGAAAAAATTATCTCAGAGGCAGGAATTCAACCTGCAACGCTTGGGATTCCGGCCCAATGCACCAAACCCTAATGCACCTCTCCAAACAAAGTTGTGACAAAATTATAAAAAATTCGTTTATATTAGTAAAAATTGAGTTTAAACTAATTTTGGGACGCTAAATCCTTTTCAGCCATCAGTTTTAAAAATCCATAATTCTTTTTTCGACTTTTTTATGTAAGACCATTTGAAGGCATTGGTCGTTAAAGGGTTAATATATAGGTCAATAATAGTAGCCAATCACATCTGATAGCAGAAATGGTTGCAAAACTAACAAAAATCACAAATTTTTCAACAATGTGAAGTTGTCAAGGTAACTAATTTGTAAGAATATATATGAACTACAGGGCGTCTCCAAATCGATATTTTCAAAAACATAGTTATAAAAACTTTGGCGCAAAAATACCCATAATGAGGCCTGTATACTAGACCTCTCCACATTTTAAAACAGTTTTGAAATATACATGGGTCAGCCCAGATTTTTGTTCTACGTGTGAATTTAAGAAGTTTCGCCAAAAATGACTTAATTTGGACATGATTTAGAGGTGTTTCCAATCAAAAATCGTGTTTTTGCTATGTTTTCATAGTAAGATCACTCACACTCTGATTCAATAGGCGCTATATGCCCACAAATCATCAAATGTTGTTCCCTAGACATATCTTAACATGTTTTAACAGAGATGAACATAGCTCTAATCGCAATAGAAAATTTGTTAACAGACTTTTTATATTGAAAAGAATTTCAAAACCAAGAAAAAATACTACTAAGACCCGTAAACTAGAGTAATGTTGAACCCATTTTAATATGTTTTACGTCATTTGAACATCATGGTTGTACCAGTTTATATGGGAATTTGCTGTGTGTCCGCACTCTTCAACCCGTAACTCCGGAATCGGAAGTCGGATCAACTAAAAATTCAATAGCAGCGTTATACCTTTCAGATGAAACTAAGTTTGTGAAAATCGGTTCAGCCATCTCTGAGAAAATTATGTAAGTTTTAATGACACACACACATACATACACATAGACATTTGCTGATCTAGACGAACTGAACCGAATGGTATATGACACTCGGCCCTCCGGGCCGATTTTTTCAATGATTCCATAGCCTTTCTTTATATGAGAGAGGCAAAAAGCTCTTAAGTTGAGATTTGGGCGAACCATTTTTGTATTGAAAATGCTAATCTGTCATTGTTAGTTTAGCTCACCTTGAAAATAACAGAAAAAAGTTTAGATTTTTGCGATGAAGTGGACGATCATTCTAATTAGTTCGCCGTTTAAACAACCAATCAAGATTTTTGTTTTAACGGACTTTTTTTTAAATAAAACTAATTATTTGTTACTATTATTGGCAAGGATTGTTGAAATTATGAAGATAGTAGCGTTGATTCAAACTACGTAAATTTACTTTAAATGATCAATCTAACTTTTTTTGCTATTATCAAAAATATTTTTGTTTTCAAAAATAAAAAATAGTCCATGAAAAGAATTACAGCTAGCAGGGAATATTTCGGATATTTTTCTACAAAAAGGAAGTTCCAAAATTTCCATCTCCCCCATAACTAGCGCTAAGTTATGATCTACCGCCGACAGGTAGGAACTCCGAAAGGAAAATGTAAAAGATCCCCACGAAAAGCGCTGCCTCTGTTCCATCCCAAAGGACCAAAGGAGTATATTGCTTCAAATATTAATATTGATAACAAAAACACTACAGAATGTAACTGCAGTGTTGTCCAGGATGCATTATAGTACTGGATGTGTAAGGGTTAGAATAGAATAGAACACGGCTTACATATACTATAGGCTAGCTCAGTGGAGTGCAAACATTGTATTAGCGGACGTCATCGAAATCGTTAGCGAAAACAATTAGGTGAAATTAATATGAAATTAATATTTGTTTTGTTCCTAATGAACGGCACCTGATAGATCACAAGAATGTTATGCTGAAGACTAAATCCTCTGCCTGGAAGAGAAAATAACGGTTAGATGTTTTCTATGGTATGCAGCTATTTTCGTTTTTAATCACCGAGATGCACTGATTATTAACTGTTTCTAGCCTAAATATGACACCATTGACGTGTATAATTCGATGGACATCATTTCTTTTTAGCGTAAAAGCTGATATATTGCTAATTTACAACTTTCGGAAAACCGTTCGTTTATTTCAACGATACCTCCGACGACACAGAAAACTGACATTCGCAGAATAGCAAGCCTAGTTTATGTGAGCGTAAAAGAGAAGATCCCCACGAAATACGTTACTTACATTCAAACAGTGTCACGAGCTAACCATGTGGTAGATAGAGATAAGCCATGGTCAACACAGTTACTGGGTTGAAGGAAACATTACGCACGTACGCCAAAACTTTTGCAAAGTCCGATCAGTAATCCAACTGGATGTAAAACATTGGTTCCTTTTGGACACAATAATCCACCTGCCGAATGAATCGGAATTCCTTACCATGTTTTTCCCGATGCACTTCCAGTGTGACTTGATAGGGAAAGTTTAAATGAAAGGCTTAACAAGACCGTACGTTATGTCCCCTTTTGCAGAAATCGCAAATAAATATCCAGACGTGGAGCAGTTTACAGCGGCTCTGCTTCCGCTACGGCTAGGAAAATTTCATCTGGCTAGGTTTAGTTTCCTGTTCGCTCCGCAGATGGAATCGAGACTGTCGTTGGCTTTGTTCTCTACTCCAACTTGTCCCAGTACGCGGTTTGAAAAACTGTCTGTCCTTGTCCAAATTGTTCGTTTCTAAGCTACGCTGCTGGAGATAGTTGCTTTTCAAATCGGCTAGTCCTCAAGAAATTCCAGAACTCATTCCAACCAACTTCATGACCTTCGTCCAAATTCCGGCTAATAATTCCGGGACCCTTTTTCATGTCGATTCTTGAAAGTAGTGGATGACACGCCGAAATCGAAATCCGCAAACACATCGTTGAATGTGGCAGACAAGAAGCGAACGGATAATGACCACCATATAGGGAGTTCCTATGTTCCAACAGCAAAAAGTTTCGTTGACGGAGCACACGTTCCGGTGCATAGATATGGAGTTGACCCAATAATTCCGGCGTATCTAACTCAGCTAGAAGAATCTTAGCGACGAAAGCATCTTGGGCTACTCTCCTTCTCGTTTCAAGCGTGTATAGATCTAATAATGTACAGCAGTCTTCGTATGGGGGAAGATTAATCGGGTCCTGCCACGGAAGGCATCCTAATGCATAGCGAACGATTTTTCTTTGAATGGCTTCAATTCTGGCTATCCATGTTGCTTGATACGGACACCATATTATGGAGTTAGATTCCAATATCGACCGTACCAATATGCAGTACAGTGAGCGAAGACAAAAAGAGTCGTTAAATTCATTCGAAATTTTAAACATGAATCCCATCTGGTCTTGTTAATGATATCGTCGAAGTGAGATCGGAGTGCAGAATCCAAAGTGACTCCAAGGTCACACACTTGTCGTACACACTCATGATGCTGATCTCCAATGCAGTAGTCGTATGAAATTGGCTTGTGCTTGCGATGATACGATATTACACTGCACTTGTGAATACTAATTGTAAGCGAGTTTAAGGAGCACCAGTGGTTGAAAGCGTCCAAGAGCTGTTGTAAAGCTAAGCAATCTCTGATGCACTTGACGATCATGTATAAATATACGAGAACCCGGTGGTAATACCGTGGCTAGATCATTGATAGAGAGTTTGAATAAGAGTGTGCCCAAGTTGAGGAACACCCGAGTTGTTCGAAAAAGGGGCAGAGAACTCCACAGCCTACTTTTATTACAAGTGTTCGATCTCTCAGATATGATTCGATCAGGTCAAGAGAGACTCCTAATAACTTCAGCCGTTCCAAAAGTATTGCGTGAACAACTCTGTCAAACTCTGATTTCAGGTCGGTACCCGAGCAGAAGAAAATAACTGCGGAAAACAAATTTAGGTATCAATACCAACAACTGCTTACCACAATATGGTATTAATGAGCTCTACATAAGAGGTAAAATACAAAAAAAAAATAACAAAGACATGTTCTACAAATAACTATTTGATAATGAAACGAGTTATTATAATACCTGAATAATATTAAAACATTTTTCAACCTTCCAACAACAAAATTCATTCTATGTAGGTATTCAATAAGGTATTGATTTGGTATTTGTAAATGTCACTGGAATACATAAATAATACTAAAATAAAGTATTATACCTGATTGAGGTATTAAGCAGGTATTGAAAAATGTTTCTTCAACACCTGCTTAATACCTCAATGAGATATAATAATCAATTAATACTAAGTTTTGGTATGAATACCAAAAATAGTATGCTCGGGTTATTGCTCAGTTATTTTCTCCTGGTCGGGTATATACAGTGCCAATCTGAGCACCAGCGTCCACATTACGTAAGCAGAATGACACGAATTAAGCGAGATTCGTGGAGGTTGATCTTTTTGGGATAATCCGGCGCAGTCAATATCTTCCCTATGCTCAAATGAATACCAATCAGTATGATGCAAGTCCCAAGAAAGCTTGAAAGTCAAAACCAAGATCATTCGGGATATCCTAAAAATAACAGGTTTCTGCAGACTGATAATTACTGCTACTGGTGTATGATTTGCATCAATCACAGAGATGAATTCGGCAGGTTCGCGGATCTGACGGTCAGCAAGTGCTCTTAATTTGTGTAAGACAGTTGAAGCTGAATCCATCCAATAGCGCAGCGCAAGCGGTAGAAATGTAAGAGCGAAGTACGTTGACTACAGGTGCGACGTTGTCATGTGTGTCCCAAATGAAACCAGACTGATTGTAGTCTCCAAACAATAATGCGCAGTCATTACTTCCAAGGCTAGAAAAAACAGCATCAATTGAGCGGACATGGTTATTTGCACTGACTAGATCACTCTTACGATCTGGTGGTAAATAAATTACACCGATGCTGACAAAACGATCATGTAGCTTTAGTTTAACAAACAGCTATTCAAGCGAAACATCAACAAGTGTTGGATCAACTAAACTATTCAATGCAGTAGATACGGCGATGAGTACGCTCCCTCCGCGTGATTTATGGCTGTTCACAAAACTGCGATCGTTTCTATAAACAGCATAAAGCTGACGAGAATGAATTCTATCATCTAACCAAATCTCTAGGAAAACTTCATAGATTTTTGTGCTTAGGCCTCGGACGTTCTTGTAATACCATTCAAGTC
The DNA here is from genome assembly GCF_030247195.1 of Topomyia yanbarensis. NCBI lineage: Eukaryota > Metazoa > Arthropoda > Insecta > Diptera > Culicidae > Topomyia > Topomyia yanbarensis. Next base: position 345,197,947 of record NC_080672.1, read on the forward strand.
TGCGTCAAATTCCTCCACATCATTCCAAAGATGATCGTCTGACGGAGTAACGCTGCAGGCTTGTAGACCAAACAGATCTGATGAAGCGACGAAGCTTTGATGATCGGATGACGTCACGCACGCCTGGAAGTTATTACTACCTAAAAGGCGAGCACTGCCAGTCGAAGCTTCCGCAGGACATATAATGCTGCATACTAATGTGAAAACGCGGGATGCTTGAAGACCAAACAGATTTGAAAACGTGTCGGAGCATTGAAAGATGGTGACAGCTGATGGATCGGCAGTTACGGGGTCGGAAGGGGCTTCCATCGTGCGGTTTTTAGTGCGTCCCGTTGAAGATAAGACTGCCAACTCTAAACGTCCAAATGTGACGGCTCCATCGCCGGCTCCATATGCGACGTGGGTTTCCTATCCAACGGTACCGCCAATGTTAGCCTGACAATTAGCACACTGTTTTTTGATCGGCTATCTACAACCTCAAGAAATCGATTATTTTCTGGCCATGATTCATTTGAATTTCTCATCGATGCCAACTTTGAATGACACAAATTGAAGCGAGCTAAAGTCCTTTCCTCTGGGTACTAATTTAACTACCTTGGGTGTTACGTTCGACAGATCTGGTTCTCTAAAGAAGCCGGATGAAAAGCAGATAGAGATATCCAAAGCAACTCATCATCAGCACGACGGTTGAGATTCACAGTCTTGATCACATTTAGTGCCTTCGTACCTACATAATTCGTTACGGCGGGGAAACTAAATTAATTCCCATCGTTTGCTCTACGACGTAACCAGGAAATCGGTGTAAAAAGGGAAATGACGCTTTGGAGTCTACTTTTGCAGTCAGTGATTCAAATCCTGAGCGCAATTTTTCTATCTCCGTTTGCATGGATTGACCTACCGCTAAATTTGCAAATTTCTCGTCGAAACTGGTCATTAATTTGCTAAAGTGTGCAATGGAGAAAAGAAGAGCACAACCGTAGCACATCCGAAATTCGTTGCTTTTGAAATTCCTCATCTGGTCCAACAAAGGGCATCAACATTGGCACAAACTGCATGGAAGGTTACACCGCAGTAGCCCTTACATATCACAGTCTCTTTATCTTTCACGATGCTCTGGCAGCGGTGACAAACCATGATGGTAATAAAGCACAGAATGACATTGATGAGGACGATGATAATGGTGCGCAGCTATCACTTCTACTCAGTGCTGCAGTAAATATTGAAACACCAGCCACCACCGACGAAAACACTTTACATTGATAGCACAGTAAAACTAGTATCCAACAATGCAAATAACATAAAGAAATCAGTAAAAAAAAGACTGTATGCGTAGTATGAAAACAATACCGTGTCTCCAAGAAAAAGAACCTGGTATATTTCGATACATAGATTATTCATGTCTTCAACAAAGTCGTTTCGAATGTCACTCTCAACAACTTTACTATAGATACTAAATCTCTAAATAATGCTTTTCGACAATTTGATTCTTTATTATTGCCATCAAGGGCATAAATTACCAAATTGTTTGTGTTGGTATTGTATTGTAAAACGTTTAAGAAGACACTGCACTTCCAAAGTTTACGGTTTCCGAATTATGTAATGCTGATTGTGAAAACAATTTTTCAACATTTATTTTAGTATTCATGCCTTAAAAAAGTCCATAGCTTGAAAGCGCGACATTGAATACAAAATCTAATTACGTCATTGAACTCAGCACTCGAGAATTGTCCTACGGGAGCTGTAGGGCTAGATTCTCGGAAAGGCTTCCCGCCAGAATCACTCACTACAATTGCAGACGAGACGGGTAATGTCACCCACTAAAACACTGCTTAAGGCCAATTGCAGTGCTCCGTGATTCTGAGTGTGATATGCATTGTACGGTGCAGATATGTGCGAGTGTAGAAATTTCGCGAGCGCGTGTATCATCGCGAAGGGCTTGAACGTTGACGTTTTCGATCACGTGTGCGTTTATATGTCGCCTGTGCTAACGTGTACGTAGCTTCGCGTGTATATTTTAGAACCGTGTGCCTTTCGCGTGTTTTTGAATATTCGCGTGCGGACCGTGAATCTGATACTTAATTTTCGGTGTACGATTCAGATGCTAGAAAAAAGTGAGTTCTTCCATATCACTAGAGTTTCCGTTCATTCCGCCATGGAACGTGTTGTCTAGTAGATATGAGCTTCATTTTTAATTTGTCCAATTACATATATGGACATAAGTTGCTAGGACGGAGGGTAAAAATTTCCAGACGTCACCGATTCATGATTGCACGAACATGGGCATTTGTAGGTTCAATCCTGAGCCCATATTTTGTGAATTTATAAGTGCTCAAACATTCACTTAGTCACCGGGGTGTAATCCTGTTTGCGAGATTGTGGGTGTAGGTATGCGTAAATGATCGCGAAGGACTCGAGCGTTTGTGTGTTAACGTCTTTGTCGCGTGTTAGCGTGTAGGTAACTTCGCGTGTATAAATTATTTTCTATAGCCGTGTGGTATGTTCTTGAAGAGACGCGCGCAGACCGTAAATCTTATACTTAATTTTTAGTGTACGGTTCAGATACTAGAAGAGAGTGGGTTCTCCCATATCACTTGAGTTCCCGGTCATGTCGCAATGGAACGTGTTGTCTAGTGTATATGAGCGTCATTTTTATTGGTCTAACTGAAGGCATGAAGCTATGCTGGAAGGATCGAGGGTAGAGACCTCTGAACGGGATCGATTCATGATCACGCGAGAGGTGGGTTAATGCTTGAGACCGCGATTGTAAAATTATAAATACAAAACGATTCGCTCATTTACCGGGTTTTAATTTTGGCGAGATCACGAGTGTAAGTAGGTTTGTGTTATCGCGACAGCCACGAGCGTTTGTAAACCTACATGGGAGAAATTGTTAGATTGTACGTTTAGAATGGGAGAGAACGTGCAATTTACAGTGTTAGTGAGTGTTAGTATAAATATGATGTAAGATATAGTAATAAAAGTTAAAATAAGTCAAGCAAGGATAGATGGAGTTGGAACAAAAAATTTAGAATATTTTTAGAATGCATGGACAATGTTAAGGCGGAGTAAATTGATCTGTAAAGCAGGAAATATAGAGGTTTTCTATACTATTCAGCAAATAAAAATATATTATCTACAGAGAGAAATAGATAGAGTAGAATGGTGTCAAGTAGGTACCCGATCAGAACGTCATAACAGAAAGCTATCAAATTTAAATCTCATGTTGATATTTATTACTCACTGTGTTATCTTTATGATATCCCAATCAGCAAGGCAAGCAAACTTATATCAAGATTATATCTTCTGGTGATATCATTGGTCATATATTTTTTCATAATTATCTTTGAACGCTAACGGTGAGCTTTGAATGACCGTTACATTACATAAATGACCGTCTATTTGCTAATACATTGAAGTCTCTTTTTATGAGTCGTTATTCAACTTTTTAAAGCGAATTTTTTAAGTTTTTTTTGATTTCCTAATATTTGCGTTTTAAGTATAGATTATATAGATATAGATATAGTATAGATGGTTTAGATGCTAGTGGTCGAAAAACTTGTCAGTAATGTGTTTGCTTGACTTACTTAGTTGCACTTTGATTAAGAGATGGCATTACCTAGTTTCTGAAACAATTGACCGACAGTTGCATGCAGACTTCCCAAATGAACATCGAACACCATGGTCGCTCTAGTTCTGTGCTCATCTTAAACCCACATTTCGTGCGCTAATGCGTACCAAAACACGTACACATGTTCGTTTGCACAACCGAACCCCATGTACGTACGCGATGTTCATACACACAGGTTCTTGGCACTAGTTTTCTCTTTCTATCACTAATCATCACTAGTGTTGACTCATTCTGTTTTGTGTGTGCCTTTGTTGGGTACGCACACGGTGTACGTACACGGTGTTAAACCTAAGCTTGCACATCGTTCGCTTGGGTTCGGTGTTCTAGGCGAACCTGTACACAAAGGCAAAGCAAGTTTGAGGTTGAACGCGTGCACGAAATTTTGTACACAGGTGCAAACTTATCGATGTTCATGGGAAGACTGGTTGCATGTTGTGTGAAATGTTTAAATTTAGTGTCTATCAGACGCCAATTTGGCCAGTATTACTGTCGGCTCATGGCAACCGAATACGTTGAATGTTTTGTATGACCTCACACAAAATATTGGAAGAGGTAAGCGTCTGTTATATCCGGCAAAATCGAGTCCACACAAGAGCTTCCTCCAGAGGAAACGTACGGGTTCCTGGCTGGCTTGATTCTGGACACCGCGACTCAAGCTCAGACCAAATGCATACCAGACGCGAACTCTCGCGAGCGTCCTTCCAACCCATGGTGGGACAGAGAGTGCTCAAACGGGTATGCAGAGAAGGCTACTGCGTATAAGACCTTCCGGGGCAATGTGCTACCCGCTAGCTATCGATGTTAGAAACGAAAATGAAGAGTTTGATTAAAGCCAAGAAACATAGCTACTGGCACCGGTTCGTTGACGGCCTAACGAGAGAAACGTCGAGAAGCAGTCTTTGCGGTACCGCCCGGCGCTTACGAAACCGAAACGATACTAATGAGAGCGTTGAATATTCAAATCGCTGGATATTCGATTTCGCTAAGATGGATTGTCTGGATTCCGCCCCGGCACAGACGATCTACCGTGGACGCTTGTTGAGTTTATTTAATATGTTGTCCCTCGTGATTGGAGGCAAGTGAAGGTCACCGCCATTCAAAACCAGGTAAACCAGCCTCCGATCACAACTCGTATCGGCCGATTGGAATGCTGTCCTGCATCCGGCAGTTGTTCGGGAAAACGATCCTATTATGTCTCGACAATTGGGTCGAAGCATATGACTACACAATTTGGCTACCGCAAAGGCAAAGGGACGAAGGAGTGTCTTGCGTTGCTCATCATCAGTTTTCTTGGTTATTGAGAGGGCTTTTGATTCAGATTCTATCAACATTCTTTCCGAGAAGTTGCACCACCCACTGATTTTGAACTTTTTGCTACATTTGTTGTTTAAAGACGCATTTTTTGCATGGTGATTTATCGACATCGCGAATTAACTACATTGGCCTCCCCCGAAGCTTATGTCTAAGCCCCTTTCTTTACAATTTTTACGTGATTGACATTGTCGAATGTCTTGTCAATTCCTGCACGCTAAGACAGCTTGCAGATGACGGTGTGGTCTCTATTAGCTGTTTATTTTTTTAAAGACCATTGCAAGATACCTTGGACAATTTGTCTGCTTGGGCACTTCAGCTGGGTATCGAATTCTCCACGGAGAAAGCTAAGTTGATCCCATTTTCTAGTAAGCGTGACTAATGCAACTACAGCTATAACTAACGGGTCAAATTATTGCTAAGGTTTTAACATTCAAATATCTCAGGTACCTGGGGATGTCACATAAGGTATCTAAAACAATAGTGCTAATAAAGGATCAACTTTCGACGTACAATAACCGGAACATTGTACAATGACCTGAACTGGCTATACCAAAAAACGATACTGTCGATGATGGAATATGGGTATTTCTGTTTCCGCTCCGCCGTGAGCATACACTTCACCAAACTGGAGCGAATCCAGTATTGTTGTTTGCGTATTGCTGGTAGAACATTAATGCTAATTATCCTTAATGCCTTTTTAAAAAGACATTTTAAATTATCACACCATTAAAATAGGTCTGTTATCTGTGCTAGCATTTCGCCTTCCTTTTCAAACGTTACGAAACTCAGTTAAAACAGGATGAAGTGTCAATTTCAATCATTTCAGTAAACGACCATTCACATGCTTTCGACCGAATTCCTAGAAAATTTATTTGAGAGCTTCCCAGCTCTGCCGGTGCAAGCTGCATTTACAAAAGCTACTAATTAGCATTCTCCCGAACCGCAAATAAGTAGCATCCAACGCCAGTCATCATAACAGAATATATGCACTCCAAAAAATCCGTTTCCTAGAAACGCCCTGTGCCCATCCTGTACGTCGCTAGTAGCGACTCGCAATCCTACCAACCGACCGGGACGAATAGTTGAAAACTTTGGTAACACTTTTTAATCCTTTCCATCCAGGCAACGGCGATAAAACACCATTCCCATCAGCAAATCCCTAGCTTCATAAACATTGCTCATTACGCTTTTACTCCTCCGCCAGTTGTGCTTTAGTTCGTACATTCTCGCCGACTGTTGTTGTTCTACTCCCACACCTTCCTCCCTCGCGGCCACTTCTCTCTGTCATCAAACCGGAAGTAGCAGAGCCTGAACTCCTCAGAATGACTAGGCCGGACAAAGCAATAAATTAAAAATTAAAATTTTTATTAAGGACACAAAAGGGTGACACATTTATTTCAGCACCAGGCATCCGGTTTTTTTCGTTTCCAACCCCGTTTCTTAGTTCATCAGATGCAGTAGGTAGTCGCCCGGTCAATTTTCCCGCACAGTTATCCTCGGGGAAGGCTGCTGCAAATTAAAAAAAAAACAAGTGGGTGTGGTTGAATTGAGTGTAAAGGAGTAGGAAGGGGTGTGGGTGTTGTACAAGATGAAAAAGGTCGCGGGTGACGGCATTGGTTGGATGTCAATCAATTTTCGACCGTTCTAATGAACCGAGTTACGAGTTCTCATTAATTGTATGAAATATTTAACTTCTGTTTGTTGCCAGATTGGGTTGTTTGCAGACCGCTGACACTTTGTTAGCAAGTTTTTATTTTCAACTTTAGAACATCACCACCCTTACTAGATTCAACGATGATCATGAGCTTCAAAGGTGGGAGACTTCATCTATCCTTCTTTTCTCGTTCCCTACCTTTCACCTCGGCGTATCTTTGTGGTTTTTTGTACAAACTGGTTCTCATTAATGTTTTAAGATCCTGCGGTTGACTGGCCTCGCTCGGTCAGAGGTTGAAGTACCACACCGTTTGCCGCTGACGCCGCCGGTCGTGAAGTGTGAGAAAATTCTAGAATGGGAAACACGACGTTCCGCTCCCAGCATCCGCGGGTTGTTTGAGTTTCGAGGTAAAATCCAAAGTATTTCTCCCTCTACAATTTTTTCTCGGAAAAAAAACTTAATTTGTGTTTAAGAACCGTGCACTAGTGGGTTTTTGAAAGCATTTCTGATTGAAAGCTATTCCAGCAACTAACTGGCATATAATTCCAAGGGAAATTTATGGATGTTTTGAATATTACATTTTAGCTATTCGCAGCTGGTTCAAGATTTTAACCAAACCGTTTACATATTGCAATTCATGTGGTATCGGAATTGATTCCCGCAGTCGCGCAGTGAACAAATAATGCTACTGAAAACAATTTCCCACGGTAACAGATTCCACGGTTTGGTCATACTAGGAATACAAGCGAACATGTCCCGTCCATTGATAACAGAATATAAAAATTTAACAGGTGCACTCGAATCGAATGAAAAATCTGCAACCCAGATATAATATGCAAACCGGTACCTACAGGATTCGATTAGGATCGGTGTGCATATTTTCGGTTTGAATTCTAACCCATGACCGGTCACTAAGAACTGACGGAGCAGCTGTTCAAAAATTCAGAAAAAAATCCCTCAAACCACAAACGATTCGTGATATATTCCACCAGGTCAAACAGATATGTTCGATTAACGTTGCATGAGATTTGAATATATTCGAAGCACAGTGGCGGGAAAAAATTAAGTCCACTTTACAAAAAAATGGAATTCGTCATTTTCTTTTTTTTGTTATCATTAAATACTGAGTTATTTTTATGCAATTCAATTATTTTTTTATTAATTAAGTATTGCGAAAATTGATTATATTTAAAATGTTCTCAAAAATGCACACGGTAATAATTTGAAAAATGAATTCTATCATACAATGAACCAGTCCGAAGGTTCTATCATTAATATTTAAACTCTCATTAGTTCCCGGATTCCACTCATCAGATTACGAATCTGAACCTATTTCTTGTCACTTTGTTTTGATGATAACCTTGTTAAAATGTCTTTTTTAGTTGCAACTCATTTTTCATTATACAACAAATTTAGCAGCACTAGTGTCCACTAGATGTTACAATTTTAATCAAAAAAGTGGAAGAATGATAAACAAAAAGAGATGCCACCACCACAGTGCAGTGGTTGTATTGTTTTGCCTACACTGTATAATTTGTTTAGTGACTGGTAATGGAACTGATTTGAACAGCACGGCGATCGTTTTACTCATCGTAAAATTTGAAGTTTCTGGAGATAGCATTTGAGAGAGATTTGTTGCTAGTAATATTAGAAATTTGGATGGTTGGTTCTCTATCTGAGACCAGAAGTAGATAATAAAAAAATACATTTCAGTCTTGATAGATAGATATCAAGGCTTTAAACATCTCCAGTTAAGAGGATTCCAAGTTTCTCTGGTCATTCAATTCCAATACCAAAAGAAGCTAGGAGTACATAGAAAATCGGAATCTGATGGATCTCAGAATCGAGAACAATAAGGCATTCTAAGAGATCAAAGAGCAATCTGCGGTAGTCCAGAACGTACCTCAAAATATCTAGAGGGCTTTTATAGGTTCCTGGAGGAGTCCTGGAGTGTCAAAAAAGACTTCAATATCCAGAGTACAGCAGCGTTCTGAGTCAATATTGCGTAATTCTGTATCTAGAATAAAGAGGCGAGGTAAAGCAGAATCAATGTTTAACCTGTCCAATGATCGGGTTGTGCGTGTGGTTAAGCCGCATCATTTTTCAAAAAGTTCACATTCAGGATTGGTGCCTTTGACAAAGTTTTAGAAAATTTTACGCCAAAAAACTTTGCTGAGGAGAGTAGGTATCCTGTTCGTCTTCTTATTGAAATATGGAACGTTTATCGTGGAAAATTATAAAAAAGTTTTTTCTTTACAATTATTTTCTGAAGACTTTTACTATACTAAAATGTTCTGCAAAATAATTCAAAACATTCATATGAATTTATTTCCTGCATTATTTAATACCCCTAAGTAACGTAGTGTGCGTATGAAACGAGAATGCGAGAGAAACTGAGAGCGAAACGGGAAGATTAAAAATAGGGACCTCTAGTAAAAGTAGCCTAGCCTTGGAGAATATTTTCTGTAATTTTGAAAATAATTTATTCCCGAAGGATGCTTTTCAGCGTTTTTACGAGAAAAAAAAACGGAGGATTTATTCACCTCACATATTACATCTAAGTTGTGTGAGTGACTATAAAACGGCAGCCCTAAGTTTGCGCCGCTAAAACAACAAAAATGATCCATAAAAAATTGTAAAACGATCCATAAAAAAGTTGTCCATGTTCCATAAAACAAAACTGAAAATCCATAAAACAGTGTGAATGATCCATAAAAAAGGGTGATTTGATCCATAGATTATGTAAAATTGAACCATAAAATGGTCGCAAAAGACCACTAAAATAATATTAAAAGAGCAATTAAAATCAACCAATGCCCCATAAAAATATTGGAAATGTTCTATAAAATGATACATTTTGCGCCATAAATTAACTGACATTGATCCATAGAATATTACCAATGTACATTAAAACACGTCGATATGTTCCATAATATCGACAAAAATGTTCCACGGTATTACAAAATGGAGCAATAAAATGTTAGAAAAAGTTCCATAAATATGATGAAAATGTTTGCTAAATAATTTTTCCTGGTCCATAGAAGATGTAAAAATGAACATTAGAAATGATTCATATATTGAACGTTAAATTATGGTTCATGGATATTTACAAAACGATCAATAAGAAAAGAAAATGTAAAACGATCTATTAATATGTGCTTATGCACCAGAAAAATTAAATTTAATGAATTCATGCGAAATTTTTGCTATTCGAACTAAGTGTATTACATTTGGTTGTAATGTCAAACTACAACAAACAATGCATACATTATAGTTAAACTTCAGCTTCCGTATCCCACTAGTTAGGTAACTGACCTTAGCTAACCTGAAATCATTATGGCAACTCTTTAAACTGCAGAGTATACCAAATACCAACTATCTGAAGCGAAAACGGACACTTTATACACGAACACTGACTAATGTGGCTAAGCCACATCGCTTTCTAGTGCACTGTCCGACTTCGCTGCCACTCAGTCGGCTTTTAACTAGCTATAGCCCCTATGTTTAAGTAAACCGGGCAAGCGAGAGGACCACAGGTTCGCTTGCAATTCCAGCTACGAGTTAATCAATGCCTCGTCCAACGGATCCTCAGCGGCTTTGCGCCGCTTCGGATCCTTGGCCTCGGATATGCAGCTAAGCTGCATCACACTAGCTCCCAGTATAAGCTCACTTGTTAAAACACTGTCACTGTTATGAGTATTATTAATCACAACTTATTTTTTCAGTTTACCATAAAATTTCGCATGAATTCATTAAATTTAATTTTTCTAGTGCATAAGCACATATTAATGGATTTTTACATTTTCTTTTCTTATGGATCGTTTTGTAAATATCCATGAACCATATTTTACCGTTCGATATATGAATCATTTCTAATGTTCATTTTTACATCTTCTATGGACCAAGAAAAATTATTTAGCAAACATTTTCATCAAATTTATGGAACTTTTTCTAACATTTTATTGCTCCATTTTGTAATACCGTGGAACATTTTTGTCGATATTATGGAACATATCGACATGTTTTAATGTACATTGTTAATATTCTATGGATCAATGTCAGTTAAATTATGGCGCAAAATGTATCATTTTATAGAACATTTCCAATATTTTTATGGGGCATTGGTTGATTTTAATTGCTCTTTTATTACTATTTTAATGGTCTTTTGCGACCATTTTATGGTTCAATTTTACATAATCTATGGATCAAATCACCCTTTTTTATGGATCATTCACACTGTTTTATGGATTTTCAGTTTTGTTTTATGGAACATGGACAACTTTTTTATGGATCGTTTTACAATTGTTTATGGATTATTTTAAATATTTTATATGCAAAAGTATATTTTCCCCTATAAAACTATCTTAAACCTCCATTGCTGCTAGGGCTAGATCGTGAAATGTGAAAGTCATTATTAATTCCGCTAAAAATATAAAACTTATGTCGCTTAACGCTCCGGCACTCGCGCCAAATTGTGTAACACGAGCACTCGCGCGTTGTACTTTGTTCAACACAGATAGTCTTTAGAATACTTCGTGATCCGTATCATTTGGAGTACTACTTCCGTCCCCAAGGTTTAAGGGTTTGACGGTATTGCAAACATCATAAAGCATATTGGGTGCATCAGTCCTACAGAACCCCTGACAGACAGTTGCTTTATGATGGTTATTGCATTACGCCTCGATAGTGGTGCATCGAGGATACCGAGAGGGCTTATGCGCCTTTTTTATGGTATGTTTTTTCATACTCTGCACCTGCGAAAATATATTCTCAATTGCATCGCTTGCTTGAAGCGAATCCTGACTAACAACCCACCCACTAGCCAATCCGTAGTACTTATGGGAGTGTCACTGAGTCGGGGCCTTCCGTTAAGTAAGTACCACATCAACACTTCCTTTCTCATCCCAAGTTACAGTAAAGATGGTCGTGGCCCGCAATGGTGGCTCTCAGGCGGGCGAAACTCTCGCTTGGACTGGATCAATTGTTATTCCCAACAATGCTCCTCAAGTAGTCTGGCTGGAAATGAGAGTCATCAGTCTGCAATCTACGAAGTATACCGTGCTTACGCAACGCAACGCAACGTATTATTTGGAGTACTACTTTCTTCTGCAAACTTGGGCAGTAGATAATGGCCTTTCGGATGGGCGAACATACATGATAGAATTCTACCGCTAGGCGACACTAGTGAGCATCAATTTTTTTCGATCTACTGTATCTAAAGTATCTGATTTTTCAGCAGATAAATGTCTTCGGCAATGTTGTTATGGTGATCAAAGCCTACGAGATGATATGCGAAATAGTTTGACATTCTGCTACTACGTGGCGCTAGTGGCCATACCATTTTTGGCCTACTATATCTCGAATTCCTGAATTGTTAGCAGGACGGTATCTACGCTATAGTTGCACAAGAGATAAGTACCTACGAAGCGAAACACTGAATAGTTTGGGATTCTGCCACTAGGTAGCGCTAGTGAGCATGCATATTCATGTTTTCTGAATCTCAAGATTGCGACCATTTAGAAGTATGATAGTATAATTCATGTCATAAGTGAGCTATACTATTTTCGAATCAAATCAGTACGTTGAAGAAATTGAAGAACAATTGTGCTTATTTAGCATTTTTCTGTACTTAGGAAGGTTGTATCATTACTTCTGTGCATGTTATAAGCAGCCCCTTTTGCAGATTACCATCGTGAGTGGTTGATTGGTGTTACAGAAATGGTACATATGAGTTTTACGACTTCCAAATCTTAATTTCTTTGCGTACATATTCTAAAATTTTAAATGAATAAATTATTTTAGTTGAGTTAGAGGAACGTCATCTGACAATTTAGTGAACTTATTTTTGGAATATCATCGATTTATTCTTTCCCTTGGTGATATTCACCATTTTTGGTTTTAGCTCGAAAAAAAATAGAACAACGACCTTCCAAAGACACAGCAAACTGAGATACAGTGGGTCGAAAAAATTACATGCTCAAGTTCACTAGCGCCTCCTAATGGAAGAATCCCATATTATTCGATGTACCACCTCAAAGGTTTTAATCTCGTGAGGAAAATCAGGAAATTGCGATACATTAGGTTGAACAATTGACAAGCTCACTAGCGCCGCCAAACGGTAGTTTTCTGAAGCAGCCGTTACACCACCTCATAGGTTTTGATCTGCTTAGCAACTTCGTCGAAGATACTGACCTTCTAAAAAATCTAGATCTTGAGATATAGTAAGCTGAAAAAAAAAACATGTTCGCTGGCGTCACCTAGCGGCAGAGTTTTATATCAAACTATTTTATCTTCCACTGACTAGCTCTTGATCTTCTGAAAAAGTTTGTCGAAGGAAGTAACCCTCTATATGATCGAGATCACGAGATATATTGAACAGAATATTGTTTGGTCGAACTTCTCACATCGCGCGTTCTAATGGTCTGGTTTCATGAAACATCTTGTCTAAAATATGATTTCTGAGGAATACATAGTGGTCTTTGCAACTAAATGATAACGAAAAATCTCAAAGTGTTGAACAAAGTACAACAGCGCGAGTGCTCGAGGGTTGAACACGATTTGTAACATTTACCTACCACATTCCATGGCAAAATAAATTACGACAGAAGGGGTGGGCGTAGCGTAGTTGGTAAATCGATTGCCTTGTACGCAGCGCACCTGGGTTCGAGAACCCGCACATAGGGTTAGAAATTTTTCATAAGAGGTTTTTCTAACCCGAAGAGGCGAATGACCTTAAGGTTAAAACCTCTATAATCGCAATAAAAATAAATACAATAGAATAAGATAAATGTATTTTACTCAAAACACTTAACATTTCGCTCGGAAATTTGTAGATGATGAATTATCGAATATTTTCAGAGGATTTCACTGTAAAAATGAGTTAATTTACAATATCAATTACACTATAATTTATATCTATCTATCTATATATATAAAAGTCAATGTTTGTATGTATATGATTTATAGACTCCCAAACGGCTTAACCGATTGCCGTAAAAATTTGTACATAGTGGGCATTTGTTATGGAACGTGTTTGTGTGCTATTTGTTGGGGATTATCTGCCCGCCAGATGGCGCTTCGGAACAAATTGTGTTTTCCTCCTATTTCGTTGAAAGTCGCAGCAAAGCGCGATGGGTATTAGCTAGTATCCAATAACAAAATCCAGAGTTCAGAGTCCAGCGTTCAGAATCCACAAAGTATAGAGTCAAAAGTCCAGAGATAGAAATCTAAAGTCTTGAGTTGCAAGTATAGAGTCCAGAGTTTGTAATCCAGAGTCTGAAGATCAGAGTATGGAAACCAAAGTACGGAGTCCAGAGTCTGGAACGCAGAGCCTGGAGTCCAGAATCTGGAGTCCGTATTCCACAGATAAGAGTCCAGAGTCCACGACTCAGAGTCCAGATATCTCAGAGTATAAAGACGAGAGTCCAGAGTTAAAAATCCAGAGGGCCAGAGCTCAGAGTCTGGATTCCAAAGTCTGGATTCCAGAGTCTGGATTCCATAGTCTGTAATCCAGAGTCTGTAAAAAAAAGTCTGAAGTCCAGAGTCTGTAATCCAGAGTCTGGAGTCCAGAGCATGGAGTTCAGAGTCTGAAGCCCAAACTCTGGAGTTCAGAGTCTGGAGTCCAGAGTCTGGAGTCCAAAGTCTTGAGTCGGGGGTCGAAAGTCCAGGGTCTGGAGACCAGCGTCTGGAGTCCAGAGTTTAAAATCCAGAGTTAACGGTCCAGAGTCCGAAGTCCAGAGCCCAAAAACCAGAATCCAGAATCCCAATTCCAGAGCCTGGAGTCGAGAGTATGTAGCTCACAGTCTGGAGCCTACAGTCTGGAATCCAGAGTCTAAAGTCGAGAGTGTGGAATCCAGAGTTTGGAATCCAGAGTCTGGAGTCCAGAGTTAAGAGTTCAGAGTCCGGAGTCCAGAGTCCAGAGCCAACAGTACAGAGTCCAACATCCAGGGTCCAGAGTCTGTGGAGCAGAGTCCAAAATTCAGAGGAAAGAGTCCAGAACCCAGAGCCCAGAGTACCCAGTCGAGAGTCCAGAGTTCAGAATCGAGAGTCTAGAACTCAAAGCCCAGAGTCCAGAATCCAAAGTCGAAAGTCTAAAGTTCAAAGCTCAGGTCTATACTCCGGAGTCCAGAGTACAAGGTCCAGATTCAAAAGTCTCCAGAATTCAAAGAAACCATTCGTCTCCTTTGCAAAATATCACGAACCCAGCGATTACAGTCCAAAGTCTGGTTCCTATGAATGAGAAAGACTACAGTCCAGAGCCTAGGGTCCAGAGACCTCAGAGTTGGGGACGACAGTTCAGAATTAAAAATCTAAAGTCTGGAGTCCCTAGTCTGGTGTCCAAAGTCTGTAATCCAGAGTCTGTAGTCCAGAGTCTGAAGTCTTGAGTCTGGAGCCCAGGGTCTGGAGCCAGAGCCCCGATCCCGAAGTCCAGAGTCCAAAGACCAGAGTCCAGACCCTCAGAGTCAGAGACGAGAGTCCAGACTGTAAAAATTTAAAGTCTGGAGTCTCTAGTCTTTAGTCCAGCGTCTGGAGTCCAGCGTTAGAGTCCAGAGTCTGCAGTCCAATTCTGTAATCCAGAGTCTGTAGTCCACAGTCGGAAGTCCTCAAAATGGAGCCCAGGATCTGGAGCCAGAGCCCCAATTCCGTAGTCCAGAGTCCAGAGCCCAGAATCCATAACTCAAAGTCTAGAGTCCGAAGTCCAGAGTCCAGAGGGTGTAATCCAGAGTCTGCAGTTCAGAGTCTGAAGTCCGAAGTCTGGAGCCACGAGTCCGAAGTCCAAAGTCCAGAGACTAGAATCCAGAGGTCAAAGTCCATAGTCCACAGTCCGGAGTCCTGGCGGCTGGGGCTGCTTTTAAACGCGAGATAGTGCTAAGCAAGTCCACCTGCTACAAGGAGGTAGACGCTACCCCGGGGGCAATGTTTACCGTGTCGCTATGACCAGGTTCAAGGGTCCAATGACGCCAGTCGAACTGTGCGCTGACAAACTGAAAATTATCGTGGAGGGCCTTCTCCCGAAGCACGACCCAACCGCATGGCCGCCTACACCGTACGTTGATGCAGACGGTGGATATGGTGGTGACAATCAAAAGCTAAGAAAGCTCCCGGACCGGATGGTATCCCCAACGTGGCACTGAAGACCGCGATCCTGGCGTTTCCGGACATGTTCAGCATACTCCTACAGAAAAGCCTGGACGGAGGCTACTTCCCGGATAGATGGAAGAACTAGAAGCTGGTGTTACTGCCAAAACCAAGGGAAACCACCAGGAGATCCTGCATCGTATCGATCTATATACTGGATACTCTTGGTAAACTTCTGGAAAGGGTCATCCTCATTAGGCAGACGACCTACGCTGAAAGTGAGAACGGACTATCGCAGAGACTGTGTGGGTTCCGGGAAGGAATATCGACAGTGGACGCCACCTGCACAGACATTGCGAGCGCGGAGAAGATATTGAAGCAAAAGAGAAGAGGTAATCGCTACTGCGCCGTGGTAACGATACACGTGACGAATGCGTTCAACAGTGCCTGCAAACTACAGCCGTAGCGCTACAAAGAATGCGGATTCCGGACTATCTGTGCAAGATTCTGAAAAGTTACTTTCAGAACCGAGTACTGGTTTATGAAACGAACATTGGGACGAGGTCGGCCATGGCCACGGTGAGAGTACATCAGAACTCCATGCTCGGCCCAACGCTCTGGAATATAATGTACAACAGAGTGTGAACACTGGAACTACCCAGGGGAGTTCAGATCGTCGGTTTTACAGATGATGTTGTCCTGACGATAACCGGCGAGACTCTTGAGGAGGTGGAGATGTTGATGGCAGAGACAATAGGCATCGTAGAAACCTGGATGGCTGACGTCAAGTTGCAGCTGGCTCACCACAAGATCGAGGTAGTGCTGGTCAGAAACTGTAAAAAAAATCCAGCGTGTCGATATCAGCGTCGGGGGACAATCCATCCCATCGATGCATGCGCTGGAGCACCTGGGTGTGATGGTCGACGATCGGTTAAATTACAACAGCCATGTCGACTATGTATGTGAGATGGCTGCAAGGACAACTAACGCATTGGCAAGGATCATGCCGAAGAACGGAGGAGCAAGAGGCAGCATGAGACGTCTGCTGGCGGGTGTCTCATCCTCAATACTGGGGTATTGCGTTCTGGCCTGGGCTTCTGCGCTGAATTCAAAGCGGAACCGGACGAAGCTGGTAACTACGTGTCGCCTAATGGCTGTTCGTGTCGCGAGTTTGTACAGAACGATATCGCATCACTCTTGCTGAGGACGTGGAATGCTACCAGCGGAGAAATTCACGTAATGCAGAGAGACTGGTCCAAGCGGACTCGTTGGCTAAGTGGCAGCAAGAGTGGGACAACGCGGAGAAACGAGGGTGGACCCACCGACTCATCCCAAATGTGTCTGTTTGGGTACATACACTTTTTGTCTGGGCACGGAAGCTTTCGGAAGTACCTGCATCGGTTTGGACACGCTTCGTCACGCCTTTGCCCGTAGCGTGTGAACGTGCAAGAGACACCGGAACACACGATCTTCAAACACTCTAGATTCGTGGTAGTCCGAAGGGATATGCCTGGTGTGACAGTGAATAATATCGTTGAAGATATGTGCCGCGACGAGTATATCTGGGACGCTGTCAACAGACTGGTTACGAGTATACTCTCCGAGCTGCAGAGGAAGTGGCGAAGAGACCAACAAAGTAGCGCCATTGGCTATAACGCCGCCGGGAAACCACAAATCGGGTTTCGGGAGAAATTCCGCCACCAGGGAACACTTCGACGGTGTAGACTAGGTCCATTGCCAGGGACCAGTTGAGTAGTACGTGACATAGCACCGGGCTTGGGTTGTCGGGGCACCAGTGAACCGAACGACAGGCTTCATCGGAATTGCCGGACCGACCTCGACACCCTTCCGGGTAGCTCGTGTGCAGGCTAGATCCACCGCCGGGGATTAGACCGAGTTGACCGTGTCGAATAGCTAGCAGTGGGTAGTTAGAGCGACAGTGAACCGGAAGCTGCGCTCCACCCGAAATCGCTAGATGGACCTCAGCACCTACTAATTGGTCCGCTGAGTAGGCTAGGTCCACCGCCGGGGACTAGACCGAGTAGACGAAGCGGGGAGCTAAATGGCTCACAGAATGGTACAATCGGTATCGGGAGAAATCTATCACCGGGGAAGTCACAGTAGGGTAGATTCGCCGCCGTGGACTACCCAACAGAATCGTGACGAAAATGTGAGCTAATTGGCTCACGAAACAAACACCGGTACCGAGAGAAATTTCATTGCCGGGGAACTCTAAATCTGAGTAGGATAATATCCGAGTTCATCTCGATAAAGCAGGGAGCTAAATGGCTCAAGGAAGCGGGTATCGGAAATTCCTCCGTCGGGGAACTATCTGTCGGAGTAGGATGAGTTCACCCTACGGGAGTATCCGAGTAGATCGTGATAAGGCCGGGAGCTGAATGATACACGGGAACAGGACCTAAAGGGCTCAAGGAATCAGTATCTAAACGGCTCACGGGGACGAGAGCTAAATGGCGACGTAATAGATGGAGACAAGAAGCAACAGAAGAGTCTAGAGTTAAATCAAAGCTCATAGGTCGAGCCACCCCATGAACCAAATGAGGCTCCGAGATAGAGCAGAAGAAAGAGGTGCGACGAAAGCACAACGATCCCCCCACGATTTAATACGATGACGTAGTTCCGTGGGAAAGAACGGCGTAAAAGAATAAGGAATGTTTTTAGTGGTTAAGCACAAACGTGAGCCGTGAGTCCCACACAGTGCCAATACATTACAGGCCAGGCTTTTGAAGCCTTTTAAACCTTACTATAAAAAAACAGTCCACAGTCCACATTCCACAGTCCACAGTCCACATTCCACAGTCAAAACAAAATTATAGACAAAGACAATTTTGAATGCTGACACGACGCTTTATCACTTTAGCCATAGCCAGAACACTCAATGTTCTTGCTTACTAAAAAAACTCCGAATATTTTCAATATATTTTTTCCCCAGAAAATGTCACTCTATCTCACCGCTTTTAATCCACTCGAACAAGACAGCACTTGCGTTGAATTCATCCCATCCTTCATCGCTAAACCGCAGAAAAAGCGGTAATTTTCCTGTCATATATCCACTCGAATGGCCACAGGGCGTAGCTGTCATTTTTCTGTAAAACTGGCAGCGAGAGAAACTGAAAAAAAAAACAAAATTAAACGACATCCACGCACCAATCGAATCTCGCGGGGTGTCAGCCTTTTTGTGCACACGCGTTGCATCCGAATCAAGGCTCTCTCAACCAAACGGGGAAATCGAAAATATGGCATCTCGCATTGTTTACGGATCGCTCGTTTTCCGCTTCCCGTTCGATTTTTTTATTTTGTTTAAATTGCGACGCATTGCTACGCAGAAAAAGTTTATTTGCGTTTTCGCGGCATGGTCATTAATTTATTTGTGTTGAAATGCTTTTTTACCCTGCTACTGGAAACATCGTTAAAATAGCTCGTTTTGGCAGTTGTTGCTTTTATAGGGAAATTGTTTTTTTTATTCTATCCAGTTGCGAAAGCAAGCAAAATTAACGCTTCGGAGTCGGGAAAGCTTTTATTTGATTTTTCGAGTACCGAACATTGTTTGAGGGACGCCTCGTGCCACCGTTTCGTTATGAATGTGTTTGTTAACAATTTCCATTATTATAGGCCTCTTTTGGTGGGATGTGATGGGTGTGAATCAACGACTCGGATATTTATTTGCGAATGATAGAAGCAATGCAGAAAGTTCATAGTTAATATTTACCTTTATTCATACTTGTGGTTCGAGATGGGATTAAAAATAATATTTGGTGGAATCGTTCAGTTTTAAATGCTTGGCGTTTTTTGGTCCTTGATTTTTAATTGAAAAATCGTTATTTATGTAGTTCGACGTTTTTTTTCTCTTCCTGCGTTGTATTGCTGTTTGAGGTGTACACAACTTACACGTACCGTTTATGGTATTTAACGTGGAGTCATATTTGGAAAGCTTTTAGGTATTTGAAAAACAAAATACTTGTACAACGAGCGTGTCGAACCTGTCAGACTAAATAGCAAATTTATTAGTCTCCACATCTACAATATAATGGAAAGAGGGCTCTACAATACTGAAAGAGTACCAGTTGAACCAAACCCGCAAAGCATCAGCAATTGATCGATTCCGACCGGATTGAAGCACATCTACACAATCGTCTTCCAGCAGCTTCATGAATAGATAAGTGTTGTGCTCTAAGGACTACCTAACGGTAGTAGATCCCTCACGCTCAGGTAAGCTAGACCCTACTGGCAGGGGTAAGGGTTGACCGCACGTAACCTATAAATAATTCACGATATAAGACTCCGGAACGAAAACGGAATTCAACTTTAATCGGAATTGCTTTAGTAATATATAATGTAACTGAGGGAATGTTTACCTTCCCGGAGACAATCGGACTGCTACCGATGCTGGCTGTGTTTAAGGTTAAAGAACAGTCATACGAGCTAGAACAGCGGTTCTCTACCTTTTACCTCCCTCGGACCCCTTCGTAATCACTCAAAGTTGTTGCGGACCCCCACGGCTTAACATTAATTTTGTGTAATACTCTAATATTATCTGCAGTTTGTTACAAATAAGCTCCTTCCGGAATAAAAAAGCTTCTTCGTGGACCCCTGGTAATTAGCTCACGGCCTCCTAGGGTTCCGCGGAGTTGTTTCACATATTTCTTCAGATTTTCTGATAGACAACACTTCTTTCATACCTGTGGGAACGTTTTGTCGCATAATGGAATTATTAGAACGAATTCCAACACTAAAATCTAATTAAATGCTTACTTTTCAGCCGCCATTTGCCCCAACTATACACGGTTCAAAAATGTAAATAAATTTATAAAAAATGGCAGCAGTCTTGTTTCACAATGAAATAAGAGGTGTAAAGATCCCATTAGTGCAATAATAAAGAAGTTAGATGCCAAAATTCTACAGTAAATACACGTTAAACGATGGATAGTTCTGCGTATGAACTCACACGCTGGGATATAATGGGTTAAAGAATTTTTTCCGGAAATCTGTCTAAACATTCGTATAAAAATACGTCACAAATCATTATCGCACTCAATTTTACATAGCATACGAGAATAGCTATTGGATCCAAGTTTGCTTGCAAGATCCATATACCGATTGCTGAAAGTCCCAACAGCCATCGCTAAGATCGGCCCGCGGCAAGTTGCTAATTGCTAATGTCATTTTCAGGCATTGTAATTCTCTCTCACTCACGCGAGAAGAAGCTTATTCGATGTCCAACTTTTCCGAGATAAGATGAGTCGCAAAATTCTCCGTCTCCACAAATAGCGTGAGAATGATTTTCCGGATAAAATTTATTTGACTTTTTCCTTCTCACCGGAGAAGGTGATAAAGTTTTAATTTCGTGTAAATCAATAAAAACTTCAAAAATAAGTTTTACAAAGAAAAGCGACAAAGAAATATGATAGACTTGTTTTTTCGTGTTTTGGAATAACGACAGGAAAGCAGCGAGCGAAAAAATGATACCGTGATAAACTCATTCACTCATTCTCCGGCTGTTTTATTTATCCGGAGAAATAACACGTTGTATTTATCTGGAGAAGTTGAGTGCCAATAACTTTTCGTGTGAAAATGTGAGTTTTTATTGTCGCAGTAGCAAACTATCCGGGCGCAATTACTCCTATGAGCGATAAATGCAATGCCTGGTCATTTTAAAACGACAGTTATATTTCGTACATACGTTGAAATCTTGATTTGTGTGTGAGTTATCCGTGGTTTTTTTCAATGAAGTTTAGTTGGATTATCAATTTCTCCTGTTGGGACGGTCAGAGGAAACTTATATTTCAACCACTTGAGTTGATAGCTTTTCATAGTGTTTTGCTTGAGTAGTCCTCGTGTTAAGTTTCCGAAAAAAATCACTTAACGTTTTTTTTATTTTTATTTTATGAAAATAGAAAAACAAATTATTGTTTATATGGTCTCTTATTAGACTTGACAAACGACACTGAACTAAAAAACAGCCCACCTCACAGTGAACAAATTAGAATTCACAAAATTTCATAAAATCAATTAATTAATTTTTGAGGAAGCACAGTTAAACTTACATAACGCAACAGCTATTTTCCGCTGTCGAGCTGTTCCATCAAACTTGATCCAATTACGCCGAAAATGGTAACCATCTTCGATTCTGATGAATTTTTTTACGTTTCCTCTGTATGAGAGACTAAGTACTTTTCAAAGGCAAACAAATCAGTTTTATTCAATAGTAATATTTTAAAAGGGCGTATGAGATCTTGATAGCCTCTCTTTGAAAAAATATTGCAGTAGCAAACTATCCGGGCGCAATTACTCCTATGAGCGATAAATGCAATGCCTGGTCATTTTAAAACGACAGTTATATTTCGTACATACGTTGAAATCTTGATTTGTGTGTGAGTTATCCGTGGTTTTTTTCAATGAAGTTTAGTTGGATTATCAATTTCTCCTGTTGGGACGGTCAGAGGAAACTTATATTTCAACCACTTGAGTTGATAGCTTTTCATAGTGTTTTGCTTGAGTAGTCCTCGTGTTAAGTTTCCGAAAAAAATCACTTAACGTTTTTTTTATTTTTATTTTATGAAAATAGAAAAACAAATTATTGTTTATATGGTCCCTTATTAGACTTGACAAACGACACTGAACTAAAAAACAGCCCACCTCACAGTGAACAAATTAGAATTCACAAAATTTCATAAAATCAATTAATTAATTTTTGAGGAAGCACAGTTAAACTTACATAACGCAACAGCTATTTTCCGCTGTCGAGCTGTTCCATCAAACTTGATCCAATTACGCCGAAAATGGTAACCATCTTCGATTCTGATGAATTTTTTTACGTTTCCTCTGTATGAGAGACTAAGTACTTTTCAAAGGCAAACAAATCAGTTTTATTCAATAGTAATATTTTAAAAGGGCGTATGAGATCTTGATAGCCTCTCTTTGAAAAAATATTGCACGATAATCGCCATTTGCATAGCAAAACTTTATGATAATGTAGGGAATTAATTATTCAGTGTGCAATTACAAAAAGAAACTATTTTATGAGTTTTTGTTGTTAACGCAAGCCTTAAAATGGAGAAAACTCTAATTGCATTGTGAAGAAGCTATCAGTAAAAAGGTATTTTTAACAACAGATTTAAGTATGCTTTTTAATTTTAATTTGCCACACATAAATATTAAATTTTATTCAATATGATACAAAATGTCATTTCAAAGCAAAATGCTAATTAATAAGTAGTGAAAACAGCCCTTTTCCGAAGTTATTCACAACTATGACCACGAAGGAGAATTATTTAAAATATGATTACGTAAAAAAAATTGTAAATATAAATGCATTATTGAGAGAATAACGAAAAAAAACTTTCTAATAAAAACTCAAACACATTTTTAAAATTCATTTAATTTGCAATAACTTTCAATTATTTTTCTCACAGAATATGTTTCGAAATTTTAATTCAATTCAAAATGCTCATGAAAAATTGTTGTTCAAAATGAAGCCGTTTCATGTCATTTTAGAATTTTTTTCGACATAAAGTCACGGAGAACTCGTCGCTGTTGTGCTATCTTATGACAAGCGCCATTTAGCACATTTCGAGAAAAACGAAATATTACGAAGATCGGTTGACTAGGAGTGTATTGATGACAAAATTTGTATGACGTGTCATAATCGTGCATGGAAAATTTTCCATAGAAAGAATAACCATTTTTTACTTTTATTCATATCTTTGCGTTCATATGGTCTATAAACAATCGGTGAAATGCATTTTGAAGGAAATGAGTCAGGGAATCTAAAAAAATGTGATTTTTGATTACAGTGTTGCCAAATATGTTTTATTTCCAGTTTAAAACTAAAACTGTGTTTTTCTTACAACTCGTGTAATTTTCCTTTGAAAATGTTTATGCCATTGTGTTCCTCAGACATTTTCACACATAAAAACATCTAAAACTTCAATATAACCTAAGCAAATCCCTAGATACAGTGATTTGAAGCAAAAAACTCACAATTTCTCATCATGTTTCTCGCTATATCTAAGTAACGAAGTAGAATTTCAAAATTCTGAAAACGCCACGTTGTAGAGATTTTTCAAACAAGTGATGTGGCATATCTAACTCAGTTTATCCCAAAATGGCGTTTGTCATAAGATAGCACAACAGCGACGAACTGACATACAAGTTAAGTTTTCAACTTGTGTAAGAAATAAAATTGTCGCTTTGAAATAACAACAGCAAGTAGCAACTTGCCACTGGCCGGTACTACGATCAGACAGCAATCAATATACGGGCCTTGCGTGCAAACTTGGATACAATGGTGATTCACGCATGCGAACATGCATGCGATCGTGATTTCCAACGTATTTTCATTTAAATTTGAGCACAATTTTTCGGGAAAGTTTTATCTAGCTTATATGTCTGTTTTCTGTGATAAAGTATTGTTTCGTAGAATTACAACCTTTTCATAAGTGATTCACGTTTCTTCATCAAGAGCAATATGTTTTTCAAAATAAACATAAAATTGCCTTAAATACTATGTTCCCTGATCAAGGACGTTTTGTGTGCGACTGTACTGATGTCCTTCCTTCAATAAAAATACACATCTGTAACGTGACAGATCATTTAGAATATCCCAGAAAACCGAAAAAAAATTTCATCAGGAAAACGATATTTCAAACTCTTCTTAGTTTTCCAAGCTTCAATTAAGAACTATGTTCACGCAAAATTTGGGGTTCGACGGAACAGACTTTTTCAATTCAATTGGGCAGCCTCAAAAGTCACTGCGAATATTGCGTAACGTGACAGACGTATTAGAATGTCGATAAAGCGAAAACCGTTCATAATAAAACTATCTGTAAAAAATAAAAGGTTTGGAGACCTTTACACTGTGCAATTGTGATAGAATCTGATTTTAGTTTTCGCAGACTTATGGACGTCGTTGCCTATTGTTTAAATGCTCTCCTCTACCTTCAAACATGTGCAGCAAATATTTTAAGCGTCAGCCATCAGCGGTTGTTTTGGCTGATGAAAAGAATAAAGCTCAAATGTTAGTAAAAATGCGATGTTTAAAAATTAAATTAAAAATTAAATCATGATAACTGTTAAAACTAATTCAACACCGCATGCCGGATATGTCTTAGTGCAACATTCGCTCCATTAACCCTTTTATGTGCATATTGTTTATAAACAATAACGGTTTCAAATAGCTATAACTTTTGGATTAGACCATATTTGAGCACAAAAGTAAGTAAGGTTAACATTTGTGGCTGTTACCGTTTATTTCAACACTAATACTACGTTCACACTACGAGTTAAAACGTGTTTTAACGCTATCTTGATGACATTTTTCTTGTTGATAATTATTATAACGTTTTTTTACTCTGTAGTGTGAACATTAGGGTGTTGCAAAATGACATTATGTTAAAAAAGTCATCGGGCTCACTTCTTAAATGAAAGGTTAGGGTATTAGGACCACTTTCTTCTTCGGAGTGAGTTTGCTAAAACGCTTCCTACTGGTGGCGACTTTTGATTTTTGAAAAATGGGCCGATTTTGGATAAAATTTCAAATTTATGTCTGTTGAAGCGGTCCTGCATTGTCTTAGATATTTTTTCAGCATTTTTTATTTTTTTGGAGATCCAAACGGAAAAGTTTGGTTAGTTAGTTTGTACAAATTTTGAATTATAAGAGCGGCATAGCCATTAAAACTTAGTAAAAAGTGAATTTTTTGGTGTTTTTCAGTATTTTTTCTTCAAAACTGGGTATCTACAAAATTTTAAAAGTACAGAAAACACTTTATATAGTTGAGCCGAATGCAGGGGCGTAATTTTGCTCAAGAAAGTGTATAGCTACGGCTAATGGGGTGAGTGTTGAAAAACTGAGTGAGGTGAGTGTTGAAAAACTGATATTAACTGTTTAGATCACAAAATTCCGAAATAGTCAAATTTGCGGCAAATATCCTTACAACAGAATACAGCGCATCAATTATTTTGTTGAAGATGCCTCCTAGAAGTAATTATGGAGAATTAACTCTTCAAAAAATAATTAGAGATTTGGCGTCATTAGCAAAGTTATTATTTTTATAATTTAAGTTACAAAAAAAATCATCAGATGCTCATTAAACCTCGTCCTGACATACTAAAGACGTACAGAAAACGTCATTTTTCATAATTTTCCTTCTATTTATCGAAAAACAATGTGTGGTCAAAGCACATTTCAACTGATTTACTTTTTGGAACAGCATTATTTTTGATAAATTGCTGAAAATGTCAAAGGTTATCTAACAAAAACTTAAATAACTCATACCCCATTAGCCATAGCTGTACACTTTCTTCAGCAAAATTAAGCCCCTGAGATCGGCTCAACTATATAAAGTGTTTTCTGTACTTTTAAAATTTTGTAGATACCCAGTTTTGAAGAAAAAATACTAAAAAACACCAAAAATTTCACCTTTTGCTAAGTTTTAATGGCCTTGCCGCTCTTATAATTCCAAATTGGTACAAACTAACTAATCAAACTTCTCCGTTTGGATCTCCAAAAAAATAAAAAATGCTGAAAAAAAATCTAAGACAGTTCAGGGCCACTTCAACAGGCATAAATTTGAAATTTAACCAAAATCGGCCCATTTTTTCAAAAAATCAAAAGTCGCCACCAGTAGGAAGCGTTTTAGCAAACTCACTCCGAAGAAGAAAGTGGTCCCAATACCCTAACCCTTCATTTAAGAAGCGAGCCCGATGACTTTTTCAACATGATGTCATTTTGGGACACCCTAGTGAACATAGTATAACAGTTACTAGAATTATCCGTATAAGTGAAGTAATTGCACTTAATTTGATTGGATTCCGTTGCAGCAGCGCTGCCAAGGACAGTTCCAGTCAACGGTGAAAAATGCAAGTTTCATACAGCCTCGTTGTCTCAAAATTTTTTTGAAAACTGATAAAACCCATCAATTTAGACTGCTATCGACTGTTTTTTTCCATGCAATTGGACTATTGTTTATAATTCGGCAGCATTGCACTAAGCATCGAATGATAAAAAATTAAGTAGCTTCTAGCACTGCTAGAAAAGCACCGTTGATCAGGAGGATTTTCGTATTTTTTGACCCCAACCATTTTATAGGAAAAATATGGGTTTAGCCCTATGTACACTAGAAAATTTATGGGCATGAAAACAAATGAATAAATAAATAAATAAATAAATAAATAAATAAATAAATAAATAAATAAATAAATAAATAAATAAATAAATAAATAAATAAATAAATAAATAAATAAATAAATAAATAAATAAATAAATAAATAATTAAATAAATAAATAAAGCAGCGAACAAAACCTGTTCCCTTACCATCAAAGACGGCCAACCACAAACACAAAAACCAACCTATTTCATTGTTCCAGCCGCTTGGCCCAATGTTTATCAAATTTTTACAAATATTGTAATTTTTCGCAGATTTTTACAATTTTTTTTCTATTTTAGTCTTCAGTCAAAAGATTTCAATGTGGCATCCCTGGGTCCCAGAATTGGTGCTTATACCCAGACCCAGATTTCAATGTGGCATCCCTGGGTCCCAGAATTGGTGCTTATACCCAGACAAGTGTCCGGATCCGGACCTTCGATTCGGATACTTGGATCCAAATCCCGTACATGACGGGAAGGACTGCTCATGTTTTGTGCAGTCGTTACCTTGCTGTTAACGGCCGTGACAAAATGAAATTTCAATTTAACACCTACCGAAATACCCCACCACTATTCCGAGTCGATTTTTTTCTGACTGCTTTGAAGTGTGAGCCGAACTTTAAATACGAAATTTGTCGTGTAGAGAAAATCGAAGCCCATCTTTATCCACATTGTGTTCGCTTTGCTTGATGCGCAATACAATAGCAAGCGAAATGCTACACACTTCTAGACCAACGCCGTAATATTTCTTGTATAAGAATTGATGTAACATGAGAGGATTTGAATGTGTTGATATTGCCGTTTAGGGATTTTTTTTGGACCGTTTTAGTATTAACCGTCTTGCTATTAGGGCATTTTTTGTTACTTCCGTGAAGGTTTTGGGTGTTGTAATCAAGCTACTTAAAATGATTATCATTTTTCCACGTCTTTAAAACTTACGCAATGTCTGCCAGGATGTCGTATCTCACTCAATGGGCTTTGGGCAAGTCAAGTGAAACTAAAATAAAATGTTTGAACCGTTTAGGTTGTAATCCGTCTAATACCACATGCTATGTCTCAGTACAACGACCGGATCAAAAAGGATGTGTCCTTAAATATGTTTTTTTTTCGATAGCTCTAGTTCACCCACAAGAGATTTTAAGTTTCTATAGTAATATATATGGAACTCGGAAAGAAAATTTAAAATCCAATAAAAAATTACACGGTAACTCTGTATACTTCAAAACTTATGGTCGCGTAGCGTATTTTAAAACGAACAGCTTCATTGGAGATTGCATATTGATTGGAGGTTCCCCGACAGAGTTTTTTAACTTTGAAGACCAACCGATTTTTTTTTTAAATTCCTATTCTGATCATGTGCGGGAAAGAGAGGCAACACATAATTTTGTATGATAATATCCTTTTACTGCGAAATCGGATCAATTTGCAGTCTTCGGCAATGTTAATCCTTACATCTTAAGCTATATATCTGCAAATTTAGGGATACAAAAGATGACACTGGCATTTTGTGATGAATTTATTGTTTCTATTGCCTATTTTTCATATATTTTCACATACAAACTTCAAAACTCTTGTGAGTGAATCAGAGTTTTCGGAAAAAGCTCATATTTGGTAAATGATATGTGATGCCAATTACCGTTTGATTTAAGAGTGTACCGAAAAAAAGTTAAAATTGTTGCCGGTCTACTATCCTATGTGGTATGGGATTTCCTTTACGAATGGTCGGTGTTAGGTCAGACCGGACTAAGTGACAGTGCATTGATTTCGAGAAAAACACGTTTAAAGTTTGAATCGCAGCATCCTTTACATTATAATTGGAAAATAATTTTTACCATAATTCTTGTTTATTGTTTCATATTTCAAATCTGGTAAAAATGGAATGTAGATGAAGAAATTCTTTATCCAGTGCTATCATTAACTCATTTTTTGATGTTTTGCGACTTGGTCCGGTCTGACTTAACACCGACCAAATGGGACAATTATGCTTACAGCTACAGAATACAACAGTGGGGGTGATAAGCGAGGCGACCTTCACCGGAAGATGTAAGCCCCGAAAGCTTCAAGAAACTGAAGGCTATCCCTGACATCGATGCATTTTCAACATACGAAGAGAGCACCGAAGAAAGTACCGTAAACCGGGGTGACGTTGATCACTTTTTTCTTAGATCGCTTTTTAAACCAGAATAGTCTACCGAATCATTTTAATTTGAAATGATTTTTACTCTAAACTTATGAAACACTGGTTTGTTATACTTTTTCAGTATTTTGTTCGGTGTTTGGGTACAAAAACTACAAAAAACCGAAATTTGACTTTACCTTATTTTTACGAAGCTTCGTAAAGTGTTTATTTTTTATAAAACAAATATCAGATTTGAGCAAGAGTAGTAAATTACAAGCGAGTTTTTATTTTCCTTTAGAGGGGGATGTACCAAATTTACTTTTAAGAGTTTGTTTATTTTAAATACAGTTTTTTGTGAAACTAGTTGGCAATTATTTCAAATTATTTTAAGCTAAAATTCGCAACTTTTTTTATTGTTCAATATTCCAACGTGTTAAACTGGAGAAAACATTTTATACATTGATAAAGATTTGAAATAAAACAATTTTAGCAGTTTTAAATGTTTTCAGAATCTATCGTTTATTGTAGTTGGACACAAATTATACGAATTTAGGTTACTCGAATTTTACAGTACATTGAATACTTTGTATAATACCAATTAACATCTTTTTAACAATGAGTATCTTTCCAGAATTAGTTTAAACAAACATTTGAATGAAAAACATTGATATCAATAACTTAATGTGGGTGTACATGCAGGTTATCAAAGTCACCCCGGAATACGAAGACGGACTTCAACATGAAATCATTTTTGGAAAAATAGCTGTAAGCGGACAATTTTAGGTAAAACCACAGATAACAGACGTTTAAGCTAGAACAAAATTTCTTCAAAAACCTGTGTAAACTTTCAAATTAATAAACGTTGGAAATCCGTGTTTCACTATTGCCATCTGCGCAACTGTTTGCTACACGTGTTTGACAGCTGCACTCTAACTGCATTGTATCGATCACTGCGCCATCTGCAAACGTTTGCCAAACGTGTTTCAGACGTCTAATTTATTCGGAATTTCAGTAGTGGGTATTTACACATGATTCAAATCGAGCCTAAACGTCTGTTATCTGTGGTAAAACCATCCAATTTTGTTCTTCCTACATCGGTACATGGTTTAAAAATATTAAACTCGAAAAAATGTGTTGCGTCTAAATATATGCAATGGTTACTTCGAAAAGTGATCAATGTCACCCCGGTTTACGGTACCGTTTAGAACAGGATGATCGGGTCCGGTGAACGTAAGATTGGAGGATAAAATGCGAAGCACCCATAGTCAAATCAATCAGCAAGTCGTATGCAGGGGTCTTGCGTACGGTGCATGAAAATACTGAATTCAAGCAGCTAGGTTCAGACGTGCAGAAAATTAGGCACATGCGCAACGGTGAGAAGATCATCGAGCTAAAAAAAGATCCCAAACCCACCAACTAATCAAGAGAGCCCTGGTCGACACGGTGGAAATGAGTATCTTGTACCGTAAAGCGACCCTCCAATGCAAAGATTTAGTTTCTACAGAGCAGAAGGCAAGGTTGCCCACGAAGGAGCGGTGCGAGTTGAGCGAAGTGCAGATGACCATCCGCACCGCATGACAAAGTGGAACATAGCTTGCTTGGATTAAGCTTCTAAATGAGACAACCAACAAGACTTGGTCAAATCTAAACGTAGATCTTTCTAACGAAAGTATCATCGGCACTTACGGCAGTGAGTGCCGGAAGTCTAGCATAGATGTCACTTTTTGCAGCTCTGAATTACCAGGAAATATGAGCTGGAGATGTGCGCGGAGCATACCCACGGCGACCATCAAGAGAACCGGTAAAGCATGTGGAACAGGATACAGTTTGACTCACGCTGGACGCAGATAAATGAGCGAAGATGGAAAAGGGCGCACTTTGACAAGGACGTGTTCGCCGAAGGTCTTAGATAGATTTGCGGGTATTCTCTTGAACCTGAGGGCAGACGAGTTGGGCGTGCGATGCAACCATGCCGAGAAATGGGAAACCGAGAAGCGGTCGCCGTCCAGAATACTAGTGGATTACGATGATTGCCGATCTACGAGTAAGTTGCCAGGGGTATTGGGACTACTTTGGAATCACCGGAACAACATCAGCACCCTACCGAGAAGACCGTGAACAGGCTAGATCTTCCGCTGGATGCAAGATCGAGTAGGTCGCGTTGAAGTGCACGAAGGCACTAGCGAACCGAAATCAATGGCCCGTTCAGTAAGTACACCGCCATTTACTATTCGAGTAGATCGCAACAAAATTGGAAACTGAATAGCTCACAGTAACGGGCATCGGTTTCATGAGAAATTCCGCCTGCGGAAAACTCTCAGTCGCAGTAGGGTAGGTGCACCGCCATGGACTAGCTGAATAGATCACACCAAGATTTGAAGCTAAATGGCTCACGGAAGTTTACCGGCGCAGACTATCCGGTTAGATATTCAGAGGTACATGGGTCAAGTACGCGGAGGCCGATATGCAGGGAATTGTGGAATACAAGAGTAAAGTTGGGAGATAAATGACTCGAAGAATGAGTTATAAATAGGCAGGCAGAAAGAAGAGTGAGGCGTGTTCTTGGTGGTTAGTCACGAATATGAGTCACTCGTCTCTCGACTGTTTTCAGATGGTAAAGATCTTTTCAAAAACACAAATTTGATTTCATCAGACTACAATGCAAACACCTCACATTATCTTCAATCGCCAATTACGCCTGTTGACACTGTCTTGCCTAACCCTACGCAGTCAATCTAATGCAAACAACGCCCAGACGGAACAGATCTGATCCATTAATCAACTTCCCATCAAACCAACTGCGGAAGAGAAATCTCATTGTATTCAAATTTGAACCACCTTGGCCCCTTCCGTTAGATGACTGCCAAATTGTGACCGCACCAAGTGCTAGTAACTCGTTGACTTCACCCAAATAAGCCCCTAATTCTGAACTGTTTCACCATGTGCTGGTGCTGGCTGTTTCGCACGATTCACTAAGCACCTTTCACGAGATTTGTTATAGCACAAATGCTCCGCCATGTTTGAACCGTGCTGCACTAAAATCAGTTTTTAAACATAAATAATAATAACAATAATAGTAAACTTCCTTTAAACCATAAAAGCCATTCACGGACAATTAGGAGCAAACGGAGCAAAGCTAACGATTAGTCTGTGATGCTGTGTTTGGAGTGGCATTCTTTTTTTTTTCTTTCAATCGATCACCACCCTCCCCCAAACATGTGACATTGAACGTGTAGCCTGCTGTGATGAGTGGCGCTTTCCTGCGAACGTCGATGAACGGCTTCATCTCATACCTGCCTTCCCTGGTTCGACAGGGGTAGGCACCGATGCTACGCAATGCTCCAAATTAGGATCCGTCTGTCATTGCATCACCGCACAGACGTGACGTGACGGGACGATCCTGTGGCTGTGCAGCGGAGGCCCGCCGAGATCGAGTTTGTTTTTGCTAAGCAACGCGGTTTGTGAAATATTGCCGTTTACAATGGAGTTTTTTTTTTCAATGGAGTTTTCGACTGACGACTGGTCTGATTGGTGCACGGTAGGGTGCGGCTGGACAACCTTCGGCGGTACAGACTTCGCGGGCACTCAAGTCATAACTCACGTGCGCTCATATTGTTCGGTGATTTTTTTTCTTTCTCTCTCGTGTGCGTTCAATTCTACCGCGCTGCACAGCACCCACCAGGTGCGGGCGTGAATGTGAGACTTGATTTACGAGTGGCTATTGAAGCTTCCCCAAAAGGGGCGCTGAAAATTTGCCGAGATTTATTGAAGGAATCAAGCCGTGGCCGTGGGAGGCCATATTTCAAGTGGAAGCGAATTTTGTCCTAACATTACCGAGTTCCATAAATTCACAAATATTCATCAGGAAACGGTAATTTACGGACTGTTAAGTGGACCTAACGCCTTCCTGCCATCAGTTCGATGTGGGAAAGGGGGGAGGTCAGCTGACCCTCATTAAGTATGTTCTTGTGCGTCTAAAGATCATAACAATGGTGAAATTTGGTATGAAATATACGGTTGAGTTTTCAGTTCGTGCAGTTGAAGCTTCTTTTTAAGATTCATTCCGCTGCGGAACCGACAATTCCAAAAATTCACACCGAACATATTCCATTCAATTGTTACCAAATTAAAATTCAAGTATAAGCAATTAAAAGCACTGAAAATACAATATACATATGAAATTAAATATTCAAATCTAGCAGAAAATTCAATCCATATAACCAGCATGAATTTAAATTAACCCAGCAGAATTCATGACAGCTAAAACCCATTAGTGGCCTGGGATTGACAGCTGGCAGCGTTCGTCAGTGCCGGAGCGGGTGACATTTACATGTGTCTCGGACGTCGACGACGGGGGAAAGCCCACGCCACTGGCACAACCACACACCGCCTGTCCGCACTTTGGTGGCCTACTATGGCGGTCAATATCGCGGTGACAAGCTATCCATCCATCTGTGGGGCCTCCTCCCCCTCCTCTTCCTACGTGCAACTATGGTACGTACGTAGTACATACACCGACTGACAGCTGGGCCTCGATTTTGGCCTACATTCCATACAGAACAAAACACTGCACGCTCGGAATGGCACAGAGTTCTCGGATAACTTACACCAAGTGGAGAGTGATTTGGAATTCGAGCGGTTGGGAAGTTTGGCTGCGGTGCGACAAGCGAAGAGCGATGATTGTTTTTCGTCGTATATCGTAAAACACAATTACCAGAGATTAACCAATTTTGATGCGACGAACTAACTCGACTTTGTTTCGACTGAGCACATTCACTTTAACCCATTACTTTTATATAGGGTTTACTATGAAATTAAGAGGTAGATAAAGTTTGCACGGTTTGGCGAAAGATGTTGAAGGTGAGGCAGTCATTGTGTCAGAATGATTGGATTTATACGATTTTTGCCATGGCGCAGTGATTCAAATAATTTATGAGTAATACTAAAATCTTTGATGTCAAAAGGTACTTGTACGTACAACATGGATCTATTTGAATGTGCTGGAACTAGCGTTAAAGGTGGTCTCACCTAAATTTGAGACATTTCGCACTTTTTGAGCTGGGACGGGGTAGTTTACATCGATCTGACAGAGTAATTTAACTAAAAATCCTTTAGAATTAAGTGCCAAGTGTACACTTAGAACTACTCTGCTTATGAAAAAGATACAAAGTTATTTGAGCGGTTTAAAATGTTTGTCGGAAAGGAAAGCCACATTGAAAAAATAAATTTATGAATGAAAATGATCGTTCAATGCACGAATTCATTCGTCGTTTTCTGCAACGAAGCATTTTCGTGCAATGTAAGTAATTGGTTTCGTTCATTTCATGAACTAGAAAATGACCACTTGGTCGGTGTTGGGTCAGACCGGACTAAGTGACAGTGCATTGATTTCGAGAAAAACACGTTTAAAGTTTGAATCGCAGCATCCTTTACATTATAATTGGAAAATAATTTTTATCTTAACTCTTATTTATTGTTTCATATTTCCAATCTGGTAAAAATGGAATGTAGTTGAAGAAATTTTTTATCCAGTGCTATCATTAATTCATTTGTTGATGTTTTGCGACTTAGTCCGGTCTGACTTAACACCGACCACTTGATGAACGAAAGTTTTCGCAGTTTTATATATTTACCTACATTGCACGAAAATTATAGTTGACGGCAATATTATTTTTCGTGAATTAAATGAACTTTTCCATTTTTTTTAATAAATGTTTGTATATAATGCGAACGATTTCGTTGGTAGTTTTCGATTTTTTACACATTTTTTTCTCACCCGATCTATTAGAATCGATGTTGACAACGCCGATTTATTGATTAAAAGGATCGATCAGCCAAAATCAATTTTATTTCGAGCTGCTCACCACTATTGAGTACTAGAATGGTTGTAGTATTACACAGAGAATCAACGAATGGGGCCTCAATGTGCACGTTTTGAGAGTTCCATATTTTGAAATGCTAATAACGAAGCCGCACACGTCCTTACAGTCATCGGGGAAGGGAAGGAATGTTAGTGTAAGAAACGTTGTTATGGACACCGTGTATACTTCGGCATCTCCACGTTTGCCACGGAAAGGAATTTCTATTAATAATATAGGGTAAAGAGTTACACAAAACTGGATTCACCTTGATGAGTGTACGATCTTTGCAACTCTCAGTAGTGTTATCATATGTTTATTGCGCTGGGCAGCCGGCTTCCGAGAATTTATGATAGATTTATCGTTTATTGAACTAATGTTAAAAAGTTCGGTTTGTGAAAAAGCAAATTCAGCTCCGGACAGCCGTCGGGAGTGTTTAATATGTTTAATTGAATGAAATGGCAGGTGAACGATTTGGTTATTCCTTGCTCTTTCATTCCGGCGAAACACGGCATTTCAAAAACAATGCAGTATAATGAAATACGATTACTTTTAGTGTCTCGAGACATTTGTCGATAGATCTATGTAATTCAAGGTTTCGTAAAACACGCATTATTTATCGTGTATAAATTTTGGCTTCTTACTCCGCGGTCGATTGATTCTTATGTTATAATTATTCGCGTGCGTTGTTATGCTATCTACGACACATTTTAAACGGAATAAAATAAGCCCTTCCGGAACACCTGAAACGACTAACTTTGTATGTCGGAAATAGAACCGACGACAAACGCACGTTTTATGCAAATTATTAGAACAAGATAAAACAATAAGAACGAAAAGAAGTTAACATGTCTTTTGCTGCGTCAATAATCAAGCTACAACATTTTTATTCTCATGAATAAATATGGTTAACGAGACAGTAATAAAGTGCATATGAGGAATTCCACGAAGATCCGTCCGAAAATCTTTAAAATCGTGACCGACCATCTTAGATTCCAATGAAACATTACACGTTTCACCATCATGCAAGACTAAATATTTTCCACAGGTACTAAGATTATTTTGACTCAAGAGCAACTTTTCAAAAGGGCGTAAACGTTTCTACGTGCATGAATTTCAAAATTTTTTTGTTCGATTGCTGTATTTTATACAGCAAAACTATCTGAGAACAAGTTACAGGGAATGAATACTTCTATCTGAAAAAAATATACACTGAAAAAAATGTTGTGTCATTTTTCAAAAAAACAAAAATTTATGATAAAAATTTAAATTGCGAAAAAACCCATTTTTTTAAATTTTTTATATTTCGTTACCAAAAACCTAAAGAGAAAGAAACATTTTGAATGTGATTGCATGATGGAGAAAAAATCGGTAAAAAAGTTTTCCTAACAATAACTTCGTACATGTTTTTAAATTTCATATTAATAGACATACAAAATTGTAATTCCATTACAGAATATAATTCTAAGCACCATTTAAAATCAAAATGCATTTAACAAAAATCTTACAAAATGCGATAGTTTTCGAGATATTTGAAATTTTGCTCCTTCAAAAACAATTAATTCGTGTAATTATGCTCTTTTTTAAATTTATTCGCGTTACCCCATCAAAAAATGTCAAAAATTTAATGTTTATCGTTTTAAAGACGTAAAAGCAACTTTTTTAGTGTATTTGGATCCTGGAGAAGCTTTCAATAAAAAAGTTTTCCTAAACACAACTTTTGACATTTTTTTATAATTCTTACTATTTGCAGTCAAAAATACAATTTTCTTTTTGAATATGATTCTAAACGCCATTTTAAATCGAAATGCTCTTAACAAAAAATTCTAAAATGTAGTAGTTCTCGAGATATTTTAACTTTTGTTTTAACAACACAATTATTTTGTTTTATTACGACCTTTTCATAAGTTAGTCGCGTTTCTCCATCAACAATAATAGGTTTTTCAAAAGGCCCGTAAACTTTCGTGCAACTTTCTCTTTGACATCAAGGCGATATTGTGAAACATTTTAAAGTTACATGAAAACAACCAACATATGATTCAGCTATATAGTTTAATCAACAGACCCTATGGCTGAAATATATTTTGGTTGCTTTCATGTAACTTTCAAATGGCTTCCAATATCGCCTTGATGTCAAAGAGAAAGTTACACGAAAGTTTGCGTGCCTTTTGAAAAACCTATTATTGTTGATGGAGAAAGGCGACTAACTTATGAAAAGGTCGTAATAAAACAAAATAATTGTGTTGTTAAACCAAAAGTATATCTCGAGAACTACAACATTTTAGAAAATTTTTGTTAAGAGCATTTCGATTTAAAATGGCGTTTAGAATCATATTCAAAAAGAAAATTGTATTTTTGACTGCAAATAGTAAGAATTATTAAAAAAAAGTCAAAAGTTGTTGTTAGGAAAACTTTTTTATTGAAAGCTTCTCCATTATCCAAATACACTAAAAAGGTTGCTTTTACGTCTTTATAACGATAAACATTAAATTTTTGACATTTTTTATGGGGTAACGCGAATAACTTTTAAAAAGAGCATAATTACACGAATTAATTGTTTTTGAAGTAGCAAAATTTCAAATATCTCCAAAACTATCGCATTTTGGAAGATTTTTGATAAATGCATTTTGATTTTAAAAGGTGCTTAGAATTATATTCTGTAATAAAATTACAATTTTGTATGTCAATTAGTATGAAATTTAAAAACATGTACGAAGTTATTGTTAGAAAAACTTTTTTACGGATTTTTTCTCCATCATGCAATCACAATCAAAAGGTTTCTTTTCTCTTTAGGTTTTTGGTAACAAACTATAAAAAATTTAAAAAATGGGTTTTTTCGCAATTTAAATTTTTATCATAAATTTTTGTTTTTTTGAAAAATGACACAACATTTTTTTCAGTGTATATTTTTTTGGACAGAAGTATTCATTCCCTGTAACTTGTTCTCAGATAGTTTTGCTGTATAAAATACAGTAATCGAACAAAAAAAATATTGAAATTCATGTACGTAGAAACGTTTACGCCCTTTTGAAAAATTACTCTTGTATCAAAATATTCCAATTGCCAGAGAATATCATGGAGATTCATACAGCGAACACACCTGCAAAGTTTCGTTCGAATCGACGATGGTCATATTTTGCGGTCGGCCGGTTTCTCATGGAATCCCTCATATACTACTCCAAAGAATATGCATGAGCTCAATACAACAATAAAAATTAATACATTTTAATATTGATTTAATGGACTAAAAGTAAACCAATGTATATGAACGAATTTCGCGCCAACTCGAACAGATGTTGGCAGCACCCTCTCAGATTTTAGTGAAACTTTCTGTACATGAGAACATTGTCACAAAAAGCCACTCTGCATACTTTGTTTTTCCAAAAATGATCTAGACTGTCTTTTGAAAAGGGTCAAACTTTTTTTTTGCCAATTTTCTTCAAATGGCTATAGACTAAAAATAACAAATCCTACAAAAAAATGTTGTAGGAGTGATTTTAACAAAATTAGTCAAATTTTTTAATAAAAATATTGAAAAAATTCTTCATCGGCTCCTACACTGAAAAAACGGTCTTTGATTTGGATAAAATTTCGTTCCAAGATAGGTAATTATGTTCCCTAACTACCGTCGAAAATTCAAGTTGGGCACTTTCAAGAAAAAAAATCATTTAAAAAAAAATTCCTTGTCCAAACTGAATTATTTTTTCAGTGTGTTTTTATCAAAAAAGTTTTCAAAAACTGATTTCAATAGGCTCCACAACTCACTGCAGGCAATCGATTGGGAGACTTTGCTAAATTCTGCGATCGATGTGGATGTTGCCGTAGAAAAATTTTCACTGGTCCTAAAACAACTTTTCA
This sequence comes from Topomyia yanbarensis, assembly GCF_030247195.1. Classification (NCBI taxonomy): domain Eukaryota; kingdom Metazoa; phylum Arthropoda; class Insecta; order Diptera; family Culicidae; genus Topomyia; species Topomyia yanbarensis. The sequence continues at coordinate 345,236,621 of NC_080672.1, forward strand.
AATTACATGTTCCCGCACCACGTCCCCGACCAAAACCAGCGTGGTCCAATCGTCAATTACGTAAACTGAAAAGACTGCGAGCAGCTGCACTTCGGCATTACACCAGCCGACGAAACCCCCTCACAAAACGAGAGTTTATTGAAGCCAGCAACAGTTACAAGGCATATAATCGCTTTCTCTATTCAAGACACGTCGCACAAACCCAATCGAACCTGAAACAAAATCCAAAGCAGTTTTGGTCTTTCGTTAACGGGAAACGTAAAGAAAATGGGCTTCCTTCCAGTATGTTCCTTGCAAATGAAACATCAAGTACCCCAAGCGGCATCTGTGACCTATTTGCGTAGCATTTCTCAAGTGTGTTTAAAAAAGTCTCGGCCAACTCCACTCAGATGGAATATAGTTTTCAGGATGTCCCTCATGATGTAATTAATTTAGGCATTATTCAATTTACTGACGAAGATATTCTAACTGCTATGAGAAAGCTAAAGTCTTCAACATCGGCAGGACCAGATGGTATTCCTTCCATTATAATCAAAAGATGCGCAAGCGCATTATGTACGCCTTTAAGACTAATTTTTAACCAATCGCTGTCGCAATCAACGTTCCCCGTCTGTTGGAAAAAATCAGTTATGTTTCCGGTTTTTAAAAAAGGTGATAAGCAAAATGTTGCGAACTACCGTGGCATAACTTCACTCTGCGCTGGCTCAAAGTTATTTGAAATATTAGTAGGAAATGTGCTGTTTCGCGAGACCAGAGCATATATATCGAAGGACCAACATGGCTTTTTTCCTGGTAGATCGACAACTACTAATCTAGCCCAATTCACTTCGCTCTGTATTAAAAATATTGAACTTGGATCTCAGGTCGATACTGTATACACGGATCTCAAGGCTGCATTCGATCGTGTAGATCACACTCTTCTACTGGCAAAGATGAAGCGGCTGGGCGCTTCGGATTATTTTATAGGGTGGCTTAAATCATATCTCGTAAATCGTTCTCTGTGTGTAAAATTAGGAAATAACGAGTCATACAGTTTCATCAACTTGTCGGGAGTGCCTCAAGGGAGCAATCTAGGACCGTTGCTTTTCTCGTTGTTTTTCAATGACGTTTGTTTTGTTATACCTCCTGGGTGTAGACTTATATATGCCGATGATCTCAAACTATTTCTTATTGTGCGGTCAATAGAAGATTGCAAGGAACTACAGAAACACTTAGATGCTTTTTGTTGTTGGTGTAATCGCAACTTGCTGGCTCTCAGCGTGTCCAAATGCTCCATAATATCTTTTACACGTAGAAAAAATCCAATACTGTGGAACTACACCATTTCCGGGGAATCGCTAGAGAGAATGACAGTTGTCAGAGACCTCGGTGTACTTCTGGACTCACAACTGACATTCAGAAATCATTACTGTCATGTTACAGCACAGGCAAATAGAAATCTCGGTTTCATTATAAGAATCGCCAAAGAGTTCACTGATCCATATTGTTTGCGGGCACTCTATTTTTCACTTGTGCGATCTGTCTTGGAAGCTTCAGCATCCATTTGGTGTCCTTACACAAGCATTTGGATCAACCGAATAGAAGCAGTGCAGGCAAGATTCCTCCGTTTTGCTCTTAGAACTCTGCCGTGGCGTAACCCAACAGAGCTACCACCGTACATCGATCGCTGTCGTCTGCTCGATATGGAAACCCTAGCCAAAAGGCGGAACACATTTAGAGCAGTATTTGTTGGGAAGATATTAACTGGCCAAATAGATGCTCCAGATATTCTCTCACAAATAAATGTCAATGTGCCCCCGAGAAGTCTCAGATCGCATAACTTTTTAAGACTCGAGTTTCGACGCACCGAGTACGGTCAAAACGAACCCATTAGGGCGATGTGTAATGTTTTTAATAGTGTTTATGGCCATTTTGACTTTTCTGTATCTTGTGATGTTTTCAAAAATAGACTAAGAAGGTTGACGTAGATTTTAAGATTCATTTTTTGTAATATTTGTATTTTTTATTTATGTAATGCTGTGTACTATGTTATTATATTTTATTGTAGTGTGAATCCATTGTAATCAGGTGTGAATATATGAAAAGATAATGGGTTTTTACGCCCATTTGAGGATTGCTTCTGAAGTATATCCTGAAATGGGCTTTTCCCATTCAACTACATTTCATGTAGACCAACATAGGTCAGATGAAAAATAAGAATAAATAAATAAATAAATAAATAAATAAAAAAAATAAAAACTAAACCAATGAAAATCATAATCATCTCAGAATCCAATATCCCAACTGTTAGCTGCCTGATACATGCAAAAAGTATTAGTAACAAATTTGGTATTCGCTTGGCATACTACCCTGGTTACCTGTACCTTACCTGCATCAATACTCATTTTACCAAATAACAGTACTATAAAACTAAGGCCTTAAAGCAGTCTAGTGACAACAGAAGTAAAGAGCAGTTCTAGTAAAATTATCATCATGGATCAATTGCATAAATCAAAGTAAACAGTATCAAGCGCTGTGCAAAGATAAACAATCTGAAGCCACATCGAAGTTTTGGTTGCTCCGCTTCTTCAGATCTTTAGAGCATCTATTACTAGAGGTATTTTTCCATTTTGCTGGAAATCAGCAAACATGTTCCCAGTTCATAAAAAGGGCAATAAGCGAGACGTCAATAATTACCATGGGATAACTTCATTGAGTGCTGTCTCGAAGTTGTTCGAGCTGGTGATTATGGAACCTCTTCAGGATCACTGTAAGCAGTACCTAAGTGACGATCAACGTGACTCCACGTCCGGGCGGTCAACTGCATCTAACCTGTTATGCTTAACATCCTACATAACAGAGAGTATGGAACGTCGCGCTCAAACTGGCGTCGTTTACACCAACTTATTTGCCGCTTTTGATAAGCTAAACCACGATATCACAATAGCAAAAATGGAGAAATTTGGAATAAATGGTAGTTTTTTGCAGTGGTTTCGATCTTACCTGACAGATCGACAGATAGCGGTTGTCATAGGAGATTGCCAGGGCCCAATTTTCACTTCTATGTCAGGAATATCTCAAGGAAGCCACTTGGGACCGTTGATGTTTCTGATATATTTCAAAGATGTACACCTAATTCTGAAGACTCCCCGATTGTCCTTCGCGAATGATCTCAAGATTTTTCGCATAATTCGTACAATTGAAGGTTGCAGATTTCTCCAACAGCAGCTTCAAGCCTTTGCTGACTGGTGTACCATGAACCGCATGCATGTAAACCCGAAGAACGTATCTTCCTTCCCCGCTCAGCTTACTATTGCTTCATCACAAACGCCAGTGTGCACACAGCCCACGAGTAATTATTTTTCTGTCAAACCAAAGTTGTGACAGCCTGTCCTACGATTCCAACAGTTAGTTATCCCTCTCATTTTTCGGGATTAGTGGCCAGCTGGATCAGGCAACCTGCCAGCAGGTTTGTTTCGGCAACCGCAACCATTTCCCGGGTTACTGTACAATGTGGACTCAATGAGTGGGGTTCAGTCAACCGCCCCGCTCCCTCAATACCCCCCCCCCCCCCGGGCGTATGTTTATCGATGGAGGCATTGGCGGTGAACAGTTTACACATCCACTACCGTTTCCTAGTCGTATAGCGAGCGCCATTGCAGCCGGCAAGGGACCGCCAGTGCTAGGGAACCCAGTTCCAGAGCTTGCACGGATGTATGATCCAATTCGTCTTTCACAAGCGACCCCCACTCAGCAACAATTGATGGCAAGACAGGTTATGCCAAAGGACCTCCCGCGTTTTAGGGGAGACCCAGAGGATTGGCCTCTATTCTATAGTGCTTATATGAACTCAACAACGGCGTGTGGTTACTCGGACGTCGAAAATTTGGCCAGACTACAAAGAGCTCTACAGGGCAAGGTGTTCGAATCGGTGAAGAGTCGACTGCTGCTCCCAGCGCGTGTACCTCAGGTTTTATCTACGCTTTACATGTTGTACGGACGACCCGAACTGATCATCCAAACACTGCTGAACAAAGTTCGTGAGACCCCGGCCCCAAAGTCGGACCGACTGGATACACTTATATCGTTTGGGATGACCGTTCAGAATCTTTGCGACCATCTCGAAGCGTCAGGACAGCTGGCGCACCTGTGCAACTCGGTTCTACTTCAGGAACTGGTGGAGAAGATCCCGGCGCAAATGCGCCTGGACTGGGCGCTGTATAAACGTCAGTTCGTTGCCTACATGTCCACACTGGTGGTCGCGGCTTCGAATGTTACGGTCATTGCTGATTGTAAGCAGTCACGATCGGGGAAAAGTGAACGAGTTAAAGAAAGGAACTTCTTGAATACGCATTCACCGAGCGAGTCTCCAAAAGAGCCCGAGGAAAAGAATGTGCCTGCACTGGTGCTATGCTTGGCGTGCAATGATGCTAACCACAAGGTTAAGGATTGCGAAACCTTTAGAAAATGGAATCCGGATAGGCGTTGGAAGATAGTCCATGATCATCGGCTTTGTAGGACGTGTCTGGGGAAACACGGAAGGCGCCCGTGTAAGCTACAAGTTCGTTGCGGAGTGGACGGCTGTCACCTACGACATCATCGGATGCTACACTCAGAATGTCAAAAACAACAAAGCCAGGTTAGAGAAGGGCAGCAAGCGTCCAGCAATAGCAAAAGTAGCGAGGGCGGGGTGAATGCGCACCATACTACCGAGAGGTCAACGTTGTTTCGCATACTTCTAGTAAAACTTCTGGAAAGAACGATCGGTAGAAACCTTCGCGTTCCTTGATGACAGATCAGCAATGACTTTAGTCGAGCAGTCTATTGCGGCGAGTTTGGGTATTGATGACGGAGAAGCAGCTCCCCTGTGTCTAGCTTGGACCAGTAACGTGACTCGTCAGAAACCCAACTCACAGCGTATTTGCATAGATGTTTCCGGTCTGGGAAAGAACGAACGGTTTTCCTTGAATGACACTAGGACAATAGATAGGCTGAACCTTCCGAAACAGACAGTGAAGTATGAAGAATTAGCACGGAAGTGCGCGCATCTACGAGGCTTGCCGGTCGTCAGCTACGAATCGGTTTCACCTGGAATCTTAATAGGATCGAATAATGCTGGTTTAATAGCAGCACTGAAAGTACGCGAGGGTCAACTAGGCGATCCTCTGGCGACCAATTTACGGAAATACTGAGGATGGCGATAATTCAGCGAACTACACCCTACATATTTGTGATTATCAAGACAGATGTACAGCTGATCAAGAGTAGCACGATCTAGTTAAGCGTCATTTCACAGCCGAAAATGTGGGCGTGTCGGCAAACCAAGGGCCCGGAGTCCGAGGAAGATAAGCGAGCCCGCCACATCCTGGAAGAGACGACCAAAAGGATTTCAAAGGGATTTGAGACGGGGCTATTGTGGCGTCATGACAGAGTGCAATTTCCTAATAGTTTTCCTATGGCCATGCGCCGCCTGGAATGTTTCGAGAACAAGGATCCTGAATTACGAGAAAGCGTACAGCGCCAAATTGGCGAGTATCTGAAGAGCAACTACATCCACGAAGTTACTCCCTGGGAGCTGAAGTCTACCGACCCAGGAAAAGTGTGGCATCTACCACTGGGGGCAGTGAGAAACGCCAAGAAGCCGGGCAAAATCAGACTGGTGTGGGATGCCGCGGTGAAAGTCGGAGATGTTTCATTGAACGCCATGCTTCTCAAAGGTCCGGATCTACTAGTACCCCTCGCAGCGGTGCTCTGCGGTTTTAGGAAGCGTTCGGTAGCAGTTTGTGGAGATTTGAAACAAATGTTTCACCAGTTCAGAATACGCCAACAAGATGTACACAGCCAGCGCTTCCGCTACCGTGAACACCCATCGTTACCGGTGAAAACGTTCGCGATCGTCGTTGGTAGCTTTGGAGCCACATGCTCTCCATGTCAAGCGCAGTATATAAAGAACCTGAATGCTAGAGAGCACGAAGCCGCTTTCCCCCGGGCTGCGATGGCCGTACTGAGGAAACACTATGTAGATGACTACCTCGACAGTTTCGACACGGAAGAAGAGGCAATTAAGGTTGCTTTAGAAGTTAAGGAGATACACACACGTGGAGGATTCGCGATATGGAATTGGCATTCGAATTCTAAAACCCTGCTGCAACGGGTCGGAGAGTCAAATCAACTACAAGCGAAGGTTATAAGCGTCGCCGCGGAAAGTGAAACGGAAAGAGTGCTGGGTCTACTGTGGCTGCCCGAAGAAGATGTCCTGGCTTTCACAGCCGAGCTGCAGTTGGACGGAATCTCTCCGACGAAGCGCAATATCTTGCGCAGTGTTATGAGCTTGTTCGACTCCCAAGGGCTGCTATCACACATTACCGTTCAAGGTCGAACGATTATCCAAGACACTTGGCGCAGCAAAGCCGAGTGGGACGACGAGGTGATTGAAACGATTCGGACACGCTGGCATAAATGGATCACACTGTTCAACGGTGTGGGCCGGATCAGACTCCAAAGGGCCTATTTTCCAGTATTTTCAGCTACTATTGAACTACACGTCTTTACCGACGCCAGCGAGGAAGCTTACGCGTCTACTGCTTACTTCCGGGCAGTGATAAACGGTAACGTATGCGTCACGCTAGTTATGGCGAGGCAAAGGTGGCACCATTAAAGGCTTTATCAGTACCTCGCCTGGAGCTGATGGGTGCTCTGCTAGGGGCAAGACTGGCAAAGGCAGCCTGCGAATATCATACGTTTCCTATTTGTCGACGAATAATGTGGACTGATTCAGAAACAACCCTGGCTTGGATTCAGTCCCAACACTGCCGTTACAGACAATTCGTAGCCTTCAGAGTAGGGGAGATCCTTAGCAAGACGGAAGCAATCGAGTGGAGGTGGCTCCCTTCACGACACAATGTAGCCGATGAAGCCACCAAATGGGGAAAAGGTCCCAGTACAAATGTCCATTCGTGTTGGTTTCGCGGTCCCGACTTCCTATAGTTGCCGGAAGTGGAATGGACGAAAAGGACATCAAAGAAACCGCCGGAGACGAAGGAAGAGCTGCGGTCTTGCCTAATACATCGAGTGCTGATCGTCGATGACGTCATCCGTTGGAGCAACTTCTCCAAATGGGAGCGTGTGCTGAGAGCGGTAGCTTGCGTCCATCGTTTCGCAGTTAACTGCCGTCATCGAATTCAGAAGCAGCCAGCAGTGGCGGGTATCCTGAATCAAGAGGAATTGCAGAGGGCGGAAAACAGTCTCTGGCGTTTAGTACAAGCCTTAGTATACTCGGACGAAGTAGCGGTGCTTAAGCATCGAAACGAGAACTCCAAAGGGAATATCGAGAAAACAAGTCCCGTTTACAAACTGACACCTTTTCTGGATGAGCATGGTGTGATGCGGGTCTCCAGTCGTATCGGCACCGTGCCCTTTGTTACGTACGATTTCAAGTTCCCGATCATCTTACCACGTGACCACCCGTTAACGGAGTTACTCGTCGGATGGTACCATCGCCGATATTTACACGCCAACCACGCGACGGTGTCCAACGAAATTATTCAACGTTTTCACGTTTCTTGTCTTCGCACAGTAGTTAGAAAAATAGCGAAGAATTGTCAAGTTTGCAAGGTTTTTAGGGCTGCGCTAGCTGTTCCGAGGATGGCACCCCTGCCAGAATCTCGTTTCGCTGTTTCGGTGCGTCCATTCTCTTATGTCGGCTTAGACTACTTCGGACCCGTTCGGGTTAGAGTTGATCGTAGCTGCGCTAAACGATGGGTTGCTCTATTTACGTGCCTCACGGTGAGAGCTGTACATCTGGAAGTTGTCCATTCACTGACAACGGAATCCTGCAAGATGGCCGTTCGTCGGTTTGTAGCTAGCACGCCGTGGATCACCAATCGAAATCAGGTCTGACAACGGGACTAATTTTCTGGGAGCTAGCAGAGAATTAAACGAAAAAATCGAAGCGATCGGGAAGCAGTTGGCGGAGACTTTTACCAATGCAACCGCTAAGTGGGTTTTCAATCCACCATCCGCTCCCCATTTCGGCGGCTCTTAGGAGCGTCTTGTGAGATCGGTCAAGACGGCTCTGAGATCAATGACCGTCGAACGGAATCCAGATGAGGAAACGTTAGTGACCGTCGTCGCGGAGGCCGAGTCTATAGTAAACTCTAGGCCGTTAACCACTACTCCACTGGAGAACCCTACCCAGGAAGCACTTACACCTAATCACTTCATCCTTCTAAGCTCGAGCGGAATCACACAACCGCCCAGAACTATACCCGATACGTTGAAGATCACTCGTACAAATTGGAACACGGTCAGACAACTGCTGGACCGGTTTTGGAGACGGTGCACAGTGGGAAAAAAAGTATCAAAAACGCGACTTTACTCAATAGCTTGATAGAAGGCTAAGTGTCGTTATTAAAAATGCATACTTCTTAAGTGAAAATGTCTGGGGAATCTATTGCAGGTATTTAAAATGCCCGTAAAGTACGCTATCATGCCCATTTTGCCCCAATTCCCGCTTTCGTTTGAAGTTTATGTTCAAAACTGAATATATAACTCAGAAGAAAGTTGAAAATGGCTGACAATAATTAATATTTCTTATGCAAAAAAGTCCAGAGAATCGATTGAAGATAATTAGAATAATCTCACGAAACTTATACACCCATTTTACCCCAATTCTCCGCAAAACTAAAGTTTGGAGTTAATCCTGGCTTTCTATTTTGGTAAAAGACTATGTACGGCTGATCAAAAGTGATGATTTTTATGTATAAAAATCCAGGTTATCGTTTGAATATAGTTAGACTGGTCGCCCGAAACGTTTTACCCCAATTCCTCCCATAACTCAAGTATAAAGTTAAACTTGGCTCTACATTTCAGAAAGAGGCTGAATGCGGTTGATCAACAGTAGTATTTCTCATGCAAAAAATTCTGGGGAATCGATTGAAGATAGTTAGAATGGCCGCACAAAACATGTGTACCCGTTTTACCCCAAATCTTCCCATATCTCAAGTGAAAAGTTAAACCTGGCGGTGCTTCTCGAAAAGAGGCTGAGGGTGGTTGATGAAAAATAGTAATTCTTATGTAGAAAAATCTGGGGAATCGGTTGGAGATAGTTGGAATGACCGCACGAAACGTTTGTATCCGTTTTACCCCAATTATTCACATAACACAAGTGTGGTGATACACCTTACTCAATATTTCAGAAAAAAAAAACAGAAAGCGGTTAATCAAAAGTATTTTTTTATGCCAAATTGTCCAGGAAATCAATTGAAGATAGTTCGAATGACCGGACAAAACACGTGTATCTGTTTTACCCCAAATTCTTCCCATAACTCAAGTGTGAAGTTAAACCTGTCTGTACTTCTCGGAAAGAGGTTGAATGCGGCTAATGAAAAGTAGCAATTCTTATGCAACCCAATCCGGAAAATCAGTTGCAGATAATTGGAATGATCGCACGAAACGTTTGTATCTGTTTTACCCCAATTATTCACATAATGTATGTGTGAAGTCAAGTCTTACTCATCATTTCAGGAACAGGCTGAAAGCGGCTGATTAAAAGTAACTTTTTTATGTTATACAGTTCAGGGAATCGATTGAAGATAGTTCGAATGACTGGAAAAAAAATATATGTACCCGTTTTACCCCAAATTTCTCCCATAGCTCAAATGTGAAGTTAATCCTGGCTGTACCTCTCGGAAAGAGGCTGCGCGCAGCTGATGAAAAGTAGTAATTCTTATGTACAAAATTCCGGCCAACCGATTGGAGATAGCTAGTATGACCCTAGTGCTAGTGCCCCAATTCTTCACGTGATGTATGTGTGAAGTTATATCTTACTCATCATTTCAGCAAGAGGCCGAACGCGATTTTTTTGTACATAAGAATTACTATTTTTCATCAGTTGCATTCAGCCTCTTTCGGAGAATTATAGCCAGGTTTAACTTCATACTTGAGTTATGAGAGGAACTTAGGGTAAAACGGACATTCTAGCTACCTTCAATTGATTCACTGAAGTATTTAACATAAAAAATACTTTTTATTGACCGCTTTCAGCCTCTCTGAAATGTTGGGTAAGTATTAGTTAACACTTGTATAAGGGAAAGAATTGGGGTGAAACGGGTAAACACGTTTCGTGTGGTCATTTCAAGTATTTTCAATCGATTCCCTGAACTGTTTTACATAAGAGAAACTACTTTGGTGAGCCGCTTTCAGCCTCTTGCTTAAATGATAAGTAAGGTATAACTCCACTATACATTATGTGAAGAATAGGGGTAAAACGGGTATATACGGCTCGTACGGTCATTATAACTATCTTCAGTCGATTTCCCGGATGTTTTTACATAGGAATTGCTACGTTTCATCAGCCGCATTCAGCTTCATTCGGAGAAGCGGAGCTAGGTTTAAGTGCATGCTTGAGTAATGGGAAGAATTGGGGTAAAACGGATGTACAAGTTTCGTGCGGTTATTCCAACTATCACCAATCGATTCCTCGGAATTTTGTACATAAGAATTACTACTTTTCATTAGCCGCATTCAACCTCTTTCCGAGAAGTACAGCCAGGTTTAACTTCACACTTGAGTTGTGGGAAGAATTTGGGGTAAAACGGATTCACATGTTTTGTCCGGTAATTCGAACTATCTTCAATCGATTTTCTAGATTATTTGGCATAAAAAAATTACTTTTGATCAATAGCTTTCTGCTTCTTTCTGAAATATTGAGTAAGATGTATCACCGCACTTGTGTTATGTGAATAATTGGGGTAAAACGGATACAAACGTTTCGTGCGGTCATTCCAACTATCTCCAACCGATTCCCCAGATTTTTCTACATAAGAATTACTATTTTTCATCAACCACCCTCAGCCTCTTTTCGAGAAGCACCGCCAGGTTTAACTTTTCACTTGAGATATGGGAAGATTTGGGGTAAAACGGGTACACATGTTTCGTGCGGCCATTCTAACTATCTTCAATCGATTCACCAGAATTTTTTGCATAAGAAATACTACTGTTGATCAACCGCATTCAGCCTCTTTCTGAAATGTAGAGCCAAGTTTAACATTATACTTGAGTTATGGGAGGATTTGGGGCAAAACGGGTACACACGTTTCGGGCGACCAGTCCAACTATATTCAAACGATAACCGGGATTTTTGTACATAAGAATCATCACTTTTAATCGGCCGCATATAGTCTTTTACCGCAATATAAAGCCAGAAATCACTTCAAACTTTGGTTTTGCGGAGCATTGGGGTAAAATGGGTGTATACGTTTTGTGAGATTATTCTAATTATCTTCAATCGATTCTCTGGACTTTTTTACATAAGAAATACTAATTATTGTCAGCCATTTTCAACTTTCTTCCGAGTTATATATTCAGTTTTGAACATAAACTTAAACGAAAGGGGGAATTGGGGCAAAACGGGCATGATAGCGTACCGTGCGGTCTTTGTAAATAAGAGCAATCAATTTTTCAGACCTTTTTAGATACGAAAAACCTTTCCTGGTAAACGACATCCAGCCTTTTCAAAAAAAGTCGCGTTTTGGGTTCATTTTTTCCCACTGTGCGGTGGATCAGAGAATATCTCCCAACTATCGCGAATAGAACCAAATGGTTCGAAGAAGTGGAGCCGGTGAAGGTGAATGACTTGGTGATGATCGTCAACGAGAACCAGCGCAACAGATGGACCAGAGGACGTATCCTGTCGGTGATTCGAGGAAACGATGGACGTGTCCGACAAGCAACAGTACAAACGACGAACGGAGTGCTCCGGCGTCCAGTGTCTAAACTGGCAGTGCTGCAGGTACAAGCCAGTAGTAACGCGGAGTCAGGGCCGGGAACGGAAGTGTGTTACGGGTCGGGGAGTGTTACCAAACCTGGCAGAAGTGACGGTAAAGCACATAGCGAACCCCCCGGTCGGAAACCGCTAGTCTGCGTTCGAATGAGGTCGACCAGAAACGTCACTAGTTCTATCAGATACAACGAGCAAAACGTCATCGACAGGGAAATAAGCATTTAATGCAAGTCACCTTCGGCAGTTAGAAGCAGCATTTTTTATTGAATTGTTGGGTTACTTACTTAAAAGACCAAACTGTAGGTAAATGAAATATTATATTTGATGAAAACTATAAATATGTTTTTTCTAGTTCAGCTTAAAGAACACGGCATAAGTAGCAGTTCTACTTAGAGGTCCGAAAATCTAACCTAACAACCATTCAATAGGAAAATTTCTCACATTTCGAATGGAACTAAAATATTTAAAATACAAAGTATACTTTTTGAGTTAGAGGTATTTTAAGACAAATAGATTTTTTACACATAAAGTTCAACAACTCTGTAACGGTTGAGATTTGATGGTATGTGTAGAACAATTTGTTCCTCCAAATATGGCAGTCTATCACCCCCCGAGAGATTCTTAACCGTGAACCAAACACCCTGTATGTATAAGTTAAGCTGTAAATTTCTTTAGTTTCATTATATAAAAACGCTTTTAATCCACCTAACAGTGTGATGAGACATTTCTTATAACTCTTATCACTCTCTTCGGATATTATATCGTTTAAGAACATTTAGAGCTTGATGCTTCGTGATGTTTTTGATAACACATACTACATGGGATAGTGGCAGGACTCAGAGAATCGCTCAAATCAGCATAGGACAACATCAGTGCTAGAAATCTCAAACCAAAGCAATGGGAAAGCGAAAAAATGGGCCATAAAATAGACATACAAACAAATTATTGCTAATGCTCTGTTAACAAAATATCTAAATTCCTCAATCAATGCATTGTGGTGGGAAAACTGAATTTTCCTAAAGGGGTTATATATTGTACTGAGCCAAAAAAATCGATTTTTTTATTGTTTTGAAGTTTATACTTTACTCAAATTTCCAACGCGACTGAGAACTAAGAAATCTACGCTTTTTCTTGAAAAGGGCAATACTAGCAGTGATACCATTCAAAGAAAATCAACAGTGAATATTTCCAGACTTGGTTTTATTTCCTATTTAGGAGCTATTGTATTTTTTTACATTCTTGATTGCATGATTCAGTGATCGAAACCCAAAACTTTATAAAGTATTTGAAATTATTAAATTAAAATTTGTTTTTGCTATTCAAATTGACAAAATGATAGTATCGCCCCTTTGGCGATTGTTTACCTTTTCAGTCCCACCTATCAGCATTGAAGTATCGCCCTTACGTTTTTTTACAATAACTAACGTTTTACACCACCGATTTCGTCCGGGTTTTTTCAATAGCGATCATTGTTACTATTTACAGCTGGTATCAGCTTAATATTCCTAAAAAATACGAAAAAACAGTTTCGCCTCAAAACTGCTAGCAAAAAAGTATCGCCCTGTTTGTTTGCATGGAGCGTGGAGGGCGAAACTTTAAATAAACAATACAGTTTCGCATGTATGAAAAAAGCCTTATGTTTACAATTGTAAGTATCGCCCTTTTCACAAAAAAGCGTTGAAATGAAATCGCAGCTTCTGATATCACGCTATCTCTCAAGTGCATGCGTGCATAGTTCCAAATTTTACTTCGACATCGACTTTTTCTAAAGGTGACTTCCTTGATTTGGTCACTATTTATTAAAAAATCGCGGTTAAATAAAAAATAAAACTATTAAAAAATTTCAAATAGTTTATAATTTTCACAAACTTATTAGGTAAAATTGCTTTCGTAATATTGTGTAAGAAAAAAGCTGAAAATTTCAGTTTTTTCTCTATCTGCAACATATAAACCCTTAAGTATACCAATTAATTGGTATACGAATTGGAATAGGTTAGCCAAATTTTGGAAGAAGTCTATAGTCCCTTGAAAACTACCTAAAAATTGTTGTAGTTCGAAGCAATAAAAAATCCCCAAAAATGAAATGTACCTATTAATGTGAAACACAGTGAATAATACATACAATAAAGACCCATTTTCATCAGTCTCGTGGTGCATTTTAGGCTGACAAAATAGGGACATTGACTAAATCGGGCAATTTTTTTTCTTTATAATAAACTGAAACTGTTAAAATATTCTTCCCGTCCCTTGATGTGGTCTGATAACTATTTCTGATTATGATGAACTTTTTATTTTTGCATATTTCCATCTTCATGATAAGGAAACATGCTTAAGAAAGGATTTACTCGAATTCAGTCTTGTTCGTCTGCTAGAGCCCATCAAACATGTGTTCATATTTGGCTGATAAAATCGGGGTTTCAATTTATTATAATAGATATTCAGCATTCGAAGAAGTTTCTTGTGAACGATCGTAGAAAGACTTTGTTTCTACTTACTTGAAGTCAGCGGCGTAGCCAGAAATTCGGTTTGGTGAGGGTTTGGTGAAAATAGATCTTACTGTCCAAACGGCATAATTCCGAAACCATAATTTTTGAAGTTTTAAAATTAAGCAGAATTATTTTTCAGAAAATAGTAACAGAGTTCGTGTCTTTAGCGAATTGAGTTGAGTCTTTATTGTAGTCATGAATGTTAACCTGAGAAAATTCACCATAAATACTTCTTGGACGATATACCGTCAGAATTATTTTATCAAATGAAGCGCTGTTTAACGTTTGTAAAACTCATCGAAAATACTAAACCTCCGAGATTGGCGGTTTCAGAATGATGCTATCCTTAAATTACTGTTTTTGAGCATTTGACCTATACATATAATTGGCCATACAACAAAAATGAAATGCTCATCAAAATCGATCAGGACCTGCTAGAGTCGCATGGAAATCGTCATTTTTCATAAATTTCTCTCTACATTCGGAAAGTGTTATCCTCGTTATTAATCATATTACGTCTCGTCTCATTTGTGTCTACACGCTTAGTTGAATTCGGCAATTTTCCGTACAGCCGAGTAATCAGTAATTTTTTACTAATATCTTGGAAAAGTGCTTGCTTGCTGATTTTCAGCGAAATGTTTCTCGAATCTCAGCAAATAATGGTAGCTTTTGCTGAGATCTCAGCTAAAAATAAATGGCACAGTGCTCGGCTGTTCAAATCTCGTTAACAGTTGAAAAAATGCTAAGATTCAGTAAAAAAAATTAAGTGTATGTCAATTAAACGAACTGAATAAAACAAATATAAAATATTGAAGTTGAATTTTTATTTTCATTTATTTGTTGTCTAGACTACTAAGCAGAAATATGGTTTCTGGCCTATATCCTCTCTAAAACTCCAAAAGGAAACAGTAGTATCCTAGTATCTAGTATACTCTTCACCTTGCAATCACGTACGATAAATGCGTTTCTATTACACCTAAGTTTTTAAAAGGGACAAACACCCACGAAAGCTACATTACTTTTTTTTCTTTCGGCATCTGATAAACAAAACCCCATTGCTGAATAATCTTTGAAATCTCGCCCTACTGCGATCATAACCAACCAGCTCCATTTCAACACTAGTCTGCCAATCCCATCCAGCGTAACCCGATTTAGTCTGTTCTTTGTCCGTTTCACCAGATCACTGAAGAAAAAAAAATGTAGTTTTGCCACACCAAACGATGCCGGCAGCGCCAGCGAAAACAAGGAAAAATCGTGTGGATTAGGTGTGGCATCGATTACTGTTGCGACTGGCGGCCGGTTGCCGATGCTGTCGCCGCCACTGCCACCATCATCGCCGCTGCGCTAACCTCCCACTAAAGCGATCACCGCAATCAAGATCGGTCTCGCTTTAGAAGGCTGCCGAGCACCTTCTCGCTCCGCTGCTGCCGCGGTGATTCGATTTTTAGCTACGGGGCCAGCTTCGTCAACTCGATTGCAATCTGGCAAAAGGTTGAACGACAATATTCCGCTACGATGCGCGCTGGTTGTGGGGGAGGAGGCGTGACTGGCAGAAGGGTGTCTTTGGGTTTTATCTACTGCTAATGGTTTTTCAAACCATCCCGTCGTCGGCGGCCTTCCACACAGGACAGGGGCAGGCAGCTTATGAGAAGCATATTTTCGCTGTTTTGAAATTGTAAGTAAAAAGCTTTTGCACAATGTTGCTGATAGTTTGTTCGTTTTAGTTTTAGTCTCACGATCTGATATAATCGCCTAGATTGGAAATGACTTGCCAGCATCTGATTGAAAGTTGCTACCGAACAGTGAAACGTCGAATGCCACAGTTTCTCACCGCTACCTGGTTGCATGCCACCTTCGATTCGAAGGGTGACCTTCAACGACTCTCAGCACCCACCACACCGCCCGAGTGGCTTTCATAAAGATTCACCTTCACCTGAGTAGGGAAGTTACCCAAACCGACACTTCCCGGGGCCAATAGGTTCATTTTCTCATTACCGGTGTATCACATCTCACCACATCCTTTCACTTTTTATAACGTCCATCAAGTTTTATTATTTTTACCGAGCAGACCCCAACAGCACGTCAAGCTCATTTCCGTTTGGTGCTGTGTCGTCTGCTTGCTTGAAATCTGATCTCCATCAAGGAAGATGACCGGATTCAAACTGCACGCCTACTTCGCTCGTACTCCAGGTATGTACCTACCTGCTGTTAAAAGGGCAGTGAAAAAATGTGTCTTTTCGCGTTCATTGTCTGAACTGGGAGAGTTGATGTCGTTTCATGTTTTTTGAAACGAGGCAAGTGACATTGGGTCTATTTTGGGAAGCATGTGTTTTGCTGTAAAATGTTATTCGCTGGCATTCCACTGCAAATGATAATATGTTTGCAATGTAAGGGATGGATGTCGAAATACAGCAAAATTTAATTGAACTATTTCGTGGGTGCCATTATCTGCAAATACCTACATTCACTCATTAAATGATAAATAATATAATTCAAAGTCATGACCGTTTTCGGGTCAGTAAGGGCCTCTGAGTCCTATGAAATTTAACTGCTTTCTTCAGGTGATGAAAATTAAAAAATATCATGGATGTGGAAAAAATGTGGGTCGTTCCACGCAAAACGTTGACATCAGATGCAATCGACCTTATTCGTCAAAACGAATCATGCATATCACCTATATCAGATTCAAAAAAAAAACGGCGAAGTACTTCTTAAAGGAAATTATTCAAGAAGTTCAAATAAACACTAATTTTTGGTTGGAAGGTGTGAGGCTACATTCCATTGCTCACTGATCGGCAGTGCTTTTATTGAATAAACTTGTCTGCACCGATTCTGCACGATTTATTGACACCTTTGTACAAAGATGCAAACATTTTTAACCCTGGAGACGGAAGGTAATAGCTCTACTGCATATGTAATTCACATTTTAATGTGCTTTTCAAAGTTGCGTTGTGAATTTGCATGTCACATTCACGTTTAAAATTTGCTGTTTAGAGCCGCAGTTCAAATTTGTGTTTTTTTTGTTCCGTACGTTCTAAATTCAAATTTTTTGCTTGAATTTCGAAATTGCATACAGTTCAGTGTTTCAAATTAGTGGTTGAAATTTACGCTTCAAGCGTCCCTTTTAAATTTGCGTTTTGGATTATAATTTTAAGGTTTAAGGTTTAATTTGCGTTTTGCGTACTTGTTTCAACATTGCAATTCAATATTGCGTTTCACTTTTAATGGCTCCTTTCAAACGTACGTTCCAAATGTGTTTAAAATTTGCCATTCGATATGTTTGTGTCAATAACGTGGCACTTTTCGGGTAGAGAAGGGGCATGTCGACATGTGACATATTGTAATATGTGAGAAAAGTGAGAGTGTAAGTTAGAACATAACGTAACATATCTTTACAGAAGAAAGAGGGTTTAAAACAATTGGGAGAATCTATTACATGGGGGAGGGGGAGTCAATTAAGGGCTATTTCTGCGTTACGAAAATCATCATGGTGCATATCAAATTTGCGTTCCGCCATTGCGTTTCAAATATGCAATTTAATATTGCGTTTTAGTTTCGCGTTTTACGCTTTTAATATACATATTTGAATACGTTCTCCATTAATCAGTCATTGCTCACACTTTGCTGACTATCGTTTTTCATTTTTCGTTCTTCGTTTTTTGTTTTTCGTTTTTCGTTTTTCGTTTTTCGTTTTTCGTTTTTCGTTTTTCGTTTTTCGTTTTTCGTTTTTCGTTTTTCGTTTTTCGTTTTTCGTTTTTCGTTTTTCGTTTTTCGTTTTTCGTTTTTCGTTTTTCGTTTTTCGTTTTTCGTTTTTCGTTTTTCGTTTTTCGTTTTTCGTTTTTCGTTTTTCGTTTTTCGTTTTTCGTTTTTCGTTTTTCGTTTTTCGTTTTTCGTTTTTCGTTTTTCGTTTTTCGTTTTTCGTTTTTCGTTTTTCGTTTTTCGTTTTTCGTTTTTCGTTTTTCGTTTTTCGTTTTTCGTTTTTCGTTTTTCGTTTTTCGTTTTTCGTTTTTCGTTTTTCGTTTTTCGTTTTTCGTTTTTCGTTTTTCGTTTTTCGTTTTTCGTTTTTCGTTTTTCGTTTTTCGTTTTTCGTTTTTCGTTTTTCGTTTTTCGTTTTTCTTTTTTCGTTTTTCGTTTTTCGTTTTTCGTTTTTCGTTTTTCGTTTTTCGTTTTTCGTTTTTCGTTTTTCGTTTTTCGTTTTTCGTTTTTCGTTTTTCGTTTTTCGTTTTTCGTTTTTCGTTTTTCGTTTTTCGTTTTTCGTTTTTCGTTTTTCGTTTTTCGTTTTTCGTTTTTCGTTTTTCGTTTTTCGTTTTTCGTTTTTCGTTTTTCGTTTTTCGTTTTTCGTTTTTCGTTTTTCGTTTTTCGTTTTTCGTTTTTCGTTTTTCGTTTTTCGTTTTTCGTTTTTCGTTTTTCGTTTTTCGTTTTTCGTTTTTCGTTTTTCGTTTTTCGTTTTTCGTTTTTCGTTTTTCGTTTTTCGTTTTTCGTTTTTCGTTTTTCGTTTTTCGTTTTTCGTTTTTCGTTTTTCGTTTTTCGTTTTTCGTTTTTCGTTTTTCGTTTTTCGTTTTTCGTTTTTCGTTTTTCGTTTTTCGTTTTTCGTTTTTCGTTTTTCGTTTTTCGTTTTTCGTTTTTCGTTTTTCGTTTTTCGTTTTTCGTTTTTCGTTTTTCGTTTTTCGTTTTTCGTTTTTCGTTTTTCGTTTTTCGTTTTTCGTTTTTCGTTTTTCGTTTTTCGTTTTTCGTTTTTCGTTTTTCGTTTTTCGTTTTTCGTTTTTCGTTTTTCGTTTTTCGTTTTTCGTTTTTCGTTTTTCGTTTTTCGTTTTTCGTTTTTCGTTTTTCGTTTTTCGTTTTTCGTTTTTCGTTTTTCGTTTTTCGTTTTTCGTTTTTCGTTTTTCGTTTTTCGTTTTTCATTTTTCGTTTTTCGTTTTTCGTTTTTCGTTTTTCGTTTTTCGTTTTTCGTTTTTCGTTTTTCGTTTTTCGTTTTTCGTTTTTCGTTTTTCGTTTTTCGTTTTTCGTTTTTCGTTTTTCGTTTTTCGTTTTTCGTTTTTCGTTTTTCGTTTTTCGTTTTTCGTTTTTCGTTTTTCGTTTTTCGTTTTTCGTTTTTCGTTTTTCGTTTTTCGTTTTTCGTTTTTCGTTTTTCGTTTTTCGTTTTTCGTTTTTCGTTTTTCGTTTTTCGTTTTTCGTTTTTCGTTTTTCGTTTTTCGTTTTTCGTTTTTCGTTTTTCGTTTTTCGTTTTTCGTTTTTCGTTTTTCGTTTCTCGTTTTTCGTTTTTCGTTTTTCGTTTTTCGTTTTTCGTTTTTCGTTTTTCGTTTTTCGTTTTTCGTTTTTCGTTTTTCGTTTTTCGTTTTTCGTTTTTCGTTTTTCGTTTTTCGTTTTTCGTTTTTCGTTTTTCGTTTTTCGTTTTTCGTTTTTCGTTTTTCGTTTTTCGTTTTTCGTTTTTCGTTTTTCGTTTTTCGTTTTTCGTTTTTCGTTTTTCGTTTTTCGTTTTTCGTTTTTCGTTTTTCGTTTTTCGTTTTTCGTTTTTCGTTTTTCGTTTTTCGTTTTTCGTTTTTCGTTTTTCGTTTTTCGTTTTTCGTTTTTCGTTTTTCGTTTTTCGTTTTTCGTTTTTCGTTTTTCGTTTTTCGTTTTTCGTTTTTCGTTTTTCGTTTTTCGTTTTTCGTTTTTCGTTTTTCGTTTTTCGTTTTTCGTTTTTCGTTTTTCGTTTTTCGTTTTTCGTTTTTCGTTTTTCGTTTTTCGTTTTTCGTTTTTCGTTTTTCGTTTTTCGTTTTTCGTTTTTCGTTTTTCGTTTTTCGTTTTTCGTTTTTCGTTTTTCGTTTTTCGTTTTTCGTTTTTCGTTTTTCGTTTTTCGTTTTTCGTTTTTCGTTTTTCGTTATTTGGACTGGTTTTTGTATTTCTGTATTTTTGTGCTTATGTTTTTTATTATTTCCTATATATCCTTTTCCCTATTTTCCTATTTTCCTATTTTCCTATTTTCCTATTTTCCTATTTTCCTATTTTCCTATTTTCCTATTTTCCTATTTCCTATTTTCCCATTTTCCTATTTTCCTATTTTCCTATTTTCCTATTTTCCTATTTTCCTATTTTCCTATTTTCCTATTTTCCTATTTTCCTATTTTCCTATTTTCCTATTTTCCTATTTTCCTATTTTCCTATTTTCCTATTTTCCTATTTTCCTATTTTCCTATTTTCCTATTTTCCTATTTTCCTATTTTCCTATTTTCCTATTTTCCTATTTTCCTATTTTCCTATTTTCCTATTTTCCTATTTTCCTATTTTCCTATTTTCCTATTTTCCTATTTTCCTATTTTCCTATTTTCCTATTTTCCTATCTTCCTATTTTCCTATTCTCCTATTTTCCTATTTTCCTATTTTCCTATTTTCCTATTTTCCTATTTTCCTATTTTCCTATTTTCCTATTTTCCTATTTTCCTATTTTCCTATTTTCCTATTTTCCTATTTTCCTATTTTCCTATTTTCCTATTTTCCTATTTTCCTATTTTCCTATTTTCCTATTTTCCTATTTTCCTATTTTCCTATTTTCCTATTTTCCTATTTTCCTATTTTCATATTTTCCTATTTTCCTATTTTCCTATTTTCCTATTTTCCTATTTTCCTATTTTCCTATTTTCCTATTTTCCTATTTTCCTATTTTCCTATTTTCCTATTTTCCTATTTTCCTATTTTCCTATTTTCCTATTTTCCTATTTTCCTATTTTCCTATTTTCCTATTTTCCTATTTTCCTATTTTCCTATTTTCCTATTTTCCTATTTTCCTATTTTCCTATTTTCCTATTTTCCTATTTTCCTATTTTCCTATTTTCCTATTTTCCTATTTTCCTATTTTCCTATTTTCCTATTTTCCTATTTTCCTATTTTCCTATTTTCCTATTTTCCTATTTTCCTATTTTCCTATTTTCCTATTTTCCTATTTTCCTATTTTCCTATTTTCCTATTTTCCTATTTTCCTATTTTCCTATTTTCCTATTTTCCTATTTTCCTATTTTCCTATTTTCCTATTTTCCTATTTTCCTATTTTCCTATTTTCCTATTTTCCTATTTTCCTATTTTCCTATTTTCCTATTTTCCTATTTTCCTATTTTCCTATTTTCCTATTTTCCTATTTTCCTATTTTCCTATTTTCCTATTTTCCTATTTTCCTATTTTCCTATTTTCCTATTTTCCTATTTTCCTATTTTCCTATTTTCCTATTTTCCTATTTTCCTATTTTCCTATTTTCCTATTTTCTTATTTTCCTATTTTCCTATTTTCCTATTTTCCTATTTTCCTATTTTCCTATTTTCCTATTTTCCTATTTTCCTATTTTCCTATTTTCCTATTTTCCTATTTTCCTATTTTCCTATTTTCCTATTTTCCTATTTTCCTATTTTCCTATTTTCCTATTTTCCTATTTTCCTATTTTCCTATTTTCCCATTTTCTTATTTTCCTATTTTCTTAGTTTCATATTTTCTTATTTTTGTGTTTTCGTTTTGCATTCGTTATCGGCGCTACCTTAATTCTGTCACTAAGTTAGTGTCTGCTTCTGATGAGACGTAATCGAAACGCATATTCTATAACTAATGCGAAAGGAATAAGCAAAGGTTTTCATTATTTTTCATCCCAGTAACTACATTTATTCAATGAGACACGTTTTGCAATTTGATGAACAGAATGCTCTTACATGTTACTTATTTTATTGTAGAGCGAACTTTTAGTATGAAAAAGTTGTTCCTCCTTATTCATCCTTCATTCAACAAGCCAAGCATTTTTCCTCCCATTAGTATGCAAAACTATAACCGACCCGGATGAAATGGGGAAAAAAGCACCACCCACATGTAATAAGTCGAGCTGTATAAAAAACCCTTTTTGATATTTCTAGCAAATTATTTCAAATCAGAATACATTTTTCCAAATCAGTAACTTCACTTTGACCTGATTTTGTTTTGTTATTGCGAAGCTGATAATACCTCAGTTTATCCGTTTAATAATTGCATTTGAATCCCTTTACCCCACACCGTCTGGCAGGTGATGATGGGTAGGTTTCGGCAGCTTTTATTTTTGTTAGCTGAAATTCCGTCCGGATAGCCTGGAGCCAAAAACTAAAAAGTACTTTCCACACAAAGGTAGAATGTGGTGCTGCCGCTGCTGCACTGTATAGGAGGTATATTCCTGCCAACCGGTCAGATGCCAGTTGCAGAACAATTTCAGTGTGCACAAGCAAGCAACTACAATCTACAGCAAACACCGGACTGTGTCTGTTGTCTGTTGTAGGTACGTCTCGGAACTGAGGTGAACATGCTGGCAAGTGTACGGGACTTGCCGAGGTAGGAGTGATGGACCCGGCTCGGCACGGCACCCAGTTGTTTGGGAGTGTATGGATGTGGTGTATGAGTAGTGAACCTGCAGTTTGTTAACTCCATGCGTTCTGCATCATAGAAAGCTGCATGCTGCAGATACGTGTTGCTGGATATTGTTGCTGCAGGAAAGACACAGGGGCGGGTTGAGATGAGAAAGGAGCGAACAATGTTTTTCAAACAAACAGTTCCAGAAAAAACCCAGAACAAGCAGTGCAACCTAAACCCTGTACTGTAGCTTAGATGGAGAAGAGTAGTACATACATACATCAAGAACGTGGACCGACGGCAAGCAACAATACGCATCACTGACGGGTGAGGTTCCGAATTGAATGAAGTGTGGATTTTTGCTACAGTTTATGACGCGAACGAACTGCTCTGCGGTTTATCGTTTCGATGTATTCGACGTTGAACCTGTACTGCTTTAACTTGAGTATTGTTTTCCGAATCACTATTGCAACTTTGCAGAAATAACGATGGTATCATAATAATACATGTCTAGTTCGAAAGTATACTCTGCGGAAATTGAAAATATAATAGAATCAAAACAGTTGATTTCTACAAACAGAACTAATGTTTCACGAAGGGAATCACTCAACAATGTAACAGTTTGATGCTCATGAAATCCAGTGCTATGCTAATGATGAGTTACAGCACAGATTCTAAAAAATGTCCAACGAAGAATCTATTTTCCGCCAAAAGTCATCAAAGTTACACTGAATCAATTATAACTTCCAGCTACTTTGATCCCTGTTAACCTCTCTAGCTGATTCATAGCCGTCCAAGTCATCTGTGAGATGCTTCGTGTACCCAAAAGTGAATGCAAATAAATTACACAATTAATTTGTCAACCCTCAACCTGATTGACGCTGTCACCTCGTGTTTTTTATCTTCCTTCCTGAGAAACGTTCTTTCAACGTGAATATTACAATCGAATACGGAAACCGATCAGAACGGTATGACAAAAAAATCAAAATTATATTTCATTTTGATATTTATTACTCACTTTGCTATTTATATGATATCCGGGATAGCATAGCATACAGAATGACATTCAATTCATATCTTCTATAGATAGCATTGAGTTATTAACCCTTTCATGCCCAACTTTTTTCTAGTGCAGATAGGGTTTCAAAACTATTTTTCCTTGAAAACGGTGGGGTCAAGAAACACGATAAGTCTTTTTTCATAAAAATAGGTGCTACCCTTGCAGTGTTAGAAGTCGCTCAATTTTTACCTTCCAATGCTCAATACATTTTTTCAAAAATATTTACAAAAGTCCACTTGTGTGGAAAATGTAGCCAAAGACAGTCTAAATTGATAGGTTTTATCAGTTTTCAATAATATTGCAACATAACGAAGATATATGAAAAATTCATTTTCTATCGTCAACGTAAACTGCCCCTGGCAGCACTGCTCCATCGGAATCCAATCAGACTAATTACAATAGCTTCAGTTCTAGAGCTGATCCTTGTAACTGTTAATACTCAAATGAAAGACAATAGTCACATTTATTGGAATTACTTGATTTCGTGAGCAACTCTTGCCTCAATCAAAAGTTATAGCTGTTTAAAAACGTTGTTGTTCACAAACAACATGGGCATGAATGGGTTAATATGCTACATAACGCATTACCAGTGCTAGGCATTTTCACGACGATCCTTGATCAATGGCGGTAAACATTGAACCAGGGGTGGCATTACGCATCTCGATTCGATCAAAATTCTATCGACTCGACTGTGTTTCGCATAATGTATTTCGAACCGAGCTCGAAAGTAAATTTTCGTTCGAGTTCGTTCGAAGAAGTACTAGATTATCGAGAAGTGTTGGTATTATGCAACCATAACAATCAAACTCGAAAGCGACTCAAGTCGAACATATTTGCTCGATAGTTTTATTGCTGTCGACTGCCATTCGAGATTATGATTTGTGTTTTTATTTTATGTCATTCTTTAAATTGGTTAACAATCGGAATACTTAGAGGATATAAAATTACCAAAAGGTATGAAAAGCTCCCACGTACTTTGAGCTACTTTATTTTATATCTATTTTCACTATCAGGAACATACTTTTTTTGGAGAAAGTATTACTAAATATTGCTAATACATTATCCTACACCAAGTAATAATAAAAAAGTGTTAAAACAAATCGATGGAGCAAAGTGAAGGCACATTGACTTGTCTAATCGCTATTTGATAGATTATAGAATCACAACCATTCTTGATTTCAAAGTGGTGATTTAGACAATTTTATATTCTAATTGATGCATTTGTTCCCGACTATACCTCAATTGTTTTCAATATCACAATAAAGTCATTCGTTATCGAGCACTCAGTCGAGATAGAAGTCTTTTGTCATCGGTCCGTACACTCTATAGCGACAAATAGTGTTAATCCGCGTTCAAGGTTATTGGCACACTCTACGCCTAGTTGAGGTTTCATTATTTTTCCCTTCTTTTGTGTTTCTGTTTCTGAGTACCGTTAGCCGGTCAGTGAAGTGAAGCAGTGTTCTTTTAGTAAGCCGTCTGGATACCGTTACATACACAAGCTAAGTATTAGTTTTCGTTTCCCCTTCTTGGTTGTCTTAATAACGTGCACTGGGCAATAGGCCCGTGCAAAAATGACTTCCCCGGACGGCGGTTCATCTCAAGGTGAGATGGACGTCGAAATAAAATCGGCTCCCCGGCTCAAGGTATATCCGAGCTCGGCCACCGGGCCATTTGTGATCTTCTTCCGGACCAAAGAAAAAAAGTGTTTGAATCTGTTGCAGATTTCTCGAGTTCTGACGGATCGGTATTCGGCCGTGACAGAAATATCGAAAATTCGCCCTGATAAGCTTCGGGTGGTGGTTAACAGTTCTACTCAGGCAAACGATATTGCTGGCTACGAGCCCTTTACGAAGGAGTACCGGGTTTATATTCCAGCTAGCAGGGTTGAAGTCAGTGGGGTCGTTTCCGATTCGAGTCTGAATTGCGAGGACCTGCTAAAATATGGGACTGGCTGTTTCAAAGACCCCATGCTTAAGCCAGTGAAGATACTGGAATGCAAACGTTTGCATTCAGCATCAGTCGCAGCTGACGGCAAGAAAATATACGTCAACTCAGACTCTTATCGGGTGACCTTCGCCGGCTCTGCCCTGCCCAATTACCTCCTCTTTGACAAGGTTCGTCTACCTGTTCGCCTCTTTGTGCCGCGGGTCATGAACTGTACTAATTGCAAACAATTGGGACACACAGCCTCCCATTGTAGCAATAAAGTCCGCTGTGGGAAATGCGGTGGGAATCATGCGGATGATTCCTGTGGTAGAGATGTCGAAAAGTGTCTCTACTGTGGGGGAAACCCACATGATCTCCCTTCATGTCCCGCGTACAAACAGCGCGAGGAGAATCTTAAGCGTTCCCTTCAGGGACGCTCTAAGCGATCTTTTGCAGAAATGCTTAAGATAGCTACGCCACCTGTCTCTACGAACATCTATACCAACTTGTCTACTGACGAAGGCGACTGTGATGAACCCCAGGAGGGAACATCTTCTGCTGTGCCTAGAAGTAGTAGAAAAAGGAAGAACATTTCCTCTTCCAAGCTTCGTCGTAAAGGCCAGAAGGTGTCTCTTCATGGTCCCCCTAAAATAACTACTCAAGGAAGTACTGGTGCAAAACCGAAGCAAGTCGCTCCCGGTCTCAGTAACCTGAGCTCAGAAAAGGAGTTCCCAGCACTTCCAGGAACATCAAAAACCCCAAGTGTTCCCATATCTCAGCCAGAGAAAGAAAACAGTGCTGGCTTAATAAATTTCTCTGACATTGTGGACCGTATTCTTACAGCGTTAAACATTTCTGACCCCCTTAAAAGTATCTTGATAAGCTTTCTCCCCACAGTAAAAACATTTTTGATGCAGTTCACTGCGAAATGGCCCCTTCTTTCAGCGATTGTATCCTTCGATGGCTAATTCATCGAACGAGGTCAAGGATTGAATCACTGTTCTACAGTGGAATTGCAGAAGCATTATCCCGAAAATCGATTCGTTTAAAATCTTACTAAATAATTTGAAATGCGATGCATTTGCCCTATGCGAGACATGGCTCACTTCAGAAATAACCCTACACTTCCACGATTTTAATATTATTCGCTTGGATCGAGAAGACTCTTACGGAGGAGTACTTTTGGGGATCAAAAAGTGCTATTCTTTCAATCGGATCGACCTCCCCTCGACACCAGGCATTGAAGTTGTCGCTTGCCAAACCAGAATTAAAGGCAAAGACCTTTGCATTGCTTCCACCTACATCCCCCCTAGAGCCTCAGTTAGCCACCGACGGCTTTGCGATATTGCGGAACTCCTCCCCGCACCGAGGCTAGTTTTAGGTGACTTCAACTCCCACGGCACGGCATGGGGTTGCCTTCATGACGATAATCGATCTACCCTACTCCATGAGCTTTGCGACAACTTCAATATGACTATTTTGAATACGGGTGAAATGACACGGATTCCTGCCCCTCCAGCGCGACCGAGCGCCTTAGATCTGTCCCTCTGCTCGACATCGCTGCGGTTAGATTGCATGTGGAAGGTAGTCTCTGATCCCCACGGCAGCGACCATCTGCCAATCGTAATTAATATTGCTAACGGTTCAGGGCCACCGAATACAATCAATGTTTCGTATGACCTCACACGAAATATTGATTGGAAGAGCTACGCGTCCGCGATATCCGAAAAAGTAGAATCGACACAAGAGCTTCCTCCGGAGGAAGAGTACGGGTTCCTGGCTGGCTTGATTCTCGATACCGCGATTCAAGCTCAGACTAAACGCGTACCAGACGCGAATTCACGCGGGCGTCCTCCCAATCCATGGTGGGACAAAGAGTGCTCAGACGTGTACGCGGAGAAGGCCGCTGCGTATAAGACCTTCCGGGACGACGGGCTGCCAGCTAGCTACCGACAGTACGCGATGGCGGAAACGCGCATGAAGAGTTTGATAAAAGCCAAAAAACGTAGCTACTGGCGCCGGTTCGTCGACGGACTAACGAGAGAAACATCGATGAGCACTCTTTGGAGTACGGCCCGACGCTTACGAAACCGAAACAGTACTAATGAGAGCGTGGAATATTCAAACCGTTGGATATTCGATTTTGCCAAGAAGGTTTGTCCGGATTCCGCCCCGGCACAGAAGATCTACCGCGCCGCGTCCCCTCACAATAACGCGAACGAAACACCGTTTTCGATGGTGGAGTTCTCACTTGCTCTCTTATCATGTAACAATAAAGCCCCAGGGCCAGACAGAATCAAATTCAACTTGTTAAAGAATCTGCCAGACTCTGCCAAGAGACGCTTGTTGAATTTATTTAATAAGTTTCTTGAGGGTAATATTGTCCCTCATGACTGGAGGCAAGTGAAGGTCATCGCCATTCAAAAACCAGGAAAACCGGCCTCCGACCACAACTCGTATCGACCGATTGCGATGCTGTCCTGTATCCGAAAGTTGTTCGAGAAAATGATCTTGTTTCGCCTCGATAATTGGGTTGAAGCAAATGGCTTACTGTCAGATACACAATTTGGTTTCCGCAAAGGCAAAGGGACGAACGATTGTCTTGCGTTGCTCTCAACAGAAATTCAAATGGCTTATGCTAGCAAAGAGCAGATGGCATCAGTTTTCCTAGATATAAAGGGGGCTTTTGATTCAGTTTCTATCAAAATTCTTTCTGAGAAGCTGCACCAGCATGGTCTTTCACCGACTCTAAACAACTTTTTGCTAAACTTGCTGTCTGAAAAACATATGCATTTTTCGCATGGTGATTTATCGACATCACGAATTAGCTACATGGGTCTTCCCCAGGGCTCATGTCTAAGCCCCCTTCTCTATAACTTTTACGTGAATGACATTGACGAATGTCTTGTCAATTCCTGCACGCTAAGGCAGCTTGCAGATGACGGTGTGGTCTCTATTACAGGTCCCAAAGCCGTCGATCTGCAAGGACCATTGCAAGATACCTTGGACAATTTGTCTGCTTGGGCCCTCCAGCTAGGTATCGAGTTCTCCACGGAGAAAACTGAGCTAGTCGTATTTTCAAGGAAGCGTGAACCAGCGCAACTACAGCTTCAATTAATGGGTCAAACTATTGCTCAGGTTTCAACTTTCAAATATCTCGGGGTCTGGTTCGACTCTAAAGGAACCTGGGGATGTCACATTAGGTATCTGAAACAGAAGTGCCAGCAAAGGATCAACTTTCTCCGTACAATAACCGGAACATGGTGGGGTGCCCACCCAGGAGACCTGATCAGGCTGTACCAAACAACAATATTGTCGGTGATGGAGTACGGGAGTTTCTGTTTCCGCTCCGCTGCGAACATACATTTCATCAAACTAGAGCGAATCCAATATTGTTGTTTGCGTATTGCTTTGGGTTGCATGCACTCGACCCATACGATGAGTCTCGAAGTGCTGGCGGGCGTCCTTCCGCTGAAAAATCGATTTTGGGAACTCTCATATCGATTGCTCATCCGATGCGATATCTTGAACCCGTTAGTAATTGCAAATTTCGAAAGGCTTGTCGAGCTCAATTCTCAAACCCGATTTATGTCCATGTACATCGATTACATGGCACAAAATATCAATCCTTCTTCATACTATCCCAACCGTGTCAATCTCTTTCATGCTTCTGATTCAACTGTATTCTTCGACACATCCATGAAAGACGAGATTCGTGGAATCCCGGATCACATACGTCCGCAAGTGATCCCAAGCATCTTTCATAGTAAATTTCGAGAAGTCGACTGCAACAAGATGTTTTACACCGACGGGTCAAGCCTCGACGGCTCCACTGGCTTCGGTATATTCAATCAAAACCTCACCGCCTCATTCAAACTCAATGATCCTGCTTCAGTTTACGTCGCAGAACTTGCTGCTATTCAGTATACCCTTGGGATCATTGATACTTTGCCCACCGAAAAAATTTGCTTTATTTCGTTATTACCAGGGCTTCAACGGAAAGTTGAGAAAATTTCCTTTCGATGTATGTGCAGATATCTTTTAGTTAAGTGTACTAAATGACGTTTTACAAGTAAAATAACTCAAAATTAGCGTTTTTCGAGAGTTTTGTAATTATTCTAATTATTAGTCAACTAAATTTATCATCACTATTGTTCATTGTTTATTTATTTCGTCAATCAAATGTAGACTACATTATATAAATATTAATTGCTTATATACTATCCTGTAAACTATTTCTATGTACTATGATGCCGTAAAGAGTTGAAAAACTGTTTTAAACTTGTTCGGGGCATGGTAAGGTCAATACTTTCACAATGCTCGTTATACACAGCCATCATCCGGTTTAGTGGTCCGAATTTAGCATAGTCTGTACGGTGATGACCTATCGCGAACAAATTTCTATTGCGTAATTGACGAGTAGGAGCATATAAATTTAATTTTGACAAAATGTAAGATGAGTCAATACGCTGCATGACGATATCGTTTAGAAACGAGATCATAGCATAGTCCCGACGTTCTTTTAATGTTTGAATATCTATCAACATACAACGTGCTTCATAAGATGGAAGAGGGAATACTGTCCATCTTAACTTGCGTAATGCATATAATAGAAACTGTTTTTGGATTGATTCAATTCTCACTTCGTGTTTTTTTATGAATGGTGACCAAACAATACTACAATATTCTAAAATAGACCGAACATATGCTACGTAAAGAGTTTTAATTGTGTAAGGATCTTGAAAGTGATATCCGAAGCGTTTTATAAAATTAAGCATATTACTAGCTCTATGAACAATTGTGTTGTAATGTTCCACAAAGTTTAATTTTTTATCTAAGATAACTCCTAAATCTCTTATTTTATCGCATTTCTGAACGGTTTGATTACCTAATGTAATTGACACGGAAGCCGTGATTTGTTTTCTGCTAAAAGTCATGAGATTACATTTTTTAACATTTAACTCCAGTAAACATTTACAACACCATGTATAAAAGATTTGTGTTTCATCGTGAAAAACATTATAGTCATTATTATTTCTGATTTCTAAAAATAGCTTCATATCATCCGCATATATGAGAATATTAATGTTTTTTAAAATAAGAGAGATGTCGTTGACATATAAAATAAAAAGAAGAGGTCCTAAGTGTGAACCTTGCGGAACCCCCGAAGTAACTTTAATTATATCAGATTTCATCTCATAGAATTTTACTATTTGCTGACGATCTGTTAAATACGACTTAATCCAATTGAGGAGTCTCATCTCGATTCCCAATTTTTCAAGTTTGAATATTAACATGGGAATGTCCAGCTTATCGAGAGCTTTGCTGAAGTCAGTGTAAAGAGCTTCTATATGATTTCCTTTATCCATGGCATTTAACGAGTAATCAACAAATTCTAAAAGGTTTGTACTAGTTGAACGGCCTTTAAAAAACCCATGTTGTGAATTTGTTATTTTATGTTTGACTTGGTTGAAAATGGTTTTATTTATGATGGATTCGAAAAGTTTGGGAAAGCAAGACAGAATGGCAATTCCACGATAATTGCGAATATCAGATTTTTTACCCGATTTATAAATAGGTATTAAAAAAGATTTTTTCCAATCTTTTGGGAAAATACCAGATTCTAGTGACTTATTGAACAGCCAGAATAAAGGTGACGTAAGCTCAGTTGCTAAATTCTTTATGAAAGCAGGTGGAATTCCATCAGGTCCTGAGCCTTTAGTGGCATCTAGATCATTGAGACCAGACAAGATATCTTGAACATTAATGTGACTGACACCAACATCCCTTGAATAATCAGGAAAATAAGAAAAATATTCAAAGTCACGATCATTGTCTGAATAGTTAGAATAAGTTTCTTGAAAAAATGTTGCGAAGAGATTACAAATATCTTTTGAAGTTTCACCCTCTTTCCCATCTAAAGACATTTTTGATGGGAAGTTGCATGAATTCAACTTAGTTTTGATGTAATTAAAAAAGTTTTTTGGGCATGACTTGATCTCATTTTCAGTTTTTGCATTATATACAGTTAGTGCCGAAGAAATAGCCAAAGTTAGTTGGTCACGAATGTTAAGGTATTTTTCCAAATTATCCTGATTATTGTGTTTTCTGTAAATTTTGTGAGCTTTTTGCTTCCGATTTTTCAAATTAATAATTTCCTTGTTGAACCAAACTGGATTTTTGGATGCATGATTTCGTCGTTTTTTCGTGAGTGGAACTTCCTCCTGTATTATTTGCCATAAAATATTATAAAAGATCTCCACTCCACATTCAACGTTCACTTGATTCTTTAAAAGGGACTGCCAATTAGCACTGCTTAATTTATATTTAATATTTTCATAATTTGCTTTTCTATAATCGAAAACGTCCTCGAAGTCACAATCAATGAAATTATGATTCTTGTGCACAAAAATAGAGAATTCTATTGCTGTGTGAAACGTTTCATTTTTCCATAAGGGAGAATGAGATTCATCAACACAGAAATCTTCATTAATGTTTGTTAATAGCAGATCTAAATAACGATTGTGTTGATTTTTTATATGGTTTATTTGATTGAGTCCTAGCAATGCAATTTTCTCAAACATATATTGTAATGTTTCGTTATCACCAACGACAGGAAGTAGAATGCTCTCATTTTCAGAGTCAGGAATAAAATCTAAGTTGCGCTGATTAAAATCACCATAAATATGAACTTTGAATTCTGGAGGAAAATTAGAGATTATTTCTTCAGCTGCTTGAAAGAAAATCTCATATGTTGATTTGTAAGCTAGGTCCGGTGGAAAGTACACTGAGACAAAAATGTGGATTTCATCAGCGATATGTGCTTTAACCCATACATGTTCAAATTCTTTGAATTTTGGTGAGACAATAAGATCGGAATTAAATATAGATGAAACTGCGATGAGAACTCCTCCGCCTGACATTCTTTGGGTTAGTCGTAAATCACGATCATCTCTAAAAACATTATAGTCACTACCGAAAACCTCTTCACTTTTTATATCCTCATTCCAACTTGTTTCGGTACCTAGAATTATCGAAAATGAGGAGCCTAATATATTCTTATGGATTTCGTTCATCTTTACGGCGCTCCTCATTCTATTAAAATTTTGACAGTAAACCAAAATTTCAGTGGCTTTCGAAGAAGTTGGTTGTGATTCGTTATTCGTAAAAATATTGTTTAAAACTATTGTACTGTTACCAGTTGCGTCATGCTTGTCCTGGTCTGCCTCTGAGAAGTGCGTTAAAATTGGCGAAAACACGAACGTTCACAGGAGCAAGATGAACAATGATGTTTATTGTTATGGTGATTGTTGTTAAGACCATTGTTGTTTCTATTGCAAATGCTGTTTCTGTTGTTGTTGTTGTTGCTGTAACTGCTGTTTCTGTTTTCGTTGTGGTTGTTGTTATTTCTGTTGTAGTTGTTGTTGCTGTTTTTGTTGTAGTTGCTTATTCTGTGATTATTGTTGTTGTTGTTGTTGTTACTGCTGTTAATGTTGTTGTTTCTGTTTCCGTTGTGGTCGTTATTGTTTATGTTGTGCCTGTTTCTATTGAAATTGTTGGTGGTATTATTCGACTTGTAGCTGTTGTTTTTGTTGCTATTGTTGTTGTTTCTATTTTGGTTGTAGTTGTGATTATTGTTATTGTTGTACTTATTGCGGTTCCTGTTCTTATTGCACTTGCTATCTTTGTTGTTGCAGTTGTTATTGTTATTACTGTTGATATTGCTGTATCTTGTACCCTGTTTTCTTCTCGATTTTTTACTCTTTGCTGCTTTATCTTTCTCTTTTTGTTGTTTAATGCGACGCTGTTTACGTAAGTCATATTCTGACCAGTCGGAGCGCCACACTCTTTTCGAACCAAGTGTGCGCCATCCATCTTTTGCCACTTGATTATGCTGCGAACCTCACACTTTATCCCTATCGCTTTTCGTTTCGCTGAAATTTAATAGTTAATACAGCATGGCCTTATCACAAATGCAGTGGGTTCGAAATCGTAGTTTTTGCATATGAAACGAGAAGATAAAAATGATTTTGCTAACTAAACTAAACTAAAAGAGATAATTGAATGGAGTCAAAAGAAGAATTGTAGAACTTGCTGAGATGCATTAATTCCATGATAATAATGGTACTGTTTCTTATTTACTATTTTAGGAAAATAACGTAAATGCTAATAATAACACTAACTTTAAACTAATTAACTTCTAAAACAATACTAACTTCACTTAACTGAAAGGTATTTATACCTTTTTCTATGCAAAATTTTCGATAAATAAGAATATATATATATATATATATATATATATATATATATATATATATATATATATATATATATATATATATATATATATATATATATATATATATATATATATATATATATATATATATATATATATATATATATATATATATATATATATATATAAATAAATAAATTAATTACTGCGAAAAGGTTACTTAACCTCATTAGCTGAAACGAGGACAGACAGTTAATCATCCCTCGAGAGGTTCTCAACCATGAACCAAACACCCTATAGATTAGTTCCTTCTTTGGCTTCTACCTAGTAATTAATCACCGGTTTCTTATTCTTTTGGTTTATCCTACATAGCGAGAGTGGGTGGTGCTTTTGGATTCTTTGCGATTGGCAGGGAAAGCGAAATTCCACGCCTAACTAAAACGACAAAACCGCTCACACACGCAAATCTAAATATGGAGTTAAATATGAGTAGAAGAGATCTGTAGTAAGCATTATACATTTCATGGGGCAGCCCTAAGTTTGCGCCGCTAAAACAACAAAAATGATCCATAAAAAATTGAAAAACGGTCCAAAAAAAAGTTGTCCATGTTCCATAAAACAAACCTGAGAATCCATAAAACAGTGTGAATGATCCATAAAAAAGTGATTTGATCCATAGATTATGTAAAATTGAACCATAAAATGGTCGCGAAAGAGTACTAAAATAGTAATAAAAGAGCGATTAAAATCAAACAATGCCCCATAAAAATA
Source organism: Topomyia yanbarensis (assembly GCF_030247195.1). Lineage (NCBI taxonomy): Eukaryota > Metazoa > Arthropoda > Insecta > Diptera > Culicidae > Topomyia > Topomyia yanbarensis. The sequence goes on from NC_080672.1 coordinate 345,271,195, forward strand.
TTGGAAATGTTCCATAAAATGATACATTTTGCGCCATATATTAACTGACATTGATCCATAGAATATTAACAATGTACATTAAAACACGTCGATATGTTCCATAATATCGACAAAAATGTTCCACGGTATTACAAAATGGAGCAATAAAATGTTAGAAAAAGTTCCATAAATTTGATGAAAATGTTTGCTAAATAATTTTTTCTTGGTCCATAGAAGATGTAAAAATGAACATTAGAAATGATTCATATATCGAACGTTAAATTATGGTTCATGAATATTTACAAAACGATCCATAAGAAAAGAAAATGTAAAACGATCCATTAATATGTCCTTATGCACAAGAAAAAATAAATTTAATGGATTCATGCGAAATTTTAGCTATTCGAACTAATAATAAAGTTTGGTTGTAATGTCAAACTACAACAAACAATGCATACATTATAGTTAAACTTAAGCTTCCGTATCTCACTAGTCAGGTAACTGACCTTCGGTAACTTGAAATCATTGTGGCAACTCTTTAAACGGTAGGGTATCTATGACATTAGCGCGCTGAGAGTTATTAGACCACTGATACAGGCTGGTATAAGGCGCAAATACCAACTATCTGAAGCGAAAACGAACACTTTATACACGAACACTGACAAATAGAAATATGCGTTTCATTTCTCTTAATAGCATCCGTGTAATTGAATGCACAGTTAACAGTATACAGGCAGAATTAACAATAGTAATTTGACCTCCTACGTTACATGGCATTGTTTGAGTATGAAGAGTTTTTTGGCCTAGAAGGGAGAATAACAAAGTAGGGCAGATTTACAGTAAATTCGCCTTTCGAACTCCTTTGCCCAGGCCAGCAAAGAATTCGTCGTATTTCATGATGCGCTTAAAGCTTATATAGTTGAAGTAGGGGAACCCGGGGCTATTCGGACCTACTTAAGCAAATCGCCCTTTTAGGTGGATAGATGTTAAAAAATTTACCGGTCAAAGATCCTAATTGTTAGTTTGAAACCTCAGCTACATTTTGGTGCCATAAAAGGTTTATTTGCACCACTCAATGGCAGCGCTTGGCGACGATTTGCAAACCTTTACATTTTCCCATACTTTTACAATATAGGGGTAATTCGGACCTACCTACGAGGCAATTCAGACTGTCATTTTTCTTTATTTTTTTATCGGAATTATCTCTACCTATAAAATATTTATAAGAGACAGAAGACTGCTACCTATGAAATATACTTAAGAAGCCAAAAAAAATCAATTTACAAAAACTTAATCTGGTAAGTCACAGCGGATCATGTATTTTCTTTGCTGTGGCGTGCGCAATGGTGTGCGCACCCGCAAGCCGCTGAACGTTGGTTGACGGAATAGGGGGTCCGAATAGCCCCGTTCGCTCATTTCGCACAGAAGTGGTGAGCGTCTCGAAAATATCTGTGCTTTCACCCTAACAAAAATCATTCCATTAAATAGAAGCCTCAAGCTTTCCAAAACACTTGCTTATTATTTTTTTCACTTTTATTTATTGCTTGAATCACGGTTTTACCATCATAATGATTTTTGTATTGAGGATGGCAAAAAAATGAAACACGTTGTATCTCCTTTCTACAAAGAACAAAGAATCAAATTCAGCTCTCAAAATAATGTTTCAGAATAGCGGTTCCATGAATATGTACGATAGTCAGAAAGTCTTGCTATTTTCTGAGAAATCGAGAGGGTCCGAATTACCCCCACTGTCTTAATAGCCCAGGGTTCCCCTATAACACTTTTTTATGCATTAAACGCTGAAAAAATACGGAATCATTAGTATTTATCTATTTTGATTTCTGTTGGTTCACAGTATCATCAAAATTTGCGAGTTTCCAACTTTAAATGCAATGCACTAAAAAATGGTCCCACAAGTCCTTCTCCGAACGATGCAGAATAATCAAATTTGATTGAAATACCGTTTAACGTGTAATGTTCGAATTCAGTAAATTTAATGAAATTTCTTTACATAGTTTGGTGAATTTGGTGAGATTTTTTACTATAAATTAACAAAACCAAAAAATTTAATCAAGCAAACGTCAGAAAATCCAGAATTATCCCATTGCAAATATTTAAACAACTCAGTGCAGGGAACGCCACAGTTTCGAGAGTACCTGCTATTTACCGCCAAAGATAAATTTTATATTGCGGAAAAATACAATACAAAACTATTGGTCATGATTTTTCTGGTCTGGCAGGCAATGTGCAGTTGCGGCAAACGAAGTTAGATCTATGTGATAACCGGCATTAAGAAGCAGGGAAGGGAGCTTACCATAAATAGTGCCTTCCAAAATGTCGACTACCTAATTAAGACAACACTGCGGTTTTTTTTTGTTTGATTTGACATAGTGCTGTTATGCAAAATCAGTTTTGGAGTTGTAAAGCGTTATCAAGATAAACTTTGTGCTGACTGCAATTCGTCATACTGCCAAAGTAAATCGGAAGATTCTGGGCAACGCGGAAAAAATCAGATGTTTTTAAAAAAAGAAATGAAAATGTAATAAAAGTAGAAGAAACCTGGGAGAGAAGTGCATTTTCCTAGAATTGTCTGTTCCAATTGATCATGTATTACAATTGCGTTTACATAACACTATAACAATCTACGAAGACCAAGTAACAATATACCAATACCATTCAACTTTTAAAAATATATCTTAATTACGATCTCAACACAAAGATGTTTTTAATCGATTTTTTTTACGAAGTTATCATTCCTAACATATTGAACGTGAGCACCACCACGTTCCAGATGTGATGAAACTGAACACAATGTGACTTCGGAAAAGTCGCATTTTGTTGTTCAATAAACACCACTTCGCTAACAGAAGGCTTTGAAATCAATTCATATTGAATTGGTGAATCCCCTTCGGATGATTTAGAATCAGAATGATTTAATTTCAAAATTTAGCGTTTCTTGCTGTAATATAGAGAATATCGGTTCGTTCGTTTGTGAAGTGGCCGGAATTTATCTACCACACTGCGCTGGGGCACGCCACACAACTGCGTAATGAAAAAAAAACACAGCCACCTTGAATCGTAATTGTCTAATAAATCGACTGATATTCCTCTTTTAGTGTTTTGAAAAGGTTTTATATTGATAAACCGGTGGCAAAGCTGAACACATTTTTTTCTACGCGTACTAGTAAGCGTTCAATTCTTACACATGCTCAAAAAAGGTTTCTTGAGTCTTAAGCTGAGTGATGGTAGGTTCCTTCATCACTTCTCCGCATATGGAAGCAAATATTCAGAATAAATAATCGGTTAGATGCATATCGAAGGAAATGAATCAGGAAATCTAGAAAAAGAGTAATTTTTGGTTACAATGTTGCCAAACATGCTATATTTCCTGTTTAAAACTTAAACTGCATTTTTCTCTCAATTCGTGTAGTTTTATTTTGAAAATGGTTATGCCATTGTGTTTCTCAAACAGTTTACCATAGAAAATCATTTAATACATTAAGATAACGTGTGGCAATCCCTAGACACAGTCATTTTAAGCAAAAATCACATGATTTCACAGCATGTTTCTCACTATATCGCAGTAACCAAGCAGAATGTCAAAATTCTGAAAACACCACTCTGTAGAGATTTTTTGGACAAATAATATGGCATATCTATCTCAGTTTACCCCAAAATGGCGTTTTTCATAAGACAGCACAACAGCGACGATATGTTCTAATAAAGCTTTGTTCATTTAACGCAAGCCTCACCTTCATCTGTATGAATTCATTTAGTCTCAAGTTTCCGTGTAAATTAATCTTCTTATTTTAGTGTACTGATGAGATTCATCTATACTGATTTATCGGTAGCCTTCGTCATATTATAGAACCGGTGTCATAAAGGAAATAATTTTAGTTTGAAAGCGAAACAAGATTGAATAAACTTCTCCACGGTGGCGGTAATTAATTTGTTATTGATTAACAAACTAGTTAACACCAAGAACTATTATAAGTTTTCTTCTTCCTAGGAAACCAGAAATCTGAACCAAATTCTGACTGCTTTGGCTTATTAAGCATTACATATTATACTTCAGATCTCAGACTGATTTAACATTTATTCAATTCTTCAAAATAAATAAGAATATTGGACGCGAAAAATAATTCATTCCTAATTATTTGAAACTACACTCGAAGAGCAAGATTTTTCACCGATAAGTAGACTAAAGATTAGCTGAAAATAACATTGACCTATCGCTTGTTGCCCGAAAACCGTACCGAGCACCACGAAACAAGTCAAAAGCCGTGTCACTTGATCTCCTCACTTCAGCTAAGCTATAATTTAATTGGCATATAATTAGCATGGAACTTTCTGCCGTTCAAATTAGCAGCCTACGCGCGGGGTCTTGCTACCGTACACACACTCACTCACACACATGCACATCCTTACATAACCACTGGTTTCCAAGGTGTGATTATGGCAGAGGTGAGCCTGTTCTGAAATGCACTGATTATCAGACGACCACTTTTGGTCTCCATCGCTAATGTCAGTTTTCTTCAATTCGAAGCAAACCGAATCACCCAACGAAAGGTAATTAGCTACGCTCGGCACCGATTGCGGTAGAACTAGTCCTTGACAAATAAACGCGAAATCCTTTTGATTCCATAAATTCTGTCACCATGGCATCCCGAGATGGAATGGCATCCGATTGAAACCGACGAATGTGTGGTGCCGCATTATTGAAATTAATCAATAAGCAATAAACCGGTCACTGCTCCGGACGGGCTTCGAAGAGCCCAAGTCGATCCAAGCTGCACGCCAGCACGGCGTTAAGAGCATTTGGTTGTCTCTGACAGCTCCGCTGCTGTTGGGACGGTTGGCGGCCAAGTGCACTGGTAATAATGACCATTAATTTTAATTATCCTCAAGTAGCAATTTTTCTATTCGTCCGTTTCACAAATCAGAGTTGCGACCAGGGGAAGGCCACTTGCTATCACTTGCTTGGGGTGGCACTGCGGTCAATCGAAACAGGCGGGTACTCAAGGACTTCAAAATTACAAACTGTTCTCGAGTAGAAAAAAAAAACCACACATTCCAAGCAAATCGACAGCCAAAGCTGGTTGTTAGGTCTATTGGTCTTTTTTTAATAAATCAAGTTTACGAGTTAATTTTCACGTTGAACTTTATTGGAAATTGCTGCACTACCTGGACTACATAGGCTGCTGGTTGGCGGAGCTGCTGCTGAGCCTGGCGGTAGACCTTGACGGGGATAATTACGCGCAGATTTATTGACGTTGCATGCTGCCGATATCCGATGGCTGCGACGACGATGGTGACGGTGACGGTCAGGTCAGGTTCGGCGCCGTTGTTGGTCACCGGTATAGTATCGTTCCGAACTGGGCATGATTTGTTGGGTAGGTGTTGTAGCGATAATGGCTAGAGGAAGTCGTTACCACTCGGGATGGTTTCCCCTGTGCCGAAAACTGTACAGTAGGGCAATAGTTCGTGGGTTTATTCATTGCAGCTGCAATATTCGTCTCATTTTGTTACTGCATTTACCATTTCGTGGGGCAATATATTGCTTTGTTTATGATGATTGTTTTAGCGTTTATCAATCTCATAAAATTTTCGTAGTAAATTATAAATTCAGTGATTATTGAAGCAGTTTTTTTCTTTCAAATTTTCACTTTTAAATTTGCGGTACTTACTAATTAGGGCTATTGGGACCCAATTTCGCACTCCTTGGTTTTGTACCAATATATGAGATAATGACAATATCTATTTGGCTAAAGAGGTGTACCTGAAATACGAGGATCAATTACCGACTCACACCTCGTTACTCCACAACAAATATATTAAACTTTGCAGTGATACATACCTTTGTCTTAGATGAAGAACCAATTTTCGATTAGGGGGGGTTTGGGTAATGGTTCCAACGTAAAAAAAATCAGCTTTTTGTCACATTTTGTTAGATGGCTGAAGCGAATCGATCGAAACTCTTGTACATTATACTACATCATTTCAATAATATTCTGTAATTGTTTCATGCAAAAATATCAACTAGCGACTCTGTGACGAAACTTTTTGTGGAACGTCTATGGAAAACACGATTTGCAGTGTTCACTGCCATTCAAAAACTACTTGACCGATTTATTCCAAATTTTGCATACACATTCTACGTAAAAAAAATGCCTAACCCCTACGTTGAGTTTTTGAGATATTTTGGTATATTCTTGGATGTGCATGGGAATCGTGGCGGAGTGTGAGCGACGGGAGTTAGTGATGAGCGGGCTCTGTATGTTTTTGTTTCTCGGCGCACACTGAGAAACAGAAATATGGAGAGTTTGCATGTTTTCTATTTCCATCTCTTTTATTCTGCTGTGCTTTTTATCCAGTCTCGGGAGTGTACTTCTGGTGAGTATTTGGCGAGTGTATGGACCGAGTATCTCCAATGCGTGCGTTTTGCAGCGCGGCAGACGAGGGGCGAATGAAGGGATATACTGCCGATAGCTATATGTAGTTCTCTGTGTATTAGTGGTAAGACAGAAAAACTGGTATATTTTTCTATAAACATATTCTAATTTATATATCACTTATATTCAATTAAATACACTAAATACGCGTCGATTTCTTACCTCATGTAATGTTATAATCCATTTGATTAGTCTATTTCTAGCCACCAACGACGCTGGTCACGTTCAAAGCAGCTACCCGTCACGTTCGGTTCGTGCACGCTAAGCTATAGAAACCCTATACAAAGAAAGCACCGTTATTGTTGTATTGTATGCATTTTGTTGGTCGAGATGTCTCAGCCTGTGTACGATGAGTTCAACTGTTTCACAGCCGTCATTGACTTCAAAACATGTGGATTTCGCCCGCCCGTTCGGAAAGTGGAACGTTTGCTACAGGAGAAAATGTGTATCGGCAGATACGATGTTAGACTCGTTCAATTGCATCATGTTCGCAATGTGGTATTGGTGCATTTCGGTGCTCGTGTTTCACTAGATCAATTTGTCTACAGCAACAATATGTGTCATTTCATTGAACATGATAATGTTAAGGTCAAGGTCCCAGTTTATATGGAGGACAATGCAGTTAACGTTAAACTACACGATTTGTCTCCTGGTACACCTGATAGCCGAATTCGCAGATTCATGTCGCAATATGGCGAAGTGGTTTCCATTAAAGTTTGCAGAAATGTCTTCCCCGGCATTTAAAACGGCGTTCGGATGGTCGGAATGCGACTAAAACGCCCTATTCCATCGTTTGTGACCCTGGAACCTGGCACCCTCTATGCACAGACCACACTGTGCACATATGACCAACAAACTGCCACGTGTCAGTTTTGTGAAAAATTTGCACATTATGGACAACCGTACGAAAAAAATCACTTACAATCAACAAAACCATCTCGACTTCAACGCCAACAACTAAAGCACAAACCAATGTCCAACAAGTAGCGACGGTTGAACAACAAATGAATATAGAATCAACAACGACTACACCTAGCACTCCGATAGCAACAAACTCACCACCAAACAAAATACAGGCAACAAGGAGGAAAGCTTCACGACCGTAACCAGCAAAACGAAGAAGTACAACAAAGCTATTGACCGCAACCTTCAAGACAACAGCGACAATGAAACTATGGACGCAAGCGACGAACAAGGTATCAGCTTGAATGACCCCCAGGCGTTGTCTGGCGACGTCGACAATGCTCCACCGCCTAAGAAAAGAAACTCCGCTCGCAAAGGTAAATTGCGTGCGAAGGATTCAAAGGAAACACATTAAAATATGATTTTTAATATTTATTTTTATATAATTATATAAAAAAGACCCTTGGCTCCTTTAAGCTCACGCAACGAGCCGTGTCAAATAAACGAATAAAAAATCCATTTGATACAAACATTACATTAAGGCGGGGCCGGTTAATGGAACGATTACCTCGGAACACGGTTTGCCCCGTATACAAAATGGGTAATCGGGAAATTAATTGAGCTAGCACCTACCTAAATCCTGGAATCATGTTATTTGCATATATAAATACATGGAAATAGCTTTTTTTGTAAACCGCTGCCAGACTGTGGGAAATAGGATGGTAAACACACACACATGTGCGGCACCTCTCCCCAAATTACCCTACAAATTTGAGATAGTCAACGAAAATTTCTTGTATTTTTTAAAATGATGGCAATGTGCAAAATTTATTGACATTCATTCTAAAAATGATTTCACAACAAATAAGCTGTACTTGTCGTTGAAAAAATCATACTAAATCAAGTGATTCTTTTTAGACTAGAGTTTCCGTTTTTTGGAGCGGTATAACGCTCCCATAAGACTTCCAATTCCAAAGTTACGGGTTGAAGAGTACGATCACACAGCGAATTCCCACATAAAATGGCAATGCCATGGTGTCCACACTTACTTGGATTTGCGTGTCTAGATCACTAATGACCAATCAAAACTAATATCACACCTATTTTCCAGCGCACTGTTTTAACCGATTTTTACAAACTTGATTTAAAATGAAAAATATTCTTCCATTGCTTGCTATTGAATTTCATTCAGTACTGATATTCGGTTTCGGAGTTACAGCTTGGTTATTGCGGCCTCAAAGAATTTCTGGTATGAACACGAAATTACAACTGCACTAAAAACCTAGACACATCAGAAGAACCTGGATCTGACGGAATTATACCAATATTTTTTTAAAAAATCTAGCTGACGAACTTACTCTACCATTACTACATATTTTCAACATGTCACTGAAAAATGGAACATTCCCAGGAACATGGAAATCATCCTTTTTAGTGCCAATTTTTAAATCAGGCACTGAATCGGACATCCGAAACCATCGAGGGATTGCCATTATCTCATGTATTCCAAAATTATTAGAAAAAACTAGTAAATGACAAAATATTTCAGCAAATCAAATCAAATAAAAAGCAAACAGCACGGCTTCTATAAAGGCCGCTCAACAACATCAAACCTTTTAGAATTTGTAACATTCACTGTAAATGCAATACACAATGGCAACCATGTGGAAACTCTCTACACAGACTTTAGTAAAGCATTCGACAGTATTGACATACATTTATTACTCTTCAAACTCCAAAAATATGGTATGGAAAATAAACTCGTGAAATGGGCCGAATCATATTTAACGAAACGCGAACAAATAGTTCGTTTTCAGAACATACTCTCTGAACCAATTCGTGTCACCTCTGGCGTACTCCAGGGTTCCCACTTAGGCCCTCTTCTTTTTATGTTGTACGTAAATGACATTACCTTTATACTCAAACATCTAAAAGTTCTTATATATGCAGACGACATGAAACTTTTCATGGAAATAAGAAATGTCAAAGACGCTGAAGTATTCCAAAACGAGATCAACCTATTCCACACATGGTGTCAAGTCTACTTCAACTTAACGTAAAGAAATGTAACTCAATAACCTTCAGCAGAAAAACTTCAAATATTCCCATAGACATACATTTAGGAAACGAACTTGTAGAAAAATGCAAAATTGTGCGAGACTTAGGCGTAATCTTAGACTCGAGGCTCACATTTGTGGAACATTACAATACAATAATAAATAAAGCAAATAGTATGCTGGGCTTTATTAAACGCTTCAGCTATAATTTTGAAGACCCTTACACAATTAAATCATTATACAATACATATATCAGGTCAATTTTCGAATATTGCAGCGTAGTATGGAACCCATACGAAAAACGTATCGAATCAGTCCAAAAACAATTTCTTTCCCACTTCGTAAACTAAACTAGATGACATTTCCACTTCCATCGTATAAAGCACGTTGCATGCTCATTAATATACAAACACTCAAAGAACGCCGCGAATTTACCATGCTTTGCTTTATCAGCGACAATATTTCTCAACGTGTACAATCCGCATCATTACTTTCGCAAATAAAATTTTATATATCTAGCCGTCAACTAAGAACTCGTAATTTATTCCAAGAACAATCTTTTAGGACAAACTATGCTAAAAATAGCCCCATCAATAGAATTATGCGTCATTATAATGAAAATTGTGCATTTCCATTTCCAGTAAACAAATTAAATTTGAACTTAACCTAATGTACCTTAACTTAAATAGTGTATAGTATATAAGCAAATATTCTAATACCCCTCTATGTAGTCTACATAAAAAACCGAAAATAAAATAAAATAATCGTAATACCTCATATGTTAAAAATCTATTGAAATGAACATCAAATTACTTCGATTCGCTGGCCTAAAGCACTGATCGTGAATCAATGATTCTTGGAATATATTGTCCCTATAGATAATTCCAGAAGCCCCGGGTTCCGGGTATATTCCAGAACCTAAGCCACTTCGATGATGACTGAAAGAATTTTCACTAACCTTGTCTCAAATGGAATGTACAATATGAAGTTGGCTGTTCTATGCATCATCCACCTCTCTCCCTCCTTCCGTTCACACACATCCCCAACTCTCTCAACCCCCTTCCCCCCATCTCAGACCAACCTCACACCAACATTCCCTTCACAGTGAAAACCATCATCGATATGGATGTATTTCGAAAGGTGGTGGTAAGTAGGTGATGAAAATCCATGATTGATGCCATACTGAAAACCAGGATGGCGCCTTCAGTTTCCTTCATAACAGTGATAACCAAGACCATTTAAGTGTCATTTGGAAAGGAGTAGATGATGGAAACAGATCATTTGCTTCATTTCGCAATCCAAGATGGTGGCATCCGGCTTCAATAGAACTCGAAAAATTATCCTCAACCTGTGAGTCATTTGAAAGGAGGTGGTCAGTCCATTTCGGAACCCAAGAGGACGGCTTCCGGATACCAGAAAACTCCAAAAATCATCAATACGGGTGCCAATAGGGATCTATAGGGGGTGCGGGTTGAGGCATATCCTGATGCAGAATAGTACCGTGAGTTAATATCTCAGTCCTTTTTTCAATTTTTAGACCCGAAACTTTTAAAAAATATTTTTTAGTTTGTTTCCTTTAAGGACAATAACACATCCAAACCCATGCGACTTGCACGACTCTATAGGTTGCCTTATCAGATCTACCATAGTTTGCATATGAAACTTGGGATGGCAGCCTGCTAGCGAATTGCAAAAGTGCCAGATCATGATGTCCCGATTAACAATGAGGCGAACGAGATATTTGCAGATACGTCATTTAGTAGAACAACTGTCAGTTTGTTGGTTGAATTTTATTTGGCTTTTTTAAATTTAAAAATCAGACAAAATAATTAAGGTTTAAGAATGATATAAGTGTACTCGTAAGGACACCCGCTATCAATATATAAGAAAAACTGACACATTTTTTCCAAATTATCCCTATTGAAGTAGTAGAGTAGAATGGGGTCAAATAGGTATCGGGGTACAACCGGTATAGGGCATTATCTTTGCTGTGTTATAGCAAAGGTCGCTCATCTTTTGTGAATTAGATAGACGGTAGAGAACATCGTTGACGACAGTCATTTGGCTGGTTACGGTGGATCAGCTGTATTAGTTACGACGTCGTTTATGTTTTCGCGTGTTGTTCTGGGAAAACGCATTGTCTTTCGTCCTCAGTACAGTACATTTAATCAATTTAAAAAAAATATCAAGTGGATTGTTTCTTACGTAAAAATTAATGCTGAACACGAGTTTTGTGTTGTTTTTTTTTGATATTTTTGTTTTTGAAAAAAAAATGAACATCAACATGAAACATACGCTTAAGGACACGATAGGTCAGCCGTTTGGGAGCACTATAGGTCAGTACTGATCGTCTCACAGCTAAGCAACCACGTGAGCCGGAATTAACAACTTCAATTCTACACTCTGGCGACGATGAGGACACCGAAAAAGTCATCCGCGAGTACAGCCAGATGCAGCTGCAAAAACACATTTTTTCAACATTTCCTTTCGCGGTTTCATGATTTTTCACATCGTTTGCCACTTCTCATTTTCTTACTTGAATGACGTCAATTTTATTTTTAAATAATCTGCAGTATTAATATTTTTAAAATAAAAGTTGAACCGTTGATTTTGTAGATGTGTACATTGTTTAATTTACCCTTGAATATAGTGACCTATCATACCATTAGATTTTAAAAACATCGCAACAAAGTACCTTCGCATTATTGGATTCAACTTGAAAAATATTTAGCCAAGCATAAAAACATTATTGCCAAAATGTTACCGTCAAAGAAAACTGACCTACTTGACTCCACTCTACTCTATATAACCAAAATTGCGTATAGAGTCTATTTTAAAAGCTATTATGGTGACGTCCAGTATCTGTGAAACACCACCACAATCTTGACAAAAATCCTCACGAATACTCCTTATCTAAAATGGGTCGTAGGTCTGCCAAAATCAGGGCTGATCAAAACAGGTCATTATTTGAAGGAGAATCTTGAGGAAATGACGAAAAAGTTATGAGATCTAAGATTTGATAATCACAAACACTTGAGACAGCAATCAAGATAATTTGTTTTATAAGAGTTAGCAATTGAAGTTCGTTTTGGCGATTTTCAGTTAGAACGCTCATTGATTTGAGTGTCATTTGAAATCGCATTACATTCAGTTGACGGAAAGTTGTTTTTGTTTTTTGCAAATCTAAAGCAACAACTTGTGGTTACTATATTGTAGAAACCCACATTATCATTTGAAAAGAAGTTGAGGTGAAGGTTTTCTGTAGAAATATGTCTGTAAATATCATACTTTGCCATTATTTATTGATTCTCATTCTGAGTATCTTCTGAGTTGCATCTGCCTCCTGAACATTAACCTAAGTTTTGTTTTCGGTGCATTAGTTATAAATACACTCAGGTTTTTTACGCGGTTTTTTGCGCGGTATTTTTACGCGGATTTTGAAATTTACGCGGTTTTCATTTACGCGGTTTTTGAAATATACGCGGTTTTTTTTAATTTACGCGGTATCCATTAACGAGGTTCCCATTAACGCGGATTCTTAAATTTACACGGTCTTCATTTACGCGGATTTTGAAATTAACGCGGTTTTCATTTACGCGGTTTTCATTTACACGGCCTGTATCCCCCGCGTAAAACCTGAGTGTATAACATTTATAACTAACCTCTTTGTATTTTGTATGACAGTTGGATGGAGTAAATGTTAACGTTATACATATGGATGTATTAATTTAAACATAATCAGAGCGATTATATCAAATTAGTTACTGAGAGCTATCCGTTCACGGATGATAGTCGGAAGTCCTCATCTTGGAATTCAAAATGACTTTGAACATCGATTTCTGTAACCTGTTTTCTTCCCTTTGTCCAAAGAATCCCTTTGTTTCATAAATATTTCGAAAGTTATCATATGCGAAAGCTGTTGTCTTAGATTTCCAAAAAGGCTTCAATCACCAATTTTTGTCATCTCCTGACCACCATCCTTCAAATCATACTCATATTGATGGTGATTTCTGCTGTCTTGTAGTAACCAGTAGCTGCCATCTTGAATTACAAAATGACCTCAATCATTCATTTTCGTCATCTTCTGACCGCTTTCAAATGCTATCCATATTTCCGTCATATTTTTAAAACATTTTTAAGGCTTTAATGATCCTATTATCTTATAACTTGAACGAGTTCGATTGTTTACTAAAATCTCATTTGACTGGTTTTCTTTGGGTCAACTGAAAGCGGCATCTTTTCATTTCACAGGATCAAACGAAGCCATGAAACTAATATCAATTCAATAGCAACCGATGGGTAAAATGAATATAAATGTTGCCATAGTCGACTGATTGGCATTAGAGGACGGCCAACATGCGTCCATAGAAGCAGCTCTAGCCGATCTTTTTATTACTAGGAAGAATTGCAAGCTGAGTACGAGATCGTCCATTAGGTTTAACCATCTTCTTTATGGAATGGACATCGAAACCGTTCGAATCCTACATCAAGGTTTCACTCAGTGGAACCAAAAAACTGGGAATTTTTTTTCTCTATAACACATGTTTCCTTTAATCTCGACAAAGCCAACAATAAAACTCGAAATAGAATACTTAATACCGTTGCATGTTGCAATGATGTTAAAGAATTGATAGAATTAGCTGAAAACGAACGATCGATTCGTGAATCACAAGTTTTTTTTACAAGATAGGAGCAGGTGGTGGAGGGGTTTGATTTAAGATGACTTTATCTGTCGTAGGTGCTAGCTGTTGTTCCCGATATTCCAGAAAAGTATTTCAATTGGAAATACCAAGGTGCTAACGAGAAAAGCGTAAAAGGCGGTGTTCTTCGTCCGTTCTTGCTAATAGGGCCTTATTGAGTAACGATGGTCCACTTGAAATATTTTGGACGGTAACGCCTGTCTTATTAAAATATTGTAAATTTTTTTATTGATTGATATTTATAGGTGATTGCTTTAATAAACATGCCGGCAAGAGTACTCGAAATTGAATGTGCCAACATTAGTGAAGATTTGTCCATCAGTTGGTAGAAAGCGGGGCTTCCGAATAGAACAAAATTTCACATCTTAAGGTTCCAAGTACCAGAATTTTGTGCAATTACAAGATCAAGATGCGGAAAAAAATATGGAAAGCAGACAAGAGAATCAGTTCATTTCCTTTTTAGGATAGCATGGTCAAAACTAAAAGTTACTGAATCAACCAGCATAACGATGAAAGTTTTGTTAAGTTCTGCTGTTCTGTATAACAGCATTTATCTCTAAAAAATAAATTCTAATCATAAATTAATTTTGAAAGAATAGGGGAACCCGGGGCTATTAAGACAGTGGGGGTAATTCAGACCCCCTCGATTTCTCAGAAAATAGCAAGACTTTCTAACTAGCGTACATATTCGTGGAACCGCTATGATGAAACATTAATTTTGAGAGCTGAAGTTGATGCTTTGTTCTTTGTAGAAAGGAGATACGACGTGTTTCGTTGTTTTGTAATTCTCAAAACAAACATCATTATAATGGAAAAACCGTGATTAAAGCAACAAATAAAAGTGAAAAAATAAAAGGTAAGTGTTTTGGAAAGCTTGAGGCTCCTATTTTATGGAATGATTTTTGTTTGGGTGAAAACAGAGATGTGATGTCGTAAATTTTGAAAGATGGCCGCTTTTCCCGGGCACTTCCGGAACCGTCTATGGTGGTCAATGTAGTCAACGAAAGTTTGGTTGGCCGTCGGTGACCTAGAACAGCAAATTTAAGTTGCTTGAGAGACATTTTAGCGAAATTTTTACCTTTTTTGCTTTTATCGGAGTATCGGTTTGAATCACAATTTGCTATGTGATCGACGCCACAACCTGTAACTCCGGAACCGGAAGTCGGATCGGGATGAAATTAAATAGCCATTTACGGGGACGCAATACCTTTCATTTGATGCCAAGTTTAGTCGAATCGGTCTAGCGATCTCCGAGGAACCGATGTGACTGTTATTCTGAATTTAGATACTTCCGCCGGGGCGTCCGGAACCGATGATGGTGGCCAATGTGGCCAAATAGACTTTGAATGGATGTTAGTGACCTAATACTACAAATCGAAGCAATTGTGGTCATATTTTGGAAAAAAATTCACCTTTATACATTCATTGCAGAATTTATTAAAATCGACATTTTCTGCGTGTTCGTACTCATCACCCTGTAATTCCGGAACCGGAAGTCGAATCCATTAGAAATTTAATAGCAGCCTATGGGAACGTTGCACCTTTCATTTGAGACTAAGTTTGTCAAAATCGGTTCAGCCATCTCTGAGAAAAATGAGTGACATTTTTGGTCACATACACACATACGCACATACACACACACATACATACACACACACCGATGCCGGTCAGAAAAGGGTTCCGATTACCGCCGGAGTCCTGCAGGGCTCGATCCTAGGCCCGGTGCTATGGAACCTCATGTATGACGGGGTTCTGAGACTGAAGTTCCCTCCTGGGGTCAAGATCGTCGGCTTTGCCGTCGACGTAACCTTGGAGGTCTACGGGGAGTCAATTCCTGAGGTAGAACTAACCGCAGAACACGCGATTAGCACGGTGGAGGAATGGATGAGCGCGAGAGGCCTGGAGCTCGCTCATCATAAGACGGAGGTAGTTATCGTCAACAACCGCAAGTCGGCACAACATGCAGTTATCCATGTGGGAGAAGTCGCGATCACTTCACAGCGAAGTCTGAAGTCTCTCGGAGTCATTATAGACGACAAGCTGACCTTCGGCAGCCATGTCGACTATACGTGCAAGAGAGCGTCGACTGCTGTTGCGGCACTATCGAGAATGATGTCCAACAGCTCAAAGGTGTGCGCCAGTAGACGTAGGTTACTGGCAGGCGTTGCCGTATCTATCCTCAGGTACGGCGGCCCGTCATGGTCAAGAGCACTGAGGGTAACCAGTTACCTACAGAAACTGGAGAGCACCTACCGCGTGATGTGCCTCAGAGTGATATCTGCCTACCGCACGGTATCACACGATGCATCCTGCGTGATAGCGAGCATGATGCCAGTCGGGCTGGTCATTCGGGAAGATGAGGAGTGCTTTGAGCTACGTGGAAATAGGGGAGCCCGCGAGCGCACCAGGGTGACCTCGGTCGCCAGATGGCAGCGTGAGTGGGACAACTCCTCGAAAGGTAGGTGGACTCACCGGCTGATACCTAGCATATCGAGCTGGGTGGGAAGACCCCATGGGGAAGTTCACTTCCACCTGACACAATTCCTGTCAGGCCATGGCTGTTTCCGTCAGTACCTCCACAGGTTCGGGCACGCGGAGGTCCCAGTCTGCCCGGACTGCCCAGGTGTAGATGAAACTGCCGAACACATACTGTTCGTATGTCATCGGTTCGACGTCGAAAGAAGAGCAATGCTTGACGTCTGTGGCTGGGACACAACCCCGGATACCCTTATCCAGCGGATGTGTCAAACGGTGGAGAAGTGGAACGCAGTCTCGGCTGCTACCATCCAGATTGCCAGTAGGCTACAGGTAATCTGGCGAACCGAGCAACAGACGGCGGGCACGGCTAACTAGTGATTGGTTAGCTGGAGCGAAAAAGGCCAAGCGCAAATAAGAGAGTGAATGGTCTGTTCATGCCGAGGTAGGTTGGCGCAGCGAATGGCAACCGCGTAAGGGGTAAACCCAGCCACCCCGAAGCAAGACAGAAGAGCGAGTGTGTAGGCGTATAAGTGGACTGCCTCATGCCAAGACGGGAGGGTCGTAGCGTAGTATGTTGGAACTAAGCTATCGATGCCTCATGGCGTGGCAGAGGAGTGAAAGGGTGAGCATCCAAGTCAGTCTCACATTGCATGTTAAGGGTGAGCACAAAAGTCAGCCTCACAGGTTGGTAGAGGCTAGCACAAAAGTCAGCCTAGCAAGGAATGAAAAAGGTGAGCACAAAAGTCAGCCTCGCATGGTATGTCAGAAGTGGGGCCTAAGAAAAATGTCCCACATGGGATGCCAGAGGGAGTGACAAATGTACAATAGAGTGGCACGATTGAGAGTGAATCAGGTGATAGGATGAGCACCCAAGTCAGCCTCACATGGTATGGGTAGGGCGAGCACAAAAGTAAGCCTAGCAAGGAATGAGTAAGGTGAGCACACAAGTCAGCCTCGCATGGAACGTAAAAGGTGAGCACAAAAGTCAGCCTCATGTGGGAGTGTTTGAGAGTGAATCAAAGTGTGATTGAGAGAGCACCCAAGTAAGCCTCATACAGGATGTATGATCGCGTGAGTGAGAGTGAATGAGTACATTGAGTACAGCCATCCCCCCAGAAGTAATACCGAGAGGTAGTTCCTGGGAGGAATGATGGCGGAGCCCAATGGAGTTTAGTCGGTATTAATGGCTGGTCACCATTCGAGTCCGACACGCCCCCAGTGCACCCCGTGTGGTAGATTGGACCCTACCGTTAGCACGTGTACTGGGCTAGGACATAAAGGTCTTCTCCATTGTAAAAAAAAAAAAAAAAATACATACACACACAGACATTTGCCGAACTCGACGAACTGAATCGAGTGGTATATGTCAATCGGCCCTCCGGGCCTCCGTTAAAGAGTCGGTTTTCAGAGCAATTGCAATACCTTTATATTGAGAAAGGCAAAAATTAAAGAAAAATGTCAGTCCAAATAGCCCCGTAGGTAGGTCCGAATTATCCCTACATTGTAAAAGGCTGGAAAAACGTAGAGGTTTGCAAATCGTCACCAAAATGTAGCTGAGGTTTCAAACTAACAATTAGGAATTTTGACCGGTAACTTTTTCATATCTATCCACCTAAAGGGCGATTTGCTTAAGTAGGTCCGAATAGCTCCGGGTTCCCCTATGCATAGCAAACACACAAATGAATCATTAAAATATTAGAGTGAATTGAACTCATTATTACTTATTTGATATAAAAATACAAGTATTATACCCGACTAATATTGCATGCAATAACCTCAGCTGACTACTGTAGAATGCAAGCATTTTATGTAAAACATTCAAAAAAAATTGTTCTAGTCCACCCGACCGATTATTTCAATTTTGATCGCAACTCATAGGGAAAAGGTTGGTCTTTCATATTCTGAAGTTAAGATGTGCTGATTTTTTTTAATAATAAAAAATCGTCATCAAAATACACCGTGTGCAGGGTTTGACTTTAGTAAATAACTTTTCAGTATTTTTTCTGTAGGCAACTTCCTCATGTTCCTTCCTACATTTGTTACTCCATGGTTTATCGCTATATCGGTTGACCGTTTGATCCAACTGTTTGCAGTTGAAGCAGTTCATGACGCGTGATACAAACAAACTGATCCAGCGGAGGTTACGTGAAACGAGTCTGATTCAGCGTTTTCCTTCTTGGCGTTCTTTATCACGGTTGAATTACTTGCATTAAAATATTCATACTGACTGAAGCAATGGATTTTTGAATCGGCCGATCCCAACAGATCCTTGTAAATGTAAATTGAGGGAAATCATAAGGGTGTCCGAGCTTACGCAAAATCAAGCTTTCGTTCATTTATAAAATGTATGATTAGTTACCTCTATCGAATAGGCTCGAGACGTTTAAAGGATGATTACCTGTAAAGAAAAATAAATGCATTAGAAAATGTTGAACCAATCACAATTTCAGCCTCTACATTCAATCGATAAACAAAGCACAGATCTAAATTGCCTTCACTCCTAAACCACACAACAACTCAGCCCGGCTCGTACTCAATTATTTTCACCAAATTGAAAACAAATTTCCCCCCGCTTTTGTTGTTTTTGTTCAAAACTCAAACCGCATCGATGCGAAATTAGTGAAATTCACACAACATATGGATTGCCATTTGATACCCGCTGAGATTCCACAGCCAACCGCTGCCAGCCCACGGTTTACGATCCTCGGATGGGAATGCAAATCGGCCAAAACGGCATTAACACTGGCTGCTCTCCATCGCGAACACGCGCGCGCGCCTGCAACCGGCAAACGCTCCGGAATACCAAAAATATTGCATATACGTATATACGAGCCATCAAAATTTACACCACTCTCTGATACAGGCGAGGTACGTCGCCGCTGACGCCGACACCTCCTTCTACCCGGTAGGTATTGCATAAGATCAGTGTTGATCCAGATTTGTTCGGATAATAATAATGTTGGCTGCTTGCAAATGAGAGCCAGCCTCAGCCAAATCGCGAACGAGTGGGGAAGGGGGTGGAAGTAAAGCGCAACACGAAGCTAATGTAATTTTATTCGGTGTTTGATTTTCACCGGCAGCGAGGCGGCGCCGGCGTCGGCCGATAAGCAGGAGACGGATTTGACGGTTGGTAATTACGATTTTCGATAATGTGCGAGCCCTTAAAATAATGGAATATATCTGTTAATCTGGTAGAGGGTGGTTGGAGGAAATTGATTTGAATGTTCGGAGAGATTGAGGGTTTGAGTCATTTCGAAGAGTGGTGTTACCTAAGGCTTTGTAAGTGTCTTTGTCGAAGCGGACAAATCATATATCTAGAAAGGATGTAACCAAAAATTCGAACATTTGGTTACTACGTTTCAGTGATTAACTTTCAGGCCGCTTTGTTTAAACAACGTTGGCTTAACTTTGTTCACAATTGTAGCTGTTTTGTTAGATTACCACCTTCCAACCTTTTCAATCGGTATGTGTACATAAGTCTCATAACCATTAACCCAACCAATTCAGACCACTTTATTCGATCACTTAAGAGAGCAGCTTTCAAAACCATTGGTACACCTATTACGCAAAAAAACGGATAGGAGTTTCTGCAATACGGTCTAGTACCTTCTGGTAACCCAGCGTGACCCATCCACTGTACTAATGGGGCTCCAAATGAATGAAGCGATTTTCCTCTTTTCACTTTAGCTTGTATTGACCTGATCTTTTTCTTTTTTTGGTCGGCTACCATCGCTGACTGAAACTGCTCGTCTAATTGGTCCAATGCTATTACAGAGCCCATTACCATCTAGACGTTATTGTTATTATTTGGCGCAGTTAGGACCGGCCGCCTCTTACTCAGTCTCTCTGTCTCTCTCTCCATCTGCTTGAATGGTTCTTCCTTTTACGCGCAGAACATATGCGAATTACCTACCCCATCCGCCCCATTTCGGCAGCCTATATGTAGATGTGGATACACAGCAAGGAGCCACCGAAGCTCAAAATCGATTTCCATTATGCAACCCTGCTGATGGGTTCGCGTCCGTCCGTGTGCTCCGGTTGGCATTTTCGTTGATCGCATTTAGGTAGGAAGGTAGGTGGGTACTTATTTTTTTTCTTCTGACCTGGTTGCAATGCTTGAATGTTCATTCGGTAATTATAATTGAGACGGCGGTTAACGAAACAAGCAAATTGTGCATAAAATTTAATGTTCATTGAAGTCCAAGTGTTTCTGGTTCTACCGGTTATTGGAATAAAATTAACGCGTGAAATTATGAATCAGTTCTCGACAAATTTCGCTGAATGTTGCCGTGTAATTATATGTGTCATTCATCGAAATTAACCCTCCGGCAGTCGCCTGACTGTATACATGCATGTATTGGCCACCCTTTTGAAACTCAAAGATGATTTTGTCTCAATTTTGTTTTAAGCAGTTACAAATCCTTTTTGCAAGAAATTTTTTAAAAAGGTTTGAATTTCCGTAAAGGCATAAAGCTTTAATTTTATTTCACTAAAGTTGTAGTGTTTTGGTACTACATTTTTCAGTGAATAAGGGTGAAAGCACCCTTAATTGAAAAATTATCTCGAAAACTCGAAACGCTGGGCTTAGAAATTTTTTACATAGAATGTATATTAAAAATTTGAAATAAATCGGATTACTTCGCAAATCGTGTTTTTTCCAGAGAAGTTCTACAAAAAGCGTCATCACCGAGTAGCTTGTCGATACTTTTGCACAAAAAAAAATACAGAATGTTATTGAAATAATGCATCATAATGCACAAAAAATTTAATTAATTCGCTACAACCAAATTTGTAAAAAAAAATCGCAAAAGTGTTTTTACGGCCACCCCCTTTTTATATAATGTTTTTTCCATGCATTCGGTAACATTTTCCTTAAAAAATCGATGCCGATTTTTTGAAAAACGACATTTTGAGATAATCGAGTTTAAAATTTCAAGTTGCCACTGCTCCTGGTAGACGAAGCGCGCTTCGAAGCATTGTAACTTTCCATCTATTTCTCAGATCTATCTCTATAAATATTTGGGAAACTATTCCCAAGAAGTTGTACTGGTATGGTAATAACGGTAAGATATGTAACGCTTTAAACTTTTGCGACGCAGTGGGAGTTCTTCTAAGTTTTTACTGGATTTATAGCTAGCATTGAGATATAAATACGAATTCTTTCTTCTAATGAACTCTTAGGGATGTAAAAAGTACAACTAGCACAAAAAATATGCGAATTTGTTAATTACTTATTGATTATAAACTATTAAAAGTCGAAAATCTCGTTTTTGTACAATAAATTCGACTGTGTCCGAACTAAAAGTCCTAAACTAAATCTAAACTTTCTTGCAAGTATCTCAAACAGGGAACTAAATAATAGATTTTTTGCAGAATTTTTCGTAGGTCCTATTTAAAAAAAAATTAACAAAATATGCAAAAATGGAGTTGATTATTATGTTGGTCTATAAAAGAGACAGAAATAACTTCTCAACTAGCATACAAATAGATTAAGTGGTTTTTAAGATAGCTGATTACGATGCTGATAACAGTATTTGAAAATTCAAAATGGCGGCTACAAAATGGCAGCCATTTTTTACGGAATTTGCGAATATTGGTACAATGAGCATAAAACTCGATTTAGGAGAGTTTTTGAGGTCACTGAATACGATTCTGATGTCAGAATTCGAAAATTCAAAATGGCGCTTACAAAATGGCAACTATTTTTTACAATATTGGCGAATTTTGTTACAGTCAGTATGTAACTCGATTCACGGGGGTTTTTCGCCACATTGTATTCGCCATTTTCAATTTTATATTTTCGGCGTCAGAATCACAATCAGCGACTCCGAAAACCACCTTGTAAAACGTTTTAGACATATATTAAACAAATTTGTGATTGAGTCGCCACATTGGATCCGTCATTTTCGATTTTACATTTTTGACGTCAGAATTAGAATAAACGACCCCGAATACCCTCTTTTAAGACGTTTTAGACAAATATTAAAAAACTTGTAATTGAGCCAAGCACAGTCGCTAAAAAATAATCTCTCCAGCACTGTAATACAAATGCCCGGTTTAGAATGCTTATGCTTGGAACAAGTTATTGTGCGCATTTCACTACCAAATTGCGCTCTGTTTATTTGGTGTACATATCTGCGGGCAGACTTCCCATGAACATCGACAATTTTGTACCTGTGTACAAAATTTCATGCGCGCGTGCAACTTCAAACATGCTTCGTCTCGATGTACAGGTTCGCCTCGAGCATCGAACTCAAGCGAACGGTGTACAAACTCTAGTTCAAACATTCACACGGTTCGTACACGAGAACGATTTGTACAAGGCAAAAAGAGTCAACGCTAATAATGTTGAGAGTGAGAAAGAGAAAACCAGTGCCTCGAACCTACGTGTACGTACATGGGATTCGGTTGTGCAGGCGAACATATGCACGTGTTTAGGTACGAAATAGCGTGTTTGACTTCGTACACGAAGTTGTGGGTTTAATATGAACACAGAACCAGAGAGAACATAGTGTGCGATGTGCATATGGGAAGACTATCTGCGGCTCCTCTGCAGTTCAACAAATTCTGGATAGAGCTAGTAGTTCAACCAGTGTACTCATTGAAGGTGATTACAACCTTCCCCATCTCCGATAGATATTCGACGATGATCTCAAATGTTACCTCTCTGGAACTGTCACAGCCGAACAAGAGATAGCTATCACGGAAACGATAGTCGCTGGAGGACTGTTTCAAATCAATTCGCTCACTAACGCAAATGGACCGACCCTCGACCCTCCAACCGATTTCGATACTTTTGGGTGTTTTGGATTCAGGAGCTCATCCACTTTTGGACTTGATGAAAATGAATCGGATTACTTCATTCGGTTCCCGGGAATTCGGGTTTCTGGAAGCAGGTTCCAGTGCTGGGGTACTATTTGCGAACTTCAATGGAATACTAGCGATATGGGTATCAGAATTATTGGAATTGCATCAGTAGGCTGTATCTCTGTATCTGTACATCTAAAAGTGACCAAATCGGTTAAATGAAGCCATAGTTATGAGCATTTCAATTTGTGGGTACCCGGGTACCCTCGTTGGCCTGTTAAAAGTGTTTTTTGTTGGGCAATTAACTGTTAATATTGAACAATGGTTCCTGTTGAATGGTATGCAGCTAAACGTTGACAAATGTAAAATTATAAGTTTCAGGCGATCATCCACTCTATCTCATTATGAGTACTTGCTCCACGGCCGCGTCATCGAAAGAGTGGACTCCATTCGTGACTTGGGAGTGCATTTTGATAGAAAGCTTAGCTTCTCGGATCACATCACCGCAACGACGGCGAAGGCAGTCGCAAAACTTGGTTTCCTGAAGCGAAATACCGCTGGCTTTGACGACTTCTACGCACTAAAATCTCTATATTGCAGATTGGCGCGAATCATTTTGGAGTATGCTGTGCAAGTGTGGGCTCCACATCACAACGCACAGTGGTCCAGATCGCTAATTTAGGAGGAATTTTTACTTTCTGACAAACCTGTATAATTTAGCCGTATCATGTCTTAGGATGAATTTGTGTACTTTAGAAGATGCTTCTTTTTATTGGAATAGTTATTAGGGTGGTTCTAATTTATCTAAAATACGAAAATAAACTTTTTACTGATGAAAGATAGAGCTCCACAGTCTTCCACAAAGTTGTAAAGTAACTTATTTTGAATAAATTTGTTGAACATATTAAAGCTCTATCTCTTTTAGTTTTTGTTATACAAGAAATTTAAAAAAAAAGATTAGGGTGTTCCTGAAAAAAACGTTTTTTTAGTATAACTTTTGTATCTTTTACTTTTTGTTAACACAACCTTTGGACAGCTTATTGAAAACTTCAAGCCGAGTATTTTTCTCCAAGACACCGAAGGTCTAACTTTTTTCTTTAAAAAGTTATGGACACTTTTCGTTAAAAAAATAGCCTATTTCAAGGCTCAATATCGCTGATGCGGGCACCTAAAATTGAATTCTGTTTCCACCACATGAAAGACCATACTTATTGGTATATTTGAGCAAAAATTGGCGAATACGATATTTTTTTAAAATTTGCAATTTAGATTTAAAGTTTGTAGTTTTGCAGGTTCAACGCATTAAAGCATTTACACACATATCGTTGTATTATGAAAAAAGCCACTTTCAAATATCATTCTCTCATCGCAGCAAGCTTTGCATAAGTGAAACGACTGTCAAAAAAGGTTTCTGATTTTATTCGTTTTAAATAAAACTAGTAAATATGGATATTAGTCGAAAAGAGTTGGCGAATTTGCTTATTGCTGGTAAAAAGACAGATGAACTGCTTAAGTTCATTACAAGTAGTAATCCAAATGTAAAATTGAGACTTGTTAATGTTCGAAAGAAATTTTATATTTTGTTAAAACAACCTTTGAACAGCTTTTAGAAAACTTCAATCCACGTTTTTTCATAACTCTGAAAGTCTAACTTTATACTTTCAAAAGTTATGGAAACTTTTCGCTCATAAATAGCCCTTTTTCAAATGTCATTATCTCTGATTGGGGCAAATAAAAGTAAGTTCGGATTGAACCATAGAAAAGAACATACTTTTAAGTATATTTGAGCAAAAATTGGAAAATATTATTTTTTTTAAGCATGTAATTTTAAATTTACTAACCAAAGTTTTAAATTTTTTCGCATAGCGACATAAAAGAAATTGCCTAAAGCCTTTGTATTTCCTTTTCTGTTTTGCTTACATATCAACAATACTGAATGTGTTCATTAAAAATAATTTGGCTATGACAACAATTTATGTTTTATATAAGGAGAATTTATTCAATGCCAATTAATTCAAAAGTAGATGCATTGCATTTTCAGGTATATCCAGCGGTGCTCGTTGAATTCGACGTTTACATTTAAGAGAAATTATAGGATCTGATGAAACAAGAAGTCTCTTGAAAACGTCATCAAGATTGACGAGTCGATCGAATTTGCGTGCGTGGAATTCTCGGAATCTGCGAATACTTTTATTCCTGGTTTCTTGAACTTCTTCACTGCACATACCTACTGGCAGCATGTTATGTTGAATAATGCTTGTAATTGTTGTCATAGCCAAATTATTTTTAATGAACACATTCAGTATTTTTGATATGTAAGCAAAACAGAAAAGGAAATACAAAGGCTTTAGGCAATTTCTTTTATGTCGCTATGCGAAAAAATTTAAAACTTTGGTTAGTAAATTTAAAATTACATGCTTAAAAAAAATAATATTTTCCAATTTTTGCTCAAATATACTTAAAAGTATGTTCTTTTCTATGGTTCAATCCGAACTTACTTTTATTTGCCCCAATCAGAGATAATGACATTTGAAAAAGGGCTATTTATGAGCGAAAAGTTTCCATAACTTTTGAAAGTATAAAGTTAGACTTTCAGAGTTATGAAAAAACGTGGATTGAAGTTTTCTAAAAGCTGTTCAAAGGTTGTTTTAACAAAATATAAAATTTCTTTCGAACATTAACAAGTCTCAATTTTACATTTGGATTACTACTTGTAATGAACTTAAGCAGTTCATCTGTCTTTTTACCAGCAATAAGCAAATTCGCCAACTCTCTTCGACTAATATCCATATTTACTAGTTTTATTTAAAACGAATAAAATCAGAAACCTTTTTTGACAGTCGTTTCACTTATGCAAAGCTTGCTGCGATGAGAGAATGATATTTGAAAGTGGCTTTTTTCATAATACAACGATATGTGTGTAAATGCTTTAATGCGTTGAACCTGCAAAACTACAAACTTTAAATCTAAATTGCAAATTTTAAAAAAATATCGTATTCGCCAATTTTTGCTCAAATATACTAATAAGTATGGTCTTTCATGTGGTGGAAACAGAATTCAATTTTAGGTGCCCGCATCAGCGATATTGAGCCTTGAAATAGGCTATTTTTTTAACGAAAAGTGTCCATAACTTTTTAAAGAAAAAAGTTAGACCTTCGGTGTCTTGGAGAAAAATACTCGGCTTGAAGTTTTCAATAAGCTGTTCAAAGGTTGTGTTAACAAAAAGTAAAAGATACGAAAGTTATACTAAAAAAACGTTTTTTTCAGGAACACCCTAATCTTTTTTTTTAAATTTCTTGTATAACAAAAACTAAAAGAGATAGAGCTGTAATATGTTCAACAAATTTATTCAAAATAAGTTACTTTACAACTTTGTGGAAGACTGTGGAGCTCTATCTTTCATCAGTAAAAAGTTTATTTTCGTATTTTAGATAAATTAGAACCACCCTAATAACTATTCCAATAAAAAGAAGCATCTTCTAAAGTACACAAATTCATCCTAAGACATGATACGGCTAAATTATACAGGTTTGTCAGAAAGTAAAAATTCCTCCTAAATTAGCGATCTGGACCACTGTGCAACGTCCAAATAACCCGATTAGAACGCGTACAAAGATGTTTTGTGCGATACGCTCTAAGAAATTTGCCGTGGAACGACCCTGCCCATCTATCACCTTACAACGATAGATGCATGCTGCTTGAGTTACCGACGTTAGAGTTCCACCGCACATTCTTGCAAAGAATGTTTATATTTGATATGTTGTGTAATAACATTGACTGCCCAGATATTCTTGCACGGATTAATGTGTTTGTACTTCCTCGCGCTCTACGGAACCGTCCTTTTTGTGGATTCCTAGACATCGTACTGTTGATAGTCAAAACAACACTGCGGATAGATGTTGCTACAAATTCAACGAAGTTTCACATCTGTTAATAACTTTTAATGTTACTAAATGTAGGTATAAGTTAACTTTTATGAATTTTTAATTAATTTAGACATTATGTTCTATTTTTTTTATAATCTGTACGGTATGTACCGAAGATCGGAACAAGTAAATAAATAAAAATATATTGGATCCGCTATTTTGAATTATACATTTTCAACGTCAGAATCAGAATCAGCGACCCCGAAAACCCTTTTGTAAGACGTTTCAGGCCAAAATAAAACAAAAAACATGAAATTTAGACGAGTATAGTCGCCATATTTGATCCGCCATTTTGAATTTTACATTTTCGACGCACAGTGGGGCAGAATGCTACTTTCGACGTTCAAAACCTCTAGCGCCCTGGTTATGTATCTTTGATGATTGGTGTGTTCAGCAAAGTATCGTGGATAAAAATAAACATTATTTTGACAACTTTGGTTTTGATCCAGATGAGTAGAAACTGATCTAGATCAGTTCTATCTTTTGACACAGGCGTCCTATCAAAAAGCTTTCTTCGGTAAAGTTGTTTGTTTTAATATGCTAAACATATGCTTCAAGGACACTCATACTCTATAACCTATGTAGATGGCGCTACATTTAAAAAAATATTCGAAAAAATTAATTTTTGCATTTTTTTATGAATTTTTTTTCAAAATCTGACCTTTCACCCCAAGATTCGATGTTATGTTCGTTAAGCATTTCAAAAATGGCTTTTATGTTCGTGCGGAACATTGCGTACATTTGACAATTTAATCTGTTTAGAATATATGAACTTGTTCTTATTATTGTTCCTTACCTTATAGTTTATTTCACATAATATTAAACTAACTCTTGACGTCTACAAAGATTAATTTTGAACTAGTCACACATAAAATTTCAGCTGCCGCCGCACATTGAGCAATGACGGCGGAATTCGGAAATTGGCAATTTCACCTAACATAAGTGTCTGTAGATAAAAAGCCCCACCTTGCCCCACTTTTTTCTTTTTGTTATTATAAAGTTAAAAGTCTCTACTAAACACGAACAAAATTTCAGATGCCGCCATCTGTTTTTTTTAAATGTCATGTAGCGCCATCTACATAGGTAATAGAATATAAGTGTCTTTGAAACATATGTTTAGCATATCAAAACAAACAACTTTACCGAAGAAAACTTTTTGATAGGACGCCTGTATCAAAAGATAGAACTGATCTAGATCAGTTTCTACTTATCTAGATCAAACGCAAAGTTGTCAAAATAATGCTTATTTTTATCCACAATACTTTGCTGAACACACCAATCATCCAAGATACATACCCAGGGCGCTAGAGGTTTTGAGCGTCGAAAGTAGCATTCTGCCCCACTGTGCGACGTCAGAATAAGAATCAGCGCTAAGCGAAAAATAACATTGCGTACTAAGGGACCATTCATAAATTACGTAACGCATGTAACAACTTGTCACAAATTTCTCCATTCCCCTCCTCTATTACGTACCAAATTCCTTGAAAAAAAATTTTCTTCAATGAAAACATGTTACGTAACGATCTAGCTTACTCCCCTCCCCCCTATGTCACAACTTGTCACACCCCCTCCCCCCTAAAAGCGTTACGTAATTTATGAATGGTCCCTAAGTGTATAGCACGACTTCCGCATGGTTAAAGACACAGGAATTCAGAGCATTGCATCTTATTTCAGGGATTTCTGTTTTTTTAAGTTATCTATTTATTTATTTATATAATTTTTTATTTGTCTTTTAATTTTTTGTTTAAATTTTCATTTATTTATTTATTTTTTATTTATTTATTTATTTATTTATTTATTTATTTATTTATTTATTTATTTATTTATTTATTTATTTATTTATTTATTTATTTATTTATTTATTTATTTATTTATTTATTTATTTATTTATTTATTTATTTATTTATTTATTTATTTATTTATTTATTTATTTATTTATTTATTTATCTATTTATTTATTTATTTATTTATCATTATCCACCGGATTCGAAGTAGACAGAAACAGTGGGAAAAAGCAGGTTTGAGTTGGCCATATTTCATAACATCCAGGGCTTTTTTGAATTCTTTTTATGATCCCTAATGACTGTGTAAATGTTGGGTGCGATTGGTCCCCGGATCTACGCATTGCGTTTAAAACTTGCATGGAAATTAGTATAGGAAATACTACTTTTTTGCTACTTCGCACGTTCAGATTGTTATTTCATTCAACCTGGAAAACTAAACCTATGAAAAGTTTGTTCATGTTATTAAGATTTTAAGATGAATTTAGGGTTCGGTAAACCGAGGCATGTCAAAAAACCGGTATTTGCGGTATTGGAACCGAAAAAAACCGGAGAGAACCTATAACCAGAAAATAACGAAGAATAACAAGTACTATTTTCAATGCAGTCATATTCAACTGAATTTTGTGCCTATTCATACTAGCCTAACAAAATAATTGTTCATCACACATTACTTGGGGTGTCCCTGATGTGAATCGGTAGCTTATTTTTGCATCGTAACCTGAAAAGTGTGTATGTCGTTATGTTGTCAAACTTGTTTTTTTTTAAAGACACTCACTACAATTGCAATCGAGACGGGAAATGTTACCCACTAAAGCGCTACTTAAGACCAATTGCAGTGGGTCCTTAATCTGAATGAGATATTGGGTGTACGGTTCAGATGCGTGGGCGTAGAAACGATAAGATCGCGTGAGTATGTGTGTTTATTTGTCTGCGCTTAAGACCGCGCTATCAGATTCTTAGTACTATAACGTTCACTAAATCATCGGAGCGTTTTTATATTGGCGTAGATGTGCGCGAAGATCGCGAGTGTATGTTCGTCTTTGTGTATCATCGTGAAAGGCTCAAGCGTTTCCATGTTAACGTATGCGATCGCGTGGGTGTTTGTATTTCGCGTGTGCTAGCGTGTATGTAACTTCGCATGTGTGAACTCGATTTTAGAACTTTGTGGTCATTCGCATATTCGCGTGTGCGAATAAATGATCGCGCGGACCTTAACCCTTCAAGGTGCAAAGCAATTTTTTCAAATTCTCTAAAAATTGTCTCACAAAACTCATAAAACTACATTGCGCATTTAAGGGTTAAATCTGATACTTAATATGCAGTGTACGGTTCAGATTCGAGAAGTGCGAGTTTTCCCATATCACTAGAGCTGCTGGCCGCTGTCGCCATGTGTGAACGTGTTGTCTGGTGAAAATGAGTGTCATTTTATTATTACTATTATTATTTATTAGGGCGTTAACAACGAGAATCATGCATCTATTTTTGATAATTAGTTACAATTCATGAAAGATAAAATAAAAAAATAACCTAATATTATTGCTGTTGTATATTCTCGTATTGATTCTCTTTCTTGGTTGTGAGCAGGTTTACCCTCTGCCGCTTGCTGCTTGCGTCTGCCTTCTCCCTCGTTCGTGCTTGCGTCTATGTCGTCGTCACTAGAATAGCTCTGATTGTCGCTGTTAGAAGTTTTTTTTTGCGTTATCGAGTGACTTTGGTATAACCGTCTTCATTCTTGTTTATTACTGCTCTAGGTATTTTAACTATTGGCTTGCGGATACCGTGGAATATTGTTTGTCCGGTATTTATTTTTTGGCCGGCTGTCTGCGGTGTATCAGTAAATGTCGAAGAATGTTTGGTGACGTTCGTTGTAGTAGATGAGTTTTCTTTAGTTGTTTTGGCGTATGGCTTCCCGTAGTGTGCCGCCTGGATACAGAACGGGTACATGGGAGTTTGCCTAGCGTATGTGCATAGGTTTCTTTATATGTAGTTAACACTTTGGGATGATCTGCCCTCCAAGGTCAAGTAAGACGATATAGTTTAGTTCAGCCGCATTCGCACCACCAAAACACCGAAAATACCAGGGAAAAAGTTTGTCCATGTGTCGTTTGTGACTGATTCAACATACTTTTGCATGAGTCCTTTAATATAATCCATATTATTGCGCGGTTCCAGATTGTGGAGACGAATTTCCGTCAGATGAAGGTCCATATACATGGGGATCTTGATTTTGAAGTTTTCATATTCGACGTCGTGTTGCATGTCGTTCTTTGCTACGAAGATTTCTGCCTCGGTTAAGGAGTTGAACGTTATTAGTACTACTTGTCTCGTATGGTGTAGCTGGATGTGTGAAACTTCAGTAAGAACAAGTTCCATTTTCACATGAATCAACATTTCCACCTTGCACACTGAAGCTCCAAGACAGGTCTGCGAAGTCAATCACGATTGTGTTATCCCGCAATGGGTGAAATGTATTTTGTGCTGCACTCATTTCACTCGCAGTTGAGGACACCCTTTGATGTGTCTATATCCGGATGTCATCTCTTCATGATTGCGCGAACACGGGCATTTGTAGGACCATACTAGAGGCCGCGTTTATAAGTTTATAATAGGTAATATAAGTAATATAATCACCAGCTTGTTTTCATGTTTGCGAGGTCGTGGACGTTAATGATCGCGAAAGTTTCAAGCGTTTGTATATTAACGCATTTGTTGCGTGTGATAACGTTAATAAGCCCTCTCGGCCTCCTCGATGCACCTTTATCGAGGCGTATTTCAATCAGCATCTTAAATCTCTTTCTGTTAGAGGTCAATATGAAAAACTATCATTATTTACAATATAATAAGGATGGCTATTTTCCTAGTTGCTACCTTAAATGGAGATTCACGAATAAAGTAGGATAGATTATTGATAATTGATGCACTAGGTTTATTTAAACTTATACATGTAACATTTCTTGAAGATGTTTATAATACCGTCAATCCAATCAGTCTAGGGGAGGGAACAATTCCTCGAAAGACCACTAAGCGGTGCAAAAATACTAACAAAAAAGTTTCAAAATTAGCCTGCAAACATTTGGTCTGGCAAGTAATCTGTAGTTGCAGCTAGAGCTTTCAACGCGGATACAGGTCGGACTCGATTATCCGGGGATTTGAAAAAAATCTCACCCCGGATAATCGAATCACCCGGATTGTTCGGTTTCGGAGGGAACGAAGACAATTTTCCGAGATGCACTAATATCCGTGTATTTAGATATTTTTATATCCTGCGAAAATACAGTTTGCTCTAAATATAGTTCAATGTGTATAATATTTACTCACGTTTAGTCAATCTTCCCGCTCTATGTTTCCCAACGATCGTGGATCCTGGCCTTGATCGTGATGTCTATCTATGCGTACATTTCATTATTATTTCTGTATTTTTTAGATTAGTTATATAATTTTACCTGTAGTTTTGTAAGTAACTTAAATAGCTTTTAGGTTAGGTTTACCTTTAGCTTTAAGTTGTATATATAGTCTAAGAAATAATGCTTTTAGTTTATAAATTGTAGTTGGTAAGTTCATCTACTACCTGATCTTTAGGCTAAACTAGTTTTAAATAATTCATAACAACGAGATTAATAATAATTTTAATCGATGCTCCGATCAGCACAGCACTGCATGTGACCACTCTATATAACTTCTTTTTTCCTTTTATCTTCCTCCTTCTTTCCGTTTCTCTGACACTTCTCGCGTCGATCGATCGGCAATATCGATGTCGACCACCAGAGTAGTGCGACAGTAGGTGCGCTCGTCCGAGGGACGTCACACTCCCCCCCGGTATGGGGACCGTACACTTCGGTTCCTCTTACTCCAACTCGCGCCTTTCGTAGATTCCGTGCACGGTTTGCACAGTAGCTCTGCGAGTTTGTCCTCCACTGGTTACTACACCGATGACCCGTCCTTTAGGCCAACAGTTTCTAGGATGCTCATGATCCACGATGACGACAATGTCACCAACCTGAAGAGGTTTCGCCTTCTCATGCCATTTGGTGCGCCGCGTAATATCCGGAAGGTAGTCCTTGATCCAACGCTTCCAAAAAAGGTTGGCAAGCCATTGAGAAGTCGGATGTCCCCTACGTATTGTAGAAACGTCAGTATTAAGCAAGGTCAACGGTTTCGACCCATCAGAAGAACCCAACAGAAAGTGGTTGGGTGTTAGTGCAGCC
This sequence comes from Topomyia yanbarensis, assembly GCF_030247195.1. Lineage (NCBI taxonomy): Eukaryota > Metazoa > Arthropoda > Insecta > Diptera > Culicidae > Topomyia > Topomyia yanbarensis. The sequence goes on from NC_080672.1 coordinate 345,304,486, forward strand.
TCCGCTTCGTCTTCGATAGGAACATGAGTAAGAGGGCGTGTGTTAAGTACCCCTTCAATCTCCGTCAGTGCGTTTCTTAACTCCTCGTCAGTGGGTTTCCGCATTCTCAAAACTTCAGCAAGGTTCCGTTTGACCGACTGGATGAGGCGCTCCCAACTTCCGCCCATGTGGGGTGATGCCGGTGGATTGAACTGCCATGCAGTAGTTGGTGTGACAAATTCACGCATCAACTGATTGTAGTCGATCGTCTGGTAGATGTCCTGCAGCGCCCGTTTGGCTCCTATGAAGTTAGTCCCTCTGTCACTATAGAAGCTGATAGGTGTACCTCTTCGTGCCGTGAAATTCCTCAGAGCCATAATGCAGGAACTTGTCGTCAAGGAGTGGGCTATCTCTATATGCACTGCCCTTATTGTCAGGCAGGTCAGCAGAACCCCCCATCTCTTTTCGACCCTGCGACCTACAGCCACCTCAATCGGTCCAAAATAATCGACCCCTACATGCGCGAATGGTCTCGTGTATGCTGATAGTCTGGCTGCGGGTAGGTCTGCCATTTCCGGCGGTTGGGGAAGAACGTCGCGATTCTTACACCGCTGGCAGTTCTTGCGAATCGATATAAGTGCTTGTCTCAGGCGAAAAATACTGAATTTTTGCCGTACCTCGTTAACTACAACCTCGTAATTACGGTGTAGATACATTTCGTGGTAATGCACAAGGATTAACGAAGTGATCATGTGTTTCGGTGGCAGTATAACCGGATTCTTCGCATCGTTGTGGAGATATGCACACACCCCAGTTCTCCCTCGCATCCGCATGACACCACTGTCGTCTATAAATGGGCTTAGCTTGTAGAGAGAGCTTGCTTTCGAAATCCGCTTCACCGCATCTTTAGTCTCCAGCACTGCAATTTCGTCTTGGTAAACATCTCGTTGCGCTTGCCGAAAGTGGTATTCTTCCGCTCTGCGAAGTTCGTCCCGTGATAAGGGTCCACTGCAAAATAAATCCCTTTTGCGGTGACGTTGAACGTTCGCGCAGAAACGAAACACGTACGCTGTCACAGCAAGCAAACGTCGCCAATTGGAAAATCTGTTTACATCGATTACCGCCTCAGGAGCTAGGAAGTGCAATAGCACACTAGGTCTCATTTCTTCATCCGTGATAAGGGATTTTTGTGGAAGTATGGGCCACTCCACTTCTGCCTGCCTCAGGAATGCGGAACCTTTAAACCACCTGCTTTCCGAAGATAAATCAGGATGCTCGCGCCACCTGGTCCCGTCATCAGCCACATTGTATCGTGTTGGAACCCATCTCCATTCGACGATATCCGTAGACTCCAAAATTTCGCTGACTCTCGATCCGACGAAGGCACTATACCGTTTGTGATCGGCTCGCAACCAACAAAGAACATTTCGCGAGTCTGTCCAGAACGTTCTTTTGGAGATCTTCATTTTAAGGCTTCTTGTAACGTTAGCTGCCAGTCTGCATCCAAGAACCGCAGCCTGCAGTTCCAAACGTGGAATGGATGTGTATTTTAACGGCGCCACCCGTGTCTTGGCTGCAACCAAAGAGCACTCAATCTGATCATTATTCGCAAATCGCAAAAACACTACCGCTGCCATGGAACTTTCGCTGGCATCAACAAAAATGTGCAATTGAATCGCATCAGCTTCTGTCGCCTTTGTAAACTGCCGGTAACATCTCGGGATACGCAGCTTCTCCAACTCTGGCAGCAGACGCAGCCAGTCACGCCATCTCTCGTACAGATTGGTGGGGATAGCTACATCCCATTCCACATTAGCACGCCACACCTCTTGAAGCAAGATTTTTAGCAGGATCAAGAAATGATCAATGAGACCTAGAGGATCGTAAATGGTCATCAATGTCCGAAGTATCTCCCGTTTAGTAGGGCAGCGGCTTCCATCAAGCAAGGCTGACTCAAATCTCGCCCAGGAGATCTTATATTTGAATACATCGTCCTGCGTATCCCACCACATTCCGAGGATTTTCTGGTTCGACAGTTCAGCACATATGTTCAGATCCTTTTCCCTTGATTGCTGTTCGTGCATTCTGGCTAATACCAGCGGTGAGTTGGAAACCCAATTGCGAATTTCGAATCCACCCTGCTTGTGGATAAAGTGGACTGATTCAGCCAGCGCAACTGCTTCCTGCTCTGTTTCGACGCTTACGACCATATCATCCACATAGTGTCCTTCCTTAATGACCGTCACTGCTTCTGGGTATTCGCCTTCGAACCTATCGGCATTTTTGTTCTTCACAAATTGCGCTGTGGCCGGGGAGCAGCTCGCCCCGAAGGTCATAACCTGCATGACGTAAGTGCTTGGTTCACCATGTTCTTCACTATCGCGCCAAAGAAAGCGCTGACACTGCTGGTCCTCGGCGATGATCCCCACCTGGTGGAACATCTCGCATATATCGGCACAGAGACCAATTCGATGCTCGCGAAACTGATACAGGATACCCACCAACGACGCTAACTGATCCGGACCAGTGAGGAGTGTCGAATTTAGGGAGGTTCCATATACTGACGCAGCAGCATCCCACACGATCCTGATCTTGCCAGGTTTGTTTGGGTTGTATACCGGAAAAATGGGCAGATACCATACCCGTTCGTACTTTCGTGAGAGTTCTTCTGTGGAAAGTTTACGGACGTAGTTTTTGGATTGGTAGTCCTTGATTTTTTCGTCCAATATTTTCGACAACTCTTTATCCTTCTCCAGGCGTTTCTCCAAGCATCTCCAACGGCGAATAGCATTTGTTTTGTTATCTGGCAATCGAACTTTATCAGAACGCCACAGCAACCCCGTTACATAACGTTCTCCATTGAAGTGTGTGCGGGATTCTAGTAAAGACATGGCTAGTTTGTCCTCCTTCGACAGTCGTTCAAATTGCGTCGGTATGACCACCGAATTTTCAAGGGAAAAGTAATCTTTAACCATCTGGTTTAGATGTATAACACTTTGTTGGTTACAGCTACAGACGTGGTAAGTATGACTGATATTGATGCAGTTCTTTGATGTCCAACCACCGTATACGGTCCAACCAAGGTTCGTTTTTACAGCAATAGGTTCACCCATCCTGCCTTCACGACTTTTTCGAACGAGCATAATATTGGCGTGTTTCAAACCGATTAGTATTCGCGGCCGAACATTGGAATAAGATTCCACAGGTACTCCACGCAGATAGCCGTGTTTCTCCGTTAGTTGAGTCATATCCAACGACTGGAAAGGTAGCTGCAATTCCTCGACTGTTCTTACATCTTGTAGTAACGTTCGCTTTCCTTCCTGTCCGCTTATTTCAACGTTGACACTGTGTGAACCAGATTCGTAACGATGAGTACCTGCAGTCCACTTAAGACAGAGTGGATGGGCCTTCCCAGAGAGCTTCAGATCTTCGGCAAGTTGCTGATCGATGAGCGTTAACTCTGATCCGTCATCTAAGAATGCGTGGCACTTCATCTGCACCCCGTTTCCAAATAGTGTTACCGGCAGGTAACGGAAGGAACCGGGGCCTGTACTGGACTGGTGCGTATTAACATTGCGTTCTTCATTCTGATTAGAAACACTAGTCGATGCAGATGTTTCAAGCAAATCTTTGTGGAGCAGAATGTGGTGCTTAAAGGTACAGCCGTTCTTTCCACACTCCCCAGAATTGCAACCACCTCTATGCTGCCTAAGACACTTGCGGCAGAAGTTAAATCCACGAACTGTTGCCCATCTTGCTTCGTATGACAGCTCCAGGAAACGTTTGCATTTCCCCAGATATTTGCAATCCCCTCTGCATGCTGGACAGGGTTTATTTCCTTCGGTTCCCGGCTGACTGCTTTGAGTAGAATGAATGGATTGGTTCATATCTCTGCCATCCTCGGTAGGAACTTCGGCGAGAGTGTTGACGTATCGCTCTTTCCGGATTTCTCGGGACTCCTGAGTCCTGCTAGATCGACACTGAGGCTCGAATACCACGTTCACGTCTTCTGCTAGGGTGTATATCCAACGACTGAATGTGGATAGTGTCACCTTCGTTTTAGTCCTTTTGTAGCGCGCCCAATCCAGTTTAATTTGCGATGGTAGCTTCTTGACAAGTTCCCTCAACAGAGTCGTATCACACATATGCTCCTTTCCGCCACAAGTTTGTATTATGGCACAAAGGTTTTGCACCTCCAAGGCGTAGTCAACCAGCTTTTCCATCGCATCCGATTTGATGGGTGATATCGCAATAATCTTCTCCTTCAAATACTCAATAATCGTTTCCGGTCTACCGAATCGCAACTTCAGCGCACTGATCGCTTTTCCTACAGTTTCTGGTCGCATTAAGAAACTACGAACTGCATTAAACGCATCTCCTTTCAAGCAGTTTCTCAAACGAATCATGTTCTCGGCTGCTGTGTACCCACACATAGCCGTGGTATCTTCGTACGTTGATAGGAACATTGGCCATTCCTCTGGATTGCCGTTGAACTTGGGCAGCTCACGAGGAACAACTTGACGTGCAGCTACCTCACTTTTAGAAAGTCGCTTGTTGCTGCATAACGCTTGTCGCCGCTTTGACACTGATCGTGCACTAATCCCATATTCTTCTTCATCGGATTGCACTTCTTCGCCATCTGCATCATTGGCTTGTAGACAAGATGAAACTTCCGTATCGCAATCCGAATCACTGTCACTTTCAGACGTTTCTCTGTCGCTGGTGCCATCGGTTTCCACTTCCTTCTTCGTAGAGTGCTTTAGCCAATCTTGCACTTTGTTTTTATTGCTTTTTTCATGTTGATGGTCCCCTGCGGATTCGTCGCTACTATCGAAATCAGCCATCTTCTTCAAAACATCAAACTTCTTCTTCGAAAACTCTCTCATAAGCCGCATCTCTTCTTGCATCAACATTTCCTCGGCTTTAATCTTCCGCAGTTCCACATCCAAACGTGCTTTGATGGATTTTCGCGACGCTGCCGATGTCACTGAGTCCGCTCTACTCAACGTCCGACTTTTCGTCGGCTTCTCCAAATCTTTGCTTATGGTTTCTACGACTGGAACATTTTCGCCTTTCGCATCCGCACCACCAACATTACTTTTCCGCTCCGCCTTAGAGGTTACCTTCTTCGCCGTCTTTGCAGTTGTTGCCCGAACTGTTGTTTTCCGTGACGTTTTCGTCAATTTCTGCTTCGAGGTGTTCTTTCGTCGAGACTTGGTGCCTTTCTTTGCTTTCACGGTAGCGCATTTCAAGCATATCCAGCTGCACTCCTCGACGTTCTCAGAAACACCCGCACATGAGAAATGATTCCACACATCACACGTATCGCACTGCACCATATGATCGTCATCCGGCTTATTACACAATGTACAGCTATTAACCGACGGTTTGGTCTTATGCTCTGTGTCCGAAAGGTGTACAGACGTGGGGGTGGACGTTACGACAACCGCACCAGAGGTGCCTTTGGGTTTGCTAGCAGCATCCATACCGGGATCCGACATCGCTCGTTGGTAAACGATATAAAAAGTTGTTCGGTTTCGGAGGGAACGAAGACAATTTTCCGAGATGCACTAATATCCGTGTATTTAGATATTTTTATATCCTGCGAAAATACAGTTTGCTCTAAATATAGTTCAATGTGTATAATATTTACTCACGTTTAGTCAATCTTCCCGCTCTATGTTTCCCAACGATCGTGGATCCTGGCCTTGATCGTGATGTCTATCTATGCGTACATTTCATTATTATTTCTGTATTTTTTAGATTAGTTATATAATTTTACCTGTAGTTTTGTAAGTAACTTAAATAGCTTTTAGGTTAGGTTTACCTTTAGCTTTAAGTTGTATATATAGTCTAAGAAATAATGCTTTTAGTTTATAAATTGTAGTTGGTAAGTTCATCTACTACCTGATCTTTAGGCTAAACTAGTTTTAAATAATTCATAACAACGAGATTAATAATAATTTTAATCGATGCTCCGATCAGCACAGCACTGCATGTGACCACTCTATATAACTTCTTTTTTCCTTTTATCTTCCTCCTTCTTTCCGTTTCTCTGACACTTCTCGCGTCGATCGATCGGCAATATCGATGTCGACCACCAGAGTAGTGCGACAGTAGGTGCGCTCGTCCGAGGGACGTCACACGGATAATCGAATCAAACTTTTTTTGCGTTATTTCATGAATTTAAGCTTCATTCGTGGAGAAATTGGAAATAAAATGACCAGGGCAAATTTTCCTATTATGGTAAATGTAAATGTACCTATTTTGGCCCTAGTCGATTTTTCAGACTTTCAGGGTGTGATTTGTATTTTCAGTTGGTTGTCATTTATTATTCATATTGGTAACGAGTCAACAATATGTATCAGTTGTTTATAGCTATTTGTACAAGAATTCTAAGATAAACTTTTTAATAAGGTGTGTCTTTTGCAATACAAGTCAAACTCGATTACCCAGGGCTTACATTTTCCGAGGTAACTGATTCGATTACTCGAATACCAGAAAAAATAAAGTTAGTAAGTAAACTGGCGGTCGTCTGTTTCTTGGCTCCAGTTTAATTTACGTGGAGTGTCACATATCACAGCTAACATGTCTAGTCACTCTAATTAGAAGAGTGCGTGTTGCGCACCCACAAAGAGATCCTTGTCCTTGAACTTGTAGCATCATTTAGTTGACCAATACTGGATTGTCAGGTAATAACTACGCGTGTAGTCTTCGCAAACTGTCCCACTCATACTTGTCACTAGCAACGGACTACCAGGTTCCCGGGCGCCTCAGCGAGAAGTACTACTGGCGCCCTCTTTACATAGCCTATCATCCCTCTTTGCTTGAGCTACACAAGAATTGAAATCAACTCCAGTGACGGCCGGGTCTCTTTTCAGAATCTCGTTAACCATTTCTTGACCAACTTGTTTCTACCGTCCCAAAACTATTTTTCCTTAAAACTGTTGGCGTCAAGAAACACGAAAAACCTGGTTTAAGAGAGATAGGAGCTTCTTTTGCAGCTGCTCAATATTTACCTTCCGATCTAGTCTAATTGCATGAAAAAGGTAATTGAGGGCAATCTAAATTAGAAAGTTTTAGCAGTTTTCAATAATATTCCCAGTCTAAGAAAATATTCCAAAATTTCATTTTCGCCATTAACAGAAACTATCACTGGCAGCACTGCTTCAGTGGGACCCAATCAGATTAATTGTAATAACTTCTGTTCTAATGCTAATATTTATAACTTTGCGTTGCGTTGCGTTGCGTTGCGTTGCGTTGCGAAGCACGGTGCTATTCGTAGATTGCATACTAACGATTATCATGTTGCCTATAGGTAGCTCAACTCATCTTGCTTGTGAGATAAATGATCGGGAATGAACTTTATCTCTTATGAGTTCAGTAAACCAATAGCATGAGAATCGTTATTGCCGGCCACGACCATCTTCACCGATACTTAGGATAGGGTAGGAAATGTTGATGTAATACCTACTTAAGGAAGGCCCCCGACTCAGCGACGCTTTCATAGATATTACGGAGTTGGATTGAAGGACAGGTACAGGTCTAGGATTCGCCACAAGCAGGCAATGCGACCACAAAATGAATATGTTTTATGCGGTGGGATGGTTAATCTCCGAGTACACGTATACTCAGAGCAAAAAGATATTTAGTTATGATTTTTCTTGTATTTAAACTCTGGATAGCCGGCCATCAAGAGTGATTTAGTTTTTCCCTAAACTACAGCAATTTGAACTCCAAACAGCCGGCCTTAGGAGTATTGCTAAAAGCGCGAGCTAGTCTGATATAAATATTCGTTTGAGAATTGGGTAGTAGGAACACAAGTCAAGAGTATTTTTAATGTGCACTTTCAAATAAAACCACAACTTAGTCTATCCTCATATCGAGTCATAGCCACCGCGGGCTGAACCTACCTCCAACCTCTAAGGGAAAGTTTCGTCGGACCACCGATCGCGATCTACTTTCAAATATCCAGTGTATGCACATATATACACACATGTGTGCATGCCTGTAAACATACATATGAAAAGACGCATGTATACATTAGGGTGGGACAAAAAATAGATTCCAGCTCCGAGCAACTTTTTGTGTACCATTTGGGTTCTAGAACATCTGTGCAAATTCTTAGCTTGATCCCTGAAACTATATTTTTGCGCCCACTGTTTAAAGTTTACATGGGATTTTATATGGGAAAACTAACTTTCACAAAATAATTCCTCCAGAAGTCGCTCATTGCTTCCTAAAAATAAACCGTTATGTGGCTTTTGTAGGAAATTTAACAAAGTATCAATGTCTCGAAAACTACGAAACGATCTGATGCTTGAGAAAAAAGTTATTAAGCAGAAACCGATTGATGCTCTGACGATTGATAAAATATTCATTTTCCTAGCACCACTGCTGTTGGTTGTCCAATTAAACGAAATTTTGTTTTAATCTTCTCTTAATGTGTCTAAATCATTTATCTATACTGTTTGGCCACTTCGCAAAAATTTTGGGGGATAAATTGAGGTTTCTTTTGTACATAATGAGAGATAGTTTAAAATTTTGTATATAATTCGACTGTCAGCAGCAGTGATGCTATGAAAAGTGAAATTTTCATCAATCTTCAGGGCATCAATCGGTTTTAGCTTAATAACTTTTTCCGCAAGCATCAGATCGTTTCGTGGTCTTCTAGACTTGGTTTCCTTGACAGATTTTCTGTAAAAATCAGACATCTATTTATTTTTAGAAGGTAACGGGCGACTCTTGGAAGAATTAATTTGTAAAAGACGTTTTCCCCATACGAAATCCCATGTAAACTTTAAACCGCGGGCGCAAAAATATGTACTGTATAAAATGTACTTTTAGTGTAAAATTAAAAAGTTGCATATTTGGCAATATTGGCATTCAAAACTTTTCTTTTTTTTTGGAATCCCTAAACAAAGCTTTAAAAAAATATCTCGCTGATTGATTCTAGTGCAAACAGCACCAGAGATATAATCCGAATAAACACATTTTTTTTAAATAATTTGTTAAAATTAACCGTTATGTGTCCAACAAAAAACACCTATAACAGGCCAACGAGGGTACCCGGGTACCCACAAATTAAAATGCTCATAACTATGGCTTCCTTTAACCGACTTTGACACTTTTAGATGTTTTAGATTCAGGAACTCGTCTACTTTTGGATTCTGTTACATTGGACCGGATGAATGGATCTGGTTCTTGGTAATCCGGATTTTCCGGAGTAATGTTCCAGTACTAGGGTATGATTTGTAAATTTAAATAATGCCGTAGCAAAATGAGTATCAAAACTCTTCGAATTGTCTCGGAAGTCTGTTATTTATTGTTACGGGACCCTATGGTAGTTTGCAAAATGGAATTGGAATAGAATGGCAATTCACGGCCCTACGGGAACCTGCTCCGGAATGTCCGATCCGGGGTGAAATCACCAAATGGTTCCAATACCACGAGATACTGCCTATTGATGCTATGCCAAGAATTTTGATACCCATATTGCTAGTATTCCATTGAAATTCACAAATAGTATCCAAGCACTGGAACATGCTTCCGGAAATTCGGATTCCCGGAAACCGGTTGAAACAACCCGATTCATTTTTACCAAGTCTAAAAGTGGATGAGTTCTTGAATCCAAAACACCCAAAAGGATCAAAATCGGTTGGAAATTACCTTAGTTGTTGGCATATCAGTTTTGGGGGTGCCCGGGTATCCACGTCGGCCTGTGACGTAGTAAAAAATTCAGGAGCACCTCCGCACTCCCTTCTTACTACATCAAAAGATTATTATCCCAAAAGCATGACTTAGTGAAGTTCTAAGATGTCAAGTTTCAATTTCCAGCTACGGTTAAAACATCGGAATTTCATTATTTGTAACCTAAAAAAAATATCCGGGTACCACGTTAAGAGTGTTCCCATGGACTGAGGGGCTGTTTAAACGACACAACAATTTAGGTTATTATATATTGGCTCTAAATGAACAATTTCTTCAAAACTGGTTCCAATCCATGAAGGTCGATTCCAAATTTTGTTTTTTAGGTCACTTTGCGCGGAATAACCCATATATAAGCTATTTTTGAGGTAGGTTAAAATTTGAGAGGAGGTTAACCCTAGACCCTCCAATTGCCCAAAAAAAAGTTCTATTGACTGCAATGATCGAATCAGCACTACAATAAGACATTATAGTTGAAATTTGATTTTTTTTTTCAAAACACCCGGATAATCGAATCATTTTCCCCGGATAATCGAATCACGGATAATCGAATCCCCGGATAGTCGAATCCCCGGATAATCGAGTCCGACCTGTATTTATTTCCCGCGATTTGCAAGATTTTTGCGTTTCCCGGGATTTTAGCAAAACCTAGAAAAATGTGTTGTACAGTGCACAACATTTTGTGGGTGGAAACTTCGTCATGCAACATTTCAGGCGACAGAATTATTTTTTTAGGAAATTTTAAATTAAGAGCCAGTTTTCCAAAGGTATTGATGAGCTCCGATTTTGATTTGGCCAGATATCACAAGGAATTTAATTTACATTATCGGTCAACGTATTTCTAACACATTTTTTAATATATCCACAAATAATCTCTACACCAGCGATCATTTAGTCATGCCACCCATCCGACTCTCCAGCCGCTAGCTTTATTCGCCCATCCAACAAATCAAGCCCATAATCTCAGAATTACATCAGCTCATAATCGTTATTATAATCGCTCAGGAGTTCTATACTTCTCGTAATTAATTCTTCCCGCCAGCATACCCACCAGATACGTGCAGCACTGGCTGACGGCGTCCGTTCTTCTACCGACTTGACGCCCGGTTTTGGTCTGGCGAGCCTGTTCCACCCCACTGGCTTAACGACAGCTTCTTTACTATCCCAGCACCCACCGCCCGGCAAGCGTATAAACTCACTGAAGCGTGGTATTAACACCCGCTGGCTGGTACCGTCCACCCTCAACAACCCATCACCAGCCAGCAGAAACCCACGGGAAGTCCTCATCGAACGAAAGACATTTCGAAAGCAACCGCAAAAATGATATGTTCATTTCACCATTCTCCAAGAAAAACTTGTCTTCAGTCGAAGACAATTCTTTCTTTTCTGCATTCGGTTTGATAGTTGTTCCTCCACCCAGACGAACGGTCCTTGAAAAGCTACGCTCATTACTTTTGAGTGAATCGTTCTCCACAGCTGGATTCTCGCCTCATTAATAAAAAGCGAATTTGACCATCAGCAGCAAGCAGTGGCATCGGATTCGCTTCTGGTCTTCACTTTCAATCGTAGCCGGGGTTCTGAATGGGAGGCAGCTTACCTCTGGGGCGGCGGGATTCACATTGTAAAACGAGCAATTTGCTCAATTCACTGGAAGAGGCTTCTTTCTTTCGCTGCGGCAAGCCCCACACTTTCCAATTCGGTTGCTTCCAATCAACTATCTGGCGAAGGCGGAACGCAAGAATTTGGTGCAAAAAAAATCCGATTGTTCTCGCTTCCAAATTTATCCTTTTGGGTCGTAAATTGGATTCGCCGGGGCGCACGGTGAGTAGCGAGCGCCGAAAGATCAATGCTCTCCCGTAAATGAGGTCTGCACTGCTTGGGGAGCAAACAAGTGTCTAACCTTAATTATAACTTGAACACCTTTATTGATTGGCCTTTGTATTATTGTGATTGGGACCTTTGGTAAGGTGAACAATGAGATGACTGGACAGATTGAGTGTCATTGACCACGGAAAGGATCACACATGTAGGATCGATCTCCTTACGGATGATTATTATCGAAGAGTTGATAAATAATTGAGAACCTTTTAGTTCCTTAAAAAGCGCCAAACTTAGTGAAGTTAGATTTTTGTGTTTCGTACTTTACTCATCAGTAACTGACACCAACTTGGGGCTGGTTAGACGATGAATCCAAACAATTGCTTGGCTAGCCGAGATAACACTGTTTTAGGCATATACATTTATTGTGTGAACTGTTTGTATTTAGTGTCTAACGAGTGCCACTTTGGTGTTAATTGGGATTCATCGCCAAACTTGCGCCAAGTTGGTGTCAGTTACTGATGGGTAGAACACGAAATACAAAAATCCAACTTTTCTAAGTCACTGAGCTTAGCACTCGGCTGAAAATGATACACATCAATATTGGTGAATAAAAACCCAACAGAAAATAATTGCATCCATCATCACAATCAGACACAATACTTTTCTCCTGAACTTATAATCGTCCCCTCACCAGTCCGACCACCGCCGGATCGCTTTCGATAAGCTCAATTTTCCTGCCCGGGTTTCCTTTTCAACTGCCACTTCGATCATTCCGCTTCTTTAGCAATTTTCTGCGAATCAGTTTCCCCTCTACGTTATCGACCAAAACAAAATCACCGAAAAGGTGTCGATTCGTCTCGCCACCGACCGGTCGAGTAGCTGGAAAACAACCAAAAAAAACCAAACCGTGCGGAGCAGCTGGACCCATTCAATCCCACCCGTAGCAACATCAAATCGGACGGAGTGGTAAACTGGTATATTTTCGACGCGCTGCAGTCTGGCTTTACTCCCGGAGCAAGATTGCAGCGAGGGAAGCCGATGAAATGGGCGCTGAAAATTTAAATCAAATTACACGGGGCGCGCGGAATGGCATCGGAGCGAAGACAAAAGTTGGCTGAAAAAGCGAAAGCCATCAGCGTCATCGAAATCGAATAGAGTTGGCAATTTTCATTACCCGCCACATATCCTATAACTATAGTACACTTCAATGGTAGACCGTTTCGAATTGTCGCTCGGTGCAATTTCGGTCATTATTGGACCTTTTTTTAATTTCGGTTCAATATGAGCGAAATGCGAAGGCGTGTTCGTTGGAACCAAGTGGAGCACTATAACTGCCAGCGAGTGGTAGTCAGTGATGCCGAAGGGAAGCGTATATTGGCCAACGTTGGATTTCGATTTCGCACGATAGGGGTTTCAATTGGGTCAACGATCGTTGACCCGAGTGGAAGGTTAGGAGATGTCGAATATTGTTACCAGTCAGAACAGGGTAGGGCCCAATACATTCCAATCTGATCGATTGGAATATATTAGATCTTTCGAGATACGGTTTATTTTTAATTCCAGTAAATATCCAATCCAAGTCCAATTATTAGATTTGAGGAGCTCAAAGCGTTGTTCAATAATTTAATAAGCGGGGTTTATTTTGTTTTTGTTATGAGAAATTGAATAAATAAATATAAATTGTATTGTGTATTGTATAAAGAAAAACATAAAATAGAACCAGAACGGTACTGGAACTCCTCTTTGCACCACAAACCTCAAATTCTATAAGCACCCTCTAGTGGCGGACAATAATACTGATGTTCTCATGAGCAGTGTCAATTCGTGAACTTTGTTTGGGCCTAGCCAACGTAAGCAAGCACCAAAATAAATAGCGAAACTTGAAAAAAAATCGATTTGCTACCGTACACTTCACTGTAAACACTTTTCGACTGTAAAATTCATCATTTTGGATGATTAATCGTGCTTTAAATTTCGATACCAAAAATTAAGAGAGAGCTTAAACTATTACACTGATAACATTGAAACAACGCCAAACATTGTTAAGTATACTAGCAAATCGAAATTCGAACCGAAGGTTTCTGAGGTGTTTCAGTGCCTCTAATGCGTCCAAACAAAGCGAAAGCGATCGACGATCATTAAATCAGTAAATTCTTACCGAAATTGACACAACTTATGGGAAAATATCACGTCTGTGAACAAATCTTGTTTTTGTCGGATCTTTCAGGTTGTCATGCGATCAGACGGATTGGTAGGATGGACACCAAATATCGGTTGGGCCCAAAAAGGACAATCATCCAGCACGTCAAATCAAAAAGTTTTGGACTATTATCAAAAGTATAGTGTACGGCACCAGCTGAGAGGCGCCGAACGAGTAGTAATTGATTTCTCAAATCTCAGAACATCGTCCAAGAGAACTGACAATAAGTTAGTCGGAATCAACCCCCTCTGTAGCAGTACGAAAATAGAAATAATCCCCCACCGCCATCTCAACAAAATTCATGGCACCATACTCGATCATGATACAAAGAACCTTGACACGGAAATAATCCTAAACGGACTCCAAGAGCAAGGAGTGACCGAAGCGCTCTGTATCACCAAAATGGTCAATAGCACTACTTGTACTTGCGTTATCCGGTTCCTACCTCCTAGGATAAATCTTCCTGGGACTAATGAGGCTCCCGGAACGGAATTATCATCCCAGTCCTATGCAATGTTTCCCCTGTGAAAAATACGGCCATGGAAGCAGGAACTGTAGCCAACTCGCGACCTGCTTTAACTGTTCCAAAAAGACCCGTCACATAAGTGAACCCGTACCAGAACCGAAGCGTTGACCTACATTAACTGTCAACGCGATAACTCTGCCCGGAACAACAGCTGCCACTGCTTCCTGGTAGAGAAAGAAGTAGTCAAAAGACCGACCGAGCACTTACTTTTCCCGATGCGCGAGTCCTTATCAACGCCAATAATAATAACCTAACCTACGCCAACACCCTCCGATACAGACTTGACTCACAAAGCGACAAAACTCAAGAGACCTAACTCCAAAAAAATCGACAACAAAGACGCCACGATCGCAGCATTGAAACAACGGCTTTTGGACAAGTAATAAAGAGACATATGGAATGAGTTGGCATCCCTCCACCAAGTGTTCAATGACATCAAATGCCAGATGCTTCAAGAAACGCTATCTGCCAGCCCTACACCCGGTCACTCTCCCTCCACACCAACAAAAACGACAACAACCATTCCATTCAAAAACCCAAACAAAATACTAAAAAGGGCCCCTATAGAACTCCTAAACCAGCCTAGAACACGGCAACCAACAATATCCAACGAATCAGCTGCAACCAACAATCCAAAACCGAGAAGCGGGCATCCCGAGCAAATACTCATGGGTTTCAGCACCACATATACCCTTGAAAAGACCTTAAACATGGTCCGTGCCAAAATTCACAACCATCAAGAGACCATAAAATGGTCTCAATAACCCATAAATACACCAACACATGGTATTTTATTTGGGATCTACCGGACCATGGTGATGGTGTTGAACCATGAGTTGAACCCATTTCAAACACCCATGTCAAACCCCATGAGCATGGGGTATTACGGGCTTTTCGTTTGCTCGGGATGAAAGACAAGGTAGAACACGAAACACACAAGAGCGATACCCCAACAAATGTCTCGAGCTACGTTTGCTAAACCAGCAACACCAAAATCTCGAGGAAGCCAAAACACAACCCCCACCGGACACCCTTAACCCCAACAAAAGAAACCTGGGAATACGGACTAGACCCAATGATTGATATATCGGACTAAACCCCAAACAAAACACAAAACCACAACAAAATGCAGAAACAACGACCACAACAAAGCCTGCCCACACTGACCCTGTCTAAGGAAGTGCCGGCTTCCACCATTAAGTCCCCGGCGGCTGTTGATGTGGACCATCGGAAACCCCCAGGAAGTATCACATACTATTGCAACCCCTTCAACACATCTACCTTTCACCCCCTCGAAACAGCCAACATAAAAGCAACCACGGTTAACACATTGGACCCATCTTAGTCATCACTCAGGCCAACCCTCGGATGTCCGTAGCACCCAGTCACCTCCAGACCTCGACGAACACCAATCGACAACCGAAGCAAAGATTAAATATACCCTACACCTTTTTTTGGCACAAAACCACCAAAAACGACAGCCGCTCACCTACAGAAAAAGCCCTTTCTCCAACACCGGCTCTGACTCCGGATATACCGGACTCCTCCGCTGAGCCTTCATCGGCTGCCGGTGCAGGGGATCCAGCTTCTCCCGGGTAAACTCAACCACCTCCTTACCCTACCATGAATCGGCCTGAACCTTTTTCAGAAAGCCTACCGAGCGATACTTCCAGCAACAACTCAGACCCAGAGCACTTCTCTGTCGAGAAGTCTCCAGACCTAGCACCACCAAGCCAGTGCTCAACGGAGATGTGACGAAGCATCGATATATGCAGTCACACCCATTCCCTATCCATCACCCTATCCATATCCGTTTCCAGCTTCGACACCAACCCCCACACGGACCACAGAATGCCAACGGGCTGAGACAGAACCTAGGGCACCTCCAGGTCATCATTGCCCGATACGACTCCATCGTAATTACCATCCAAGAAACTCACACCCCGTGGGCACCGACATCTCCCGGTGAATCGGAAACCGCTACACGTGGGAATCCCGAACCGGAAGCAACAGCTTCCAAACCTTCGGATTGGCTACTCGAGCCGATATCCCCGGGGAAGAAATTTCGGCTGGACACCCAGCTACTGGCGATCGCGAGTAGAATCCAGTAGTATTTATTTCATGGACTTGTTGACTTTTCTCGGTGAAAATGAAAACTCCAAATTTTCCCATTACAATTGTATATAGAATATCTCTTATATAGAATCCAGTAGTGTCAGTGTACATACCCTAGGAGGAGGTCCAGGAAGTCAGAAAGAAACTATGCCAACTCATACGAAAGATGTCGGCTCCTTCCTTCACCATTGGCAATTTCAAGGCACACCATCCCGCTTGGGGATCATGCCGACTGGGCCGCCGCGGCAACGGAATCCCAAAAACCGTCGAGAGCGACTAAGCCATCATCCTCAACGATGGAAACCCGACCTTGGCCAGAGGATTAGCGCTATCAAAAATAGACCTCTCTATCTGTTACAGCTCTCTGGCGACCGACTGCCTCTAGTCCGCGCTTCAGAACTCCTGTAGCAGCGATCACCGCCCCATCCTGGTTACAAACAAATCATCGACTATGGCTCTACAAAGAAGCCGATTGGAGCCGCTTCGACGAAGCCTTCACAGATAACTTTGACCCACAAAAGACGTACGCGCCCGACGAACTCTCCAGGTAGAAAGATGAATGACCACTTTGTTTTCAGTAATGAATCACAGGTTTCTAACAAAAATAATTTATTGCTAACTATAACTAACAATATTATCTTTGTCAAGTTGGTTTGAAAATTTAAACCGAAAAAGCAACGCACTCATGTACAGACGGTCACCGCACACATCACTAGTAGACTGAGCAATGATTCATTGACGCATAAAATATTATTGTAAGAAACCCGTGACCATACGCCATCTCTCATTACTGAACTTGCCAGGGTCATCCACAACCAGCCGCCGAAACCAGCCTCCGCCGGACCGACAGAGCCCCTCCGTAGATAGCGGTCCATTGGTGGTGCACCAAGGTCGTAAACGCCATTAAAAATCTTGACGAGTTGTTCGAACCCTGTGGAAAACTACAGGCCTCCCGTTCCAAATACATTCGCCAGCTCCATAACGATGCACGGAAAGCAATCGCCGAAGCCAGATCGATAAGCTGGAACTCATTTCTAGACGTTATTCACCCCGATTCGTCCACCGAGGAAATCTGGCGACGAGTAAACGCACTCAGTGGAAAGAGATGCAACACCGGGTTCTCGCTAGATATCGGATACGTCGAAACCTTAGAACCTCGCAAGATCGCTGACGAACTGGCACTTCTTCTCGCTCTCCGCAACCGCTTCACTCCACCCACAGTTCCAGATCAGTAAAAACCTACTAAAAGCAGCCCCCGTGACAGTGTCCTACGACTCGTTACCAGGCCTTTTCCGTATCAGAGTTCACCGACGCCCTCAGGCACGAAAAAAGCCACTGGGATCGACAACATAGGATACCCGGTACTAAGGAACCTTCGAGCGAATGGTCAACAGAAGGCTAACCACAAGGGCACCGCATCTATCGGAGAAACCCTAGAAGAAGCCAAAAGGGATGGCCAGCACACTGACACTACCAACATGGATATTGATTGACAAGGCATACAACACCGTATGGCGAGAAGGTGTAGTTGGACTGCTGCGGAATCCGAGGAAGCCTTGGCCTTTACATACAATCTTTTCTCCCAAACCGCCAATTTCGAGTCGAAGTCAGCGGCAGCGAGTCCAGAAAATTTCAGCTAGGGAAACGAAGTACCCCAGAGAGACGTCCAGGCGGTCATCCTTTTCCTCGTCGTTTGCGCTTACGACATCATGCTAGTGGTAACGGGAGGGACCAAAGGCCGAACCCACATATAGCTACAAATCGCAGTCAACACCGTTCTCAAATGGACAACCTCTGTCCGCTTCTGATTCTCCACCACTAAAAGCTTTTACATACACCTCTGCTCTACCTTCCATCGATCCATCGACGATCGATCCAAATAGCCGACTCTCCAATACTCCAAACGGAACCGATTATTCTCGGAGTCACAGTGGACCGGAAAACTACTTTAGCTCCCCACTTTAAGAGGCTGAAGAACGAATGCACCAACCGCAAAAAGTGTGAGCAAACCACATGTGCCGGGCACTCAAAGTGCAACAGGAACGCCGCATTCAAAATAGCGAAGCACTTATCCACTGCCAGATATATTACATAATCGAGATCGCCGGAAAAAAATGTGGAAGGTATAAACTCTACCCAGCACATCAGCGGAAATCTCATGTGTCAATGCCGGCGTTCTTCTATTCCGGTGTAAAAACCGCCCTAGTGATCTTCCGGCGTGCGCTGAGCGTCCTTGAGCGAATATCCGGAGGCAATTAGTCAGTAACGATGAAAACTGGTCGGGAAGTATACGCGGAATTTACAGAAATCGGCCTGCCCGCCTCCCCCAGACTGATTGCCCTTTGAACACCAAACCTACCTGCTTTGAAATAACTCTGTCCCAGACCCTCTGGGCCGGAGGAACCCCGAAGTGGCACGGTCATTCTACAACCAACTCGTGCAGTGACGCTTCCTGAACTATTCCCGCATTTATACGGAGGGATCCGAAGGATGGTGAAATCGTGGTCGAAATCAGCGAAGGCGGAACAGGTTCTTCCATCTGTCTCCCGCCAGAGTGTTCGGTGCTTTCCGCCGAAGCCGCAGCCATCGCCCTGG